>NC_134140.1:59055000-59390604 GCF_033958435.1 Carettochelys insculpta | reverse complement strand
CCACAGCTAGGGAAGCTGGGTAGGCAGACAGCCGCAGCTGAGTGGCTTCTTGCTGGCTTCCCCCAGCTGGGGGAGCTGGCGGCTGGAGCAGGGAGCTCGCAGAGGAGCGGCACTCCTGCCATCCCCAAGCCCCTGGGACCCTCAGGATTTAGACTTGTGCTTATGTCGCATTACCAGGACTTAGGCACAGGTTGAAATCGCGTATACCAGGGGTTTACTGTAGTATACTCAAAATGAGACCAAATGAGGGACACCCGATTCTCAGGTCAGGACTCAGTTTTTCCTGCCGTAACACTCTCAGGCTGTGATTACACTAGACCAAGAAAGCCAGCCACAGATATGCAATACATCGATCCTAATAAAATGGAAGGCTCCCATTGATCTCCTTACTCCTCCTGTCTCACAAACAGTGCAGGGGTTGATTGCAACCCCTGAGAAGTTGATTTCACACATTTCTACTAGATGCTTGAAATCGAATGACAGAAGAGCGACCCTGAGAGGGTCAATCTTCCAGGTAGAGTATACCTGCCCTCAGAGAGGGAGCAAATACCTTTGTAATAATTAATGTTGAAGGATTAGGGCAGGCCCTGCTAAGATGTCACAACAATCTCTGCCAGGCGAAAAGAACAAAAGTAAAGACAGATATGCAGACTTACAGCAGAAATAAAAATTAAAAAAAAATATGTCAGACATGTGCCTTTCTTTTCCTGCTGATGCATTAGGAAATGTCAAAGGAAAAATGCGACTCTTTTAAACTAAACCTGAAGCAGCATGACAAGTTTAGAAATAGACAGTAAAGCAGACCGCTACATAAAACCACTACATTCTAAAACAATCCTTCATTCTCTTTCCAGACTAGGAACTGTGACAGGAAACTAACATATGAATAATCTCAGTTAGATTCTGAACACCCAACTAGAGATTTAACAGTTCAGATTCTGAGGATGGCAGCAAAAACTGTACATAGGGCTCAGTCCTGCAAGGTGCTGAACACTGGGCTAATCCCAGAAAGCACTAAAGCATGTGAATAGCCATACATAGTCAATTAACTACTCAAAGTGAAATGTGCTTTGCTGGGTTTTCCTGGCGGGCTCAGCACCTTGCAGGATCAAGCCCAAAGAATCCAACACCACAATAGCTGAGTTTTTGAACCATGTACAGTTTTCCATTTTACCTACCAACCACTTATTAGTTTATTTAAAATTTTTCAAGTTAATAATTTTAAACTATAAATACATCTTAATAATATAGAGCCCCAGATCATAATTAACTTACCATTTTGTAAGATGTCAACCATCTGCTTACATGTGCGATCATTGTTAAGACTGATTTTATATCCCAAACTCATAAAAGTATCTCTGATCTGAGCGGCATCTGCATCAGTACCCGATCGAAATGACATTCCTTTGGATTTGGAAAGAAGAATCACTTCAATTTTATGTAAAAAACACAAGACAAATGATCTGTGGTGTCAGAGCCAACTTCTGTTCAGTTACACCTGGATAAATCTAGATCAACACCACTGAAGCAAATACTCCAGATTTACATGAGCAGTGTAGAGAAGAATTTGACCACGCATTTCCCACCCCCGCAAAACGGAACGTTTCTCCCCAAAATCTATGGGCCTAAAAAACTATATTAATACCCCTAAAATGGCAAAGTTGAGATACTGGCTGTTAAGATCAACTTGATAAATAGAATTTCCTACATCTGTAATTCTCCCTCCTTAGATAAATATTTGGAAGTATGTACTGTGAGAATTAACATACATTTAAACCGCTACATTTTAACATTAAAAATACAGTTATCTGGTTATATATTTAAGTTTGGAGAAAATTACATTTTAAAAACTTGCTCTGAATTAAGAAGAACTTTGAAAATAAAATAGAAGTATCAACAGTTACCAGTAGCTGGGTGGAAGTTCTTATTATTTATTATTACACACATTCCAATTTCTGGATAATCCATTTTATAACTTTCATCTGACTGTATTCCAGAGTCCATGGATTTGCTAACAGGTAGAGTCTTTCTGTATGTAAACCAGGCAATATAACAGATTAGTTTACAAAAACCAACAACTATTCTTTACAACAGGAAACGTCCAAAAATAAATTTATAACTATGGCCTTTTTCTATTTTTTAAACAAAGAGATTCTTTTGCAAGTAGCAAAAGTGACTTTCACTACTTGCTCATTAACTTCTCTAATTTTCACTAATTGCTCATTAACCTCTCTGAAATCAAATCAACCCCTTGATTTTTAAGTCGCCAAGGATCCATATGGGCCCTACAGACATACGCACAAAACAGCTAGCAGAACTGCCCTGCACAACTATGCTCCAAAGTGTGAAAGTCATAGCTCACAGTCCTGCCAGACATACAGGAACACTAATGAAAAAGCTACTTCAAATTTTTCCTTTGTAGTAATCTAATAGGTAGTTTGTAACCATCTGAGATAAAATATTTAAGCAGATATGTGCCTAAGATGACAGTACATCTGCAAAGGGGAATATATAAGCCTACATTTGAAAAAAAATGTCCGTACTACAAAACACAATTAACAAAAATTGTATCCTTCAGACCGTATCCTTTCATTCTCAGACATATACTTCTACATACATGAGTAGACAACAATTGTGTGTGTGTGTGTGTGTGTGTAAAATTAAAATTCATTTCCATTAAAAATCTGCATTAACACAATGTTAAGATTGCAGAGATAAGTGCTCAAGAGCTAGGAAATAACAAGGATAAAACTTCATGTGCAACCTTAATTCTGTTCCCAAGTATACATTAATTATAATACAGTTCATTACTCTGATCCTGCATAAATTTTATTCATACAAATACTCAGTGATGTCATTAATCACATGCCTGAAGTTAGCACACACGTAAGCTGTTGCAAGATTTGCGCCTATATGGTTACATCACATTCTATTTTTCATATACAGAACCTTTTAAAAAACCATAAGTACATACATGTAACAGCATGCAGTCCTGTGTAGTACAAGAATATCAAACAGAGACAATGAAAACCACTTAAGGTCCCGTGGACATACAAAATCCTCCATGCCTCAGACAAAGACTAATGAAGAACATTTACATCAAGTGTCCGCACACTTTACAAGCTATACAGAATTGTGCACAAAACAGCTGAGAATTCCATGAAAAGTTATTCACAAATGCTGAAGCTGTTACATGCCTTCTAGATAAAGCTGTCAAAGCACCAAGCTGATACAGCTTCACACAGAGCTCTTTGTGCCTGCTGAGAATCCCTGACCCACTGCCTCTGTCCACTAAACTTTTCAACTACGGTAGCCTCACCTTCACTGGCTGTGCATCTTAATGCCATTGCACTTCAGCTGTATTCTGCATGTGCAGAACCAGATTTTCAAATGCTTATAAAGCCACCAAAACCAATGTTAATTGGACACTAAGGTGGAACTACTGGCCACCTCTTAGGGATGTATGAACTTTGTGGTTTAGGTTTTTTTATTTTCCTTTGGTTCTGTGGGCACACAAGTTCAGTTATGCAGTAGACTAAATTATACAGGGCATGAATTTCATTTTTCAAGAGAGTTATTTACTAGCATTGCTGAACTAACAATTGTGACATTTATTCTGTTTGTGTTATATGCAGTTTTGACATATGATTTCATGGGTACAATTTCAAGAGCTATTTCTTAGGACGTTAAATATAAAACTTATTAAAGAAAACTCAAAACTTCACTCACCCTTGGGAACCAAAGAGAGATTTTGCGTCTGTCTCATTGTGACCTGACTGCAGTCCATCTTTTGTATCTGCCATCGTTGTTCTTATTTATTAACTTGAAAACATAAGAAAACAGAAATGTAAGACTCAAATTCCTTTTATTCACAATTTAACAACAACTGTATTCTACCTGCTGTACTATTGTGAGGAACTTCAGAAGGATCACGACAGAAAAAAATTCATTGTCTACATACTCAAAAGATGGAACTTGAGCGGAGGATATCTAGAGCTGCGGTGTCCAATATGATCTCCGTTTGCCACATGTGGTGAACTGGATGCCACAGCATGGCAAAGCAGCTCATCAGAGCTGCACATGTGGAGCACCTTCCACCTATTCAGCACATGCACCCCATCACTTTGTGGGACAAGCATGTGGTGGCAGTGGCAAAGGTGGCTCCTCCTGCAGAGCGAAACCAGGTGCAGTGGTGGCTCCACCCACATGATGGCTCACAGGGCAGTGGCAAAGCAGCTGGGGCAGTCTCCAGTGAGTCACCGGCAGTCTGCAAGGGGGTGTGTGTGTGGCCGGCTCTGTGGTTTGTGTACTTGGCTTGGGTGGGAGGGGGTCTGTGGCAATCCGTAAATTTCTGATCTAGTCTATACAGTAGGGTCTCAACATTTGTGAGCCCACGGTTCGCAAATTCAGTTATTTACAAATGGCCACTTCCCTCGGGCAAGGAGTGCCGGCAGCAGCTGCTTCCCCCAGGGCTCTGCGCGCAGGGAGCACCGGCAGCCAGGGGCTGCCATATTCATGAAATTCAGCATTTGCAAGGATTCTCAACATGGAACCCTCACAAATGTTGAGACCCTACTGTATATTAATTATATCACTCAAAAAAGCAATTTAAATATTAGGAAATAGAAAAAGAGATGAATAGAAAAATAATTCTGAAATTTATAATGCTGCAATATAAATTCAAACAAGTTGTATGAGATTTTATCTTAAATGCAGCATTCAGTTCTGATAACCTCATCCCAAAAAAGACAAGAAAAACAGAAGACGTCCAAAGACAGGCAACAAAAATTATGAGACTTTAATAGGAGAACAGATATTAAATTATGGTTCCTCTTTCAAAGAACTTACGTTTTCCTACAGATGGGTTTAGCACCTAGAACTACTTGATCTCATCCTAATGAGCACATGGATTATACTGCATCACAATTTTTTAAAAAAAGATTACACAACAAAAGAGCATAAAGAATATATTGGATGTTTAGCTATTTGCCTTCCATTGTAACACAAGAAAAGGCATTTACAATGAAACTAAGAGGCAACAAGTTTGAAACCAATTAAATATATGTGTGTGTGTGTGTGTGTGTGTGTGTGTGTGTGTGTGTGTGTGTGTGTGTGTGTATATATATATATATATATATATATATATATATATAAAACATTTTTCATGTGGAACAAATTCTGTAAATTATCAAATCGAAGAATGTAATAGATTCAAGAAAGGGTTAAATATCTAGGGTACATCTACACTTAGGGGAAGTTCAACTTACTGGAGTTTGATCTTCCAGGATTCAATTTAGTACACCTAGTGGGGATGCGCTAAATCAAAAATATCATCGAACCAACATCAACCCCTTTACCCTTGGCAGTCACAAAGAGTAAGAGAATTCAACAGGAGAGTTTTTCCCAACAACTTCCCACTATGTAGACAGCAGCAAAATATCCATTTTTAGATATATCAGCTCCAGATACACGAACTGTCATAGTTGGATTTACATATCTAAAAATCAATTTTACCTCCTTGCATAGACCTGGCCTTATACAGAGAGTAGGAGCATTTATAGTTACACAGAGAGGACAAAACTGTGAGAGCTATAAAATCTCTTGCTTCATGGACTAAGGCAGTCCTGAAATGACAGAAGTTTGAATGAAATGTTTTGCTTGGCTGGCTATTCCACATTCGTCCATTGCACAGATTGTTGCATCGCCTTCCGAAGTACACAGTAAAACAGATCTACATAAAATTTTAAATAACTAAAAATATCAAGTTGTCAAGTGTTGCTGATCAGACAAGATGAAGAAAAACAGTCTTCTCTATTTTAGCTGAGTGTGGAGCTGGCAACGTAAGTTTGATCCTTTCACAATCACATTCTTGTTAATCGTCAGGTATCGCCATGTTAGACTGTATCCACAAAAGCAAGGAAACCTATGGCACCTCAAAGACTAGCAGATTTATTTAGGCATTAGCTTTCATGAGGAAAATCTCACTTTGTCAGTGAAATAAATCTGATGCATCTGACAAAGTGGGTCTTGCCCATGAAAGTTCATGTACAAATAAATGTTTTTAAGGTGCCACAGGACTCCTCATTTTTACTGTTTTTAATTGTTTTTCCCCCTTGCTCTAGCCCAGGGGATGCACAAAGTAGGGGGCCATCCCCAGGGAGGATGTGAAATTTCAAATGGGGGCCCAGCATGATCAGCTGCTGGATGTCAGGCTCATGCATTTCATTAAAAATGTTGAAATACGTTGTTTTTTCATGTATGTGTATTCATGTTTATATACTGATCAATAAAGTTTTTAAATTCTACATACTTATTCTCTTACCTATGTCAAGAGTTTTTTTTTTCATCTCAACGTAACTGAAATTTCTGTTGGTTTGGATTACATGAGACAGTTTGGAGAGGCCCTGCTAATTTCTGGGATGAAAAGCGGGGCCTGGCATAAGAAATTTGCTCACCCCCTGCTCTAGCCAATATGTTACCTTAACATAACTGTGAATATCCTCAGAACCATGCAACTCCATCTATGTGGCTGTAATTACTAATGTATCAGAAGTGTTAACTCACTAAATGCTCCCATTTTTCAAAACGCAAATTTGTTATTTTTCAATGACTTCAAAAGATGTCCCATGCACCCTATGGGTACATTTTCTATATCTCTTGGGGCTCTAAAGTAATTAAAACAACTTGTAGATGATTCCAAACCTAGGAATGAACAGGTAGATTTTCTAGAAGTGTCACTACTATGGGACCAAATAGGGAATAATCGTACCCTTAATTTTACAAGTTGCTTTCAGGATAATGAAATAAGGAAATGTCTCTGAACTGCTAAACTTGCCAGCTCAAAACAATGGCCCCATATTGCAGCACTGGACAAGGACTATCAGTTAAATGGCTTTGGTCCATTTTTTAAATCCTAAAGAGAAAAGAATAGAGATAAAAATTGACAAAAGAAGATGAAGGTAGGAAAATAGGAATATAGTGGAGAGACACAGAGGAAGTGGTCTACTTGCAGTAGATGTTCACATAAATCTGGACTGACTGCATAGCCATAGACAACGTAACAAGCCCCAGGAAGAGCAACGAAGGGTCCTGTGGCACCTTATAGACTAACAGAAAAGTTTAGAGCATGAGCTTTCGTGAGTAAACTCACTTCTTCGGACCAGCATCTGAAGAAGTGAGTTTACTCACGAAAGCTCATGCTCTAAACTTTTCTGTTAGTCTATAAGGTGCCACAGGACCCTTCGTTGCTCTACAGATCCAGACTAACATGGCTACCCCTCTGATACAAGCCCCAGGAAGACGCTCCCACCAAACCTTTGTCAATTGATAAGGCTGCATTAAAAGGTACAGCCATCTTCAGACAAAAACAGATCTTGTCTTTATGCAGTGCCTTTTTTGAGTGGAGTGTGAAGAACTGGGGATTGCAGAACCTCCAGAAAGAACAGCTTACATAAAAAGGAATATATTCAAACAAAGAGGAAGAAAGAGATGTGTAACAGTAAGAAAGGGGTGAAAGAGAAAAAAAATGGCAGAAAGAAACAGCCAGGAATAAAAGGTTTCTAGAAAAAAACAAAACAAAATGGAAATCTCTCACCATTGTGCACATTTTTCTATTTCAGAATACTTAGTTTGGTTGCAGAAAAGTAGTTTACAAAAGGTAAAAATAAACATTTTAAAATAGGACATATTTATTGATATTCCTCTGACTACAATATCTAAGCACCTATTTGGATGTAAAGTCCAGACTTAGGAAGCTCATCCTCCTCCCCTCCAACACCACCCTGGCATAGAGGAAACTAAAAGGCAAAGGCTTGTTGGAAGATTTAATGTAAATTATTTTTTGCTTCAGAATGTTCAAAGTTATACTATTTGGAGTTTTGTTTTGGTCTGTTCTGAGCATTAGTGATAAATTGGGTATATAAAAGGGTCACTCTTTTCTGAAGTTGGTGGGCTCAAATTGGGTAACAAAGTAAAATGGATAATGGGAAGGTGGGGGACTATAACTGAGGTTTACATCGCTCTGGGTTCCCAGTTCAGTTAAAGAGGCTCCAGCACAGAGCTTTGAATGGAATCCATTATAAACCTGGTTCAAGTATGCTGTTAGAACAGGGATTCCCAACCTATGGGTTGGGACCTAATCATGGATCACCATTAGATTTTCTAAGGATCACTGGCCAGGCAGCTCCAAGATGAATATGGCTCTTTAAGAGCCATTTGTAGCTCCCGCCGCTCACTCCTCTGGCTCCCAGTCCCTGCCCTGCCGCACCGAAATGGGACTTAATTGGTTTAACAGCCAGCAGGAGGGATCCTGCCCTAAAATCCCTCCTCTCCCCGCCCCCCTCCAATTTTGAATTGCCTGGGTCACAAAATCTTATTGAATTGTCAAAATGGGTCACCATCTCAAAAAGGTTGGGAACCACTGCTTTAGAACTGACGCTGGTGAAACGGAGCAGACCTGCTCATGTAAGTGGCAAGTGCCTCTAAGGCAGCGGTCAGCAACCTGTAGTCCAGGCTCCATGAGGTCGATCAAGTTTCCATGTGAGGACCGTTCACTCCCTTTCTGTCCTCTTCCCTCTACCTTTTGCACACTGGGGGCCCACACTTACCTACTGCTCCCCTCCCTCCCAGCTCTTCTGTAGCTCCATGAATCAGCTGATTCCCACCCTGTCCTCACTCCTCCTCTCTCCAAGAGCTTGAACACTGCGAATCAGCTGAAGAATCATAGTGCTCTGGGAGTAAGGTGATGGAGGCGGAAGAGCAGGGATGGGAAGCTCTTGGGAGAGGAGGCCAAGCAGGGATTTGATATTGTAAAGTGCAAACGTTTCTTTTTTTTATTTGGAGTTGGTGATGGTTCTATTAATATGAATAATTAAAGCATTTCTAAGTGTTTTGAAATATTTAGTGTGTCACGTATTAACGTATTTAATCTAATTCTTGGGGTCATCATTAGTGCATGACTGATTTCAATCTTGCAGCTCTCTGAGACAAAGGAGGGTCACTCATGTGGCATGCTCACCAGCCCTCATCGCCCATGACTGCGCTAAGACCAATAGGGCCCTGATTTTATTCGGGCTCCTACACACTAATGTAAAATATTTACCAGTGTGCAATGACTGCTCAAGATAGGAAGAAAACATGGGGCCTTCAGCACATAAATTAGCTTAAATTAATTCATTCACGGAACTTCAGATGTTTGCTCTCCTCCTATGTCACAGAAAACATAAGTTAGAATTATCCCAGTTACAACTAGAACTCAGTTGACTAGTCATAGAATCACAGAACACTAGAACTAGAAGGGACCTCGACAGATCATAGTGTCCAGTCCTCTGCTCTCATAGCAGGGCCAAACACCACAGACCATCCCTGATACATGCCAATCTAATCTGCTCTTAAATATCTCCAATGATGGAGATTCCAGAACCTTAACACCAGACCGAACTGTGTTATGCTTACAAGAAGTGCACGGGGTCTTTTTCAGAGGAAAAAGCAATGCACCACATTTATTGACGGTACAATATGAACACTTATTCTACAAGTGATCTTGTTACCAACAGTTGTTCCCCCTAACTTCACTGATCAGGTGAGTTAAATGGGAGAGGGGGTGGAGTCAGGCTTCTGCTGCTCTTGATCAGTGCTAAGGACTAGCAAGTGGTACTTCTGAATCTTAACATAATTCAGTGCGTTAGAAATATTTTATTTAATATAAAAACACTTCGGAAAACCATGTTGCAAAATATAAAACCACCATTTACTACACCCCATTTTAGCCAATTCCATGGCTCAGCAGGGTTCCAGCAGCAGCTGCAATTTGCAGTCTGATGCATTCCATGCCATCTGAGCGGAGATGGCCTGTGCAACTTTTGGAAGCTGCAGTGCCAGGAAACAAAGTTAAGCTAAGCTAATTGTGTACTGAATGTCCAATTTACCTTTGCTATTTGAACATCGATATAATCTAATCTATAGTTGCTTATTTTCAAAATGACCCCAACAGCTCACCTTTTATGTTTGTGAATTTTTTGACTTTCTTAAAGAAGCAAGTTAGCTACACTTATTTAATAAACAAAACAGAGAGCCATCAGTCGACATCTGTTTTGTTGCTGTGCGCTCAAACACATTCTGTCAGCAATAATGTTTCTCTTTTCCATAGCACTGATGCCAACAGCAAGTAGTAGCAATACTCTTGGGAGGCCAATGCTGGTTCTTGCTGATTTAAGAGTAAAAAGATATTACCTCATCTTAGTTAGCGAATGCAATGATGTCACTTTCTGTCACAGAAAAAGCACATTTATCTTGGGAGGATGATCTCATACTACCAAGAACAAAAGAAAAAAAAACAACCAACCAAAAACTTAAATCAAACAAAAAAAAACCAAACCAAAGCCACCCTTGAGCAAACATACTTAGAATTAATTATAATTATTAGCTTGCTCTTTGAATTTTTTTTTCCCCCGAGTCTTAAAATATCAGCTATATGCACACAGTTAGATAAAAGGAACTTCAAGCAGCAAATAAAGCTTTTAAATAAAGCCGATGGGATTAATGGCAGAATACCAACACTTTTTCCTTACTTTGGGGGGGCATTTTCTTTACCAGTTAGGATTATTTGATTTGTTTCATTAAAAAAAAAAAAAAGAAATCAGTGATCAAATGGATAAGAAATGACAAGAGACGGTAACCTCTGAGAACAAAAGATACTAAGGGCTGAGAAAGCAAAAAGACAATCCGTTAAAACAAGTCTCAAATTAGAGCTGCTAGCACATCACAATAAAGGACTGCAAATATTATTCCAATAAGATTTTTAAATGACATATGTTCTAAGTTACCATATTCCTTTTGCTAGGTCAATGACCAACTACTAAAATAATTTATTGAGCACCATCAAATAACTTAGAACAACTGCAAATCCAATTCCTAACACTGTCTGGACCTACTGAAATTAAACTCAGTCAAACAATGCTTCATTGCACGACGTGTGTTTTGAGTCAGTGAAATCACCAAAGTATTTTTTTTTTTAGTACTATGTGTCTGAATTGTGAAACATACACTAAGGGAAAGTAATGATAATGAAAATATAAATAATACTGAAGTTTCTTTGACTTGAGAAAGTAAATAACTAAATGGTCTTTTATTATTCCAACCCTGGAAATATGCAAATCACAAAGGACAAGACAACAGATATTCAATACATGCGCACTATGTTATGAAGCAGTGCTCACAGTAAAATAAATGACTTGAAACAAAATGTCTCAATTTTTTTTTTTTATAAATTACTCTGATTTTTCCCCAGTTGAGTTTCCCACTTTATATGATTATAATGTAAATCTGGAAATATTCAACTATGTGAACAAACAGAATACATGCATGCATGAAACAGTGGAACAACCACTGGAGGCTGTGGTCCCCCTAGTCCAGCACCCTGGGGACCAGTCCCCAACCAGAATTCTGCCAGACCAGGGTGGTCAATGCTAACCCTCTGCTGCCGCCAACTGTGGGGTTCTGCCCTGGCAGCAGCAGAGGAGCAGGCATTAACCATATAAGGACTGGGGATGGGGAGGATGCACTCAGGGGAAGAGGCAGGGTGCATGCGAAGCCCCATGGCCAGAGGCCAGGAATGCAGCCTCATGGGAGTGCACTGAGCCCCAAGGCCATCATGCAGCACTCCCTTGGGGCTGCACTTTGCTGCCACCCTACCTCTTTCCTTGAACTTCCCCCACCTCCCTGTCCGCGCTCAGGCAATGCCAGCCCTTCTGCTGCTGTGCACCCCACAGCTGGTGGCAGCAGAGGGGCTTGCACTGACCAAGCAGAGATTGCTGGGGCACCTCAAGAAGAGAGATGGTGGATGTGGAGCCTCAGGAGTACAGCCTTGCAGCAGCCAGGCTGCAGTCCCGGGCCCCACTGCCAGCTGCAGAGCTCTGTAGCCATCCTACCTAGTCCACTGAGCAACTCCTGTCCCCACTCCTCTCCCTCCCTATTTTAGCTTGGGTGCAGCAAATGGGCTATTTACCGCACTCCTGAAACTCTGGGTGGGCAGAGAGTAGTTGCTGAGCATGGGACCTGGTTATTCCCCTCCGTGAATGCTCCAGTCCAGGGGCACTCACAGGGATGCTGGGCTACATACGCTGCTAGACTACGGAAGTCCAAAACAGAGAGATCAACCCTGTCACCACCTTAAAACCAACAGTTTATGAGGGAAAAACCTCAAACCAAACCCAGAATAGCTGTCTCTTAAAACCTCAAATGACAAATGCTTAAACTATAGATTTTATTCTGTTTATGAAATTATACTAATATCTAATATTGTACTTTTTTTGTAACCATTACGCTAACAAAACCTTGTTTTGTGATTATTATTGTTTAGGTGACCACAAGATGCTAAGCACATCACCAGAAAAATGTCATACATGTCATCTGCTTAGTGTTCATCAGCATCAAGGACAACTTAAAATTAAAAAAAAAAAAGGAAGAAAAATTAACATTACAGGTTGAACCACTCTGTTCCAGCACCACCTGCTCCAACAACACCCGTGGTCCGGCATGATTGCAGTTAGCTGGAATCCACTTATCATGGGTGCGGCCAAGTTTCCTGTGGTCCCAAAATGTTTATTTACAGCCACCAGTCCTCATAGCACTGAAAAGATTTTAGCTCTCGTGGTTTGGCAAACTCTCCGGTTCAGCTCTGGCTAGATCCGGAGGGTGCCAGACTAGAGAGGTTCAATCTGTACAATAGGTACAATGGTTACATAACTTAAAAAACAAAACAAAACAAAAAAAAAACCTACCACTATCAGAATAATGTTGAAAAACAGAAGTAATGGCCCACTGTTGGACAAGAAGTGAAAACAAAAGTGGCTAGCAACAACCTCCAGATAATTATGTAGTAGTGTGAAAAATTCCTTGAGTCTCACCCAGGTTTCTATGAATGGAAAGACAACAATAAATGTCACTGGGCCTTGACAATCAATACTGATCATGGATTTCCCCATCCGGAAATAAGTATCTTTCCCGACTGCCAAACCCCTTAACAAAGAATTTAAAAAATCATTTCTTATATGAATCATCAAGGAAAAGTTTACAAGCCATAATATAGTGAATACAAACAATACATATGATACTTCAATTTTAGGATGCAGCTAGTCTCTTCAACTCTGGATTTGATACTGTCTATTAACTTATTGAAATGATGGGTACAGTAACATTTTCTTCCCATCAAATCTCCTTCCTCTGTCCCCTAAAAAAGTCTAAACTCAATAACTTAGAGGAACACACACAATCTGCAGAATTTTACAGAAGTCATTTTTTCAGCAGTAGCTGAAGCATGAGGTGGATATATACAGATTTGATGCACAGTGGCTCCATTAAGCAACTTGCCACTAAACAATGGCCAAGTACGCCAGAAGAGGGCCTTAACAGGGCAGAAGTTATAGAGCCTTTCAGGAAATTTCTTCCAACAAAACGAATCCGAGATAACTTTTATTTGCAAATTAACAGTCCAAAAATGTGCTCAGCCAAAACAGACGCAATACAAGGTCATATATCTAGGAACAAAGAATATAAGCCATATCTAAAGGAAAAAGAAGACTATATCCTGAAAAGGACTTAGTGATCATGGTAGACGGTGAAGCCAATATTTCCAAGGGTACAGGTGTATTTGCTGCTGTTTAGAAAGCACAGAAATAAATAGTAGTTTACAACACAGAACCAATTATTGCAGAAGAAGCGACCTGCGAAGCGCAGCGAGTCCTTAACAGCGCCAAGTAACGCAAGTGCGCCCTGTTAACTCCAGCCGATCGCTTTGCACGGCCCGGCGCCAGCTCACACCCCAGAAGCAGCTGCATGTCAGCGGCGGGGGCTGGGCACGCAGCGTCGTCTGCGCTGGGAAAGGCGGCGGCGAGGGGCAGCGCCTCGGTCCCCTGTTGCTCCCACACAAGGGAGACGAGGCAGCCAGGACAGGCCACCCCCCTTTCCTGAGCGGGCGGCGCCCCGGGCTCCCGCCGCTCTGGCAGTGGCGCAGCGGGAACAGTCCGGGCTCTTTGTTCGCCCCAAAGCCGCGGACGCGGAGCTGCCCGAACAAGGGCAGCCAGGCCCAGCAAAGCGTCCCGCGCGGGAACTCCCCCCCCACCGGATACCGACCTGCCGCACCGCCACTGACCTGCCGCCGCACCGCCAGCCTCACACTTGCTGTCGGCTCCAGACCCGCGCCGCGGGAGATGGGGGGGAGCGAGAGAGGAGGTGTCGGTTGGACACGGCTGCGCATTCCGCCGCGGCCCCGCCCAGCGGGGGGAGGGGACGGGCGCGCGCAGCGGCCGGTTCAAAACGCGGGCAGGGCGGACGGAGCGTCTCCCTTACGCCAGGTGAGTAGGCGCCGCGTGGGCCTCAGTGCCCTGCCGCGAGCCTGACTGTGCCCAACGCGAGAGGCAGCCGCACTCGGGGGGAGGGGGAGGAGCAGAGGCGCTGAGGTGACCCCACGCGGAGATCGGGCTGTCATGTTCCTCGGGGGGTGGGGGGAGTGCAAAGACCCCGTCCCCCCGGCTCCCGCTGCGCTCTGGGAGGTGAGGCGTGGCGGGGGCCTAGCCGCTGTCCGCGCTGAAAGCCGAGCGGCGCCGCCCGAGGCGGGCGCGTGCTGCAGGGAATTATTTCCCGCCTGTCCTCTGAAAACTCGTCGTGCCTCCCAGACCTGTTCTGGGCGTGAGAAGAGTTCCTGGCCACGTCACCGGCGCGTAAGAATGCGCACGACTTCACAGCCGCTCCCACATCGCTGCCGGGGCGGCCCAGGTGGCCTCAGTAGTGCTCTGTTCCCTCTAATCCACGGTAAACCTAGATCCGCTCCCCTGGAGGGGGGTGACGCGGCAGCTTGTGGCTGTCCCAGCTCGGGGGGGAAGCAGGGATGAACAGGAATCAGCGATGAACAGGAATGAGCGGATTTGCAGCACTCCTAAAGTGGTGGTTGTGAGGAGGGGGAGTAGAAAGTTTGGGGCCCTGGTGTGAGAGGCATGTGGGGGAGGAGGACAGACTGGTTTTGGGGGTGCAGCTGGAACCCCAATGGGCCTCATGTTTTTGCATTCTTTTGAAGTGAAGGAGGGCCACTCATGCAGCCCACTTTTTGGTTGCCTATGTGGCATTCCTGGAGACTGCTATACTTGGGGTGACCAAGTGTCCCATTTCTGGCAGGCCAGCCCTGTATTTGGGGTGCCAAGAAAGTATTCCAACTTATTTTCAAAATGGGGCTAATGGCTCCATATTTGCAGGGGGAGCAGCTGCCACCCAGTTCCTGGCTGCCGCCTGATGCCATGGGAGTCGGAACACATGTGGCTGCTGCCCAGCTCCCTATGCCGAGGGGGAACCAGGAGGCATCCCCCCACCCTGTGTCTCCCTGTCCCTTATTTAGGATAGGGAGATATGGTCACTTTACTTTACTGCTTTTTTGTTTTAACTATACTATGTGCTAGTAGTCTGCTGATAGTGTTCATAGTAAAAAGAGAACCTTATGAATCATTATTGACAGTCCACAGAATTCAGTATTCAAAGGACAACTGATCTCTAAACTTACATATGTACCTTTATCCTCATAGCACAGTGACAACTGTGCCTACAAATCCCTCAATCATTTAATACAGTGACAGTGAACACAGTTAATGGCAGTTGAACACTAGGTGGATAAATGCTGGAATTCAAATTTGGAATGCACCACAAACAATGGCACAATCTTTTAGACCTGGTTCATGTTTTTATCCAATGACAACTGGGCCACAGCACCATTTCCACTAGCTATTGTGGCATTGGAGGACAGAGTTAGTCAAAGTGAATTTAAAACTGACATCACAAGGAGGCATAAAAGTCAGTGGCAAATTCTGACAGGGATTTCTACCTGTCAGTTGTTCCCATGGACACACATAGAAAGAAGGGAAAGGGTAGCCACAGAGAGGGGAAACTGATGAAATTTCATGGCATACGTGAACAATTTTCACAGTACAGTGGTTGAAAACCACTGGTGTAGACAGTGCTAGGTCACAGAGAATTCTGTCAATATAGCTACAGCCTCTCTGGGAGGTGGAGTAGATATGTCTTGTACAGGGACAGCATTCCCTGTAAGAGTCCTTGGGTGGCCACTTGAGAGATTTAAGTGTCACCCACCTGGTTAGCAGAGCGCCCCCAGACACCTACAAGCAGCAGCATGTACACATGCCTTGGTCACATAACAAAATGTGCACAGCTGCACATGCCTTGGTGTACATAACAAAATGTATTTCACCCAGGGATGGAAAAAAATTAGAGGGAAAGCAGTACGGGAGTGGATAGTAAGCAGCCTGTGGGACCAAACATGGTTTACCAGGATTAGTGCCTGCCAACCTGCCAGATGCTTTATTTGTCTGTGCCTCTGCAGGTGTGGCCACTTGCAGCTCCTGTTGGCCACCCTTAGCTGTTCTTGACCAAAGGGAGCTGTGAGAAGCAGTGTGGGCTAACACCACTTCCTGCATCTCCCAGTGGCTGGGAACAGTGATTTGTGGTCAGTGGAAGCTGAGAGTGGCCATACTTGCGGGCACACAGGTAAATAAAGCATCTCACAGAGCTGGAGGGGACCTCAGGAAGTCATTGAGTCCAGTCCCCTGCCCTCTTGGCAGGACTAAGCACCACCACTCCCCCCCCCCAGCTTCTTTTTTTTTAAATCTATTTGTCCCAGATCCCTAAACAGCACCCCTCAAGGACTGAGCTCAGAACCCTGGGTTTAGCAGACCAGTGAGCTAGCCCTCCCCCCCATAGGGCTCTATAATAGCCCTTAACATATGTGAAAATTATCAGGTTCCCCTTCAATCTTCTGTACTCAAAGGTAAACATACCCTGATTTTTTTTAAACCTTTTCTCACAGGTGACGTTTTCAACACCTTTTGTTTTGTTTGTGTTACTCTCTTCTGTTTGCTGCATCTTTTTTAAAGTGTGGTGCACAAAACTGCGTAAAATACTCCAGCTAAGGCCTCACTAGTGCTGAGCAGAGTGCGTCTTACAGGCAACAATCAGAATGCAGCAGCTTAGTGCAGTAAAGGACCATAGGGCATGTCCTCAGAAGTGCTAACAACATAAACTGGTGAGTACAGCACCAATGAGAACATACTAAGTCAGGTGTGGCTGCTTGCATTCATGTACCAATCAACTAAGTTAACACTGTAGTAAAGACATACCCTAACAAAGGAAAACAAACAAACAAACTAACCTAGTGAGGAGGGCTTTAAACTAGGTTCGATGGGGGCAGGGGAGCAAGGCCTGCAGGTAAGTGGACAGCATGAACACATGAGAGATGAATTTGAAATGGGAAGGAGTATGGGCTACACTGGGAGAGTAAAAAGAGGGCCAGGGCAAAACTGGGAGGCAAGACCAAATCAATGTCTGAGATGCCTATATACAAATGCAAGAAGTATGGAAAATAAGCAAGAAGAATTGGACGTACTAATAAATGAATACAACTATGATATCGTTGGCATCACAGAAACTTGGTGGGATAATACTCATGATTGGAATGTTGGTATTGAAGGGTACAGCCTGCTTAGGAAGGACAGGCAGGGAAAGAAGGGAGGAGGTGTTGCCTTGTACATTAAAAATGTACACACTTGGACAGAGGTGGAGATGGACGGGTTGAAAGTCTCTGGGTTAGACTCAGAGGAGTAAAAAACAAGGATGAGGTCCTACTAGGAGTCTACTACAGGCCCCCTAGCCAGGTGGAAGAGGTGGATGAGGCTTTCTTTAAACAGCTAACAAAATCATCCAGGGCCCAGAATTTGGTGGTGATGGAGGACTTCAACTATCCAGGTGTATGTTGGGACACTAATACAGCAGGGGACAGACTGTCCAATAAATTCTTGGATTGCATTGCAGACAACTTTTTATTCCAAAAGGTTGAAAAAGCTACCAGAGGGGAAGCTGTTCTAGATTTAATTTTAACAAATAGGGAGGAAATTATTGAGAATTTGAAAGTGGAAGGATGCTTGGGTGAAAGTGATCATGAAATCATAGAGTTCACAGTTCTAAGGAAGGGTAGAAGGGAAAACAGTACAATAGAGATAATGGATTTCAGGAAGACAGATTTTGGTAAACTCAGACAGCTGGTAGGTAAGCTAAACTGGGAAGAAACATGGGAAGCTAAACTGAGGGGAGAAACAGCTAAGGAGAGTTGGCAGTTTTTCAAAGGCACATTATTAAGGGCCCAAAAGCAAGCTATCCCACTGTGTAGGAAAAATAGAAAACATGGCAAAAGACTGCCTTGGCTTAACCAGAAGATCTTGCATGATCTCAAACTAAAAAAAGGAATCGTATAAGAAATGGAAACTAGGACAAATTACAAAGGATGAATATAGGCAAACAACACGAGCGTGCAGGAGCAAGATTAGAAAGGCTAGGGCACAAAATGAGCTCAAACTAGCTACAAGCATAAAGGGAAACGAAGGCTTTTTACAAATACATTGGTAACAAGAGGAAGACTAAGGAGAGGGTAGGGCCATTGTTCAGTGAGGAGGGAGGAACAGTAACAGGGAATTTGGAAATGGCAGAGATGTTTAATGATTTCTTTGTTTTGGTCTTCACTGAGAAATCTGAAGGAATGCCTGACATAGAGAATGCTAGTGGAAAAGGGGTAGGCTTAGAAGTTGAAATAAGAAAAGAACAAATTAAAATTTACTTAGGAAAATTAAATGTCTGCAAATCACCAGGGCCTGATGAAATGCATCCTAGAATCCTCAAGGAGCTGATAGACGAGGTATCTGAGCCTTTAGCAATCATTTTTGGTAAATCGTGGGAGACGGGAGAGATTCCAGAAGACTGGAAAAGGGCAAATATAGTACCCATTTATAAAAAGGAGAACAAGAATAATCCGGGAAACTACAGGCCAGTCAGCTTAACTTCTGTGTCAGGAAAGATAATGGAGCAGGTCATTAAAGAAATCATCTGCAAGCATTTGGAAGGTGGTAAGGTGCTAGGGAACAGCCAGCATGGTTTTGTTAAAAACAGGTCATGTCAAACCAATCTAATAGCTTTCTTTGATAGAATAACGAGCCTTGTGGATAAGGGAGAAGCAGTGGATGTGGTATACCTAGACTTCAGTAAAGCATTTGACACGGTCTCACATAATATACTTATCAATAAACTATGCAAATACAACTTAGATGGGGCTACTAATAAGGTGGGTGAACAACTGGCTGGATAACCATACCCAGAGAGTAGTTATTAATGGTTTTCCATCCGGCTGGAAAAGTATAACTAGTGGGGTTCCGCAGGGGTCTGTTTTGCGACCGGTTCTGTTCAATATCTTCATTAACAATTTAGATATTGACATAGAAAGTACACTTAGTAAGTTTGCAGATGATACCAAGCTGGGAGGGGTTGCAACTTCTTTGGAGGATAGGGTCATAATTCAAAAGGATCTGGATAAATTGGAGAAATGGGCTGAGGTAAACAGGATGAAGTTTAATAAGGACAAATGCAAAGTGCTCCACTTAGGAAGGAACAATCAGTGTCAACCATACAGAATGGGAAAGGACTGCCTAGGAATGAGTACAGCAGAAAGGGATCTGGGGGTTATAGTGGACCACAAGCTAAATATGAGTCAACAGTGTGATGCTGTTGCGAAAAAGGCAAACATGATTCTGGGGTGCATTAACAGGTGTGTCGTGAACAAGACACGAGAAGTCATTCTCCCGCTCTACTCTGCACTGGTTAGGCCTCAGCTGGAGTATTGTGTCCAGTTCTGGGCACCGCAGTTCAGGAAGGATGTGGAGAAATTGGAGAGGGTCCAGAGGAGAGCAACGAGAATGATCAAAGGTCTAGAGAACATGACCTATGAAGAAAGGCTGAAAGAATTGGGCTTGTTTAGTTTGGAAAAGAGAAGATTGAGGGGGGACGTGATAGCAGTTTTCAGGTATTTAAAAGGGTGTCATAAGGCAGAGGGAGGGAACTTGTTCTTCCTTGCCTCTGAGGATAGAACAAGAGGCAATGGACTGAAATTGCAGCAGGGGAGGTTCAGGTTGGACATTAGGAAAAAGTTCCTAACTCTCAGGGTGATCAAACACTGGAACGAATTGCCAAGGGAGGTGGTAGAATCTCCATCACTGGAGCTATTTAAGAAGAGGTTAGATAGATGGCTTTCAGGGATGGTCTAGAAAGTGCTTGGTCCTGCCATGAGGGCAGGGGGCTGGACTCGATGGCCTCTCGAGGTCCCTTCCAGTCCTACTCTTCTATGATTCTATGATTGTTTTCATATTCAAATTTGACGCATTAACACGTGGTTTGAACCAGGATGCAAATTTTCTGGGACATTATAGGGGCTCTTTGGCATACTTGGCTTAATCTAATTCTTGACTCCCCTGCCCCGCCCCTCTGCTCTCTGATTTGCTCACCTTGATAATTTTTTTCTGATTTGTCAACTTTGATTACTGTTTTTGGTTCTCTATGCCTTAAATATTGAAATGAAGGGTCCTGTGGCACCTTATAGACTAACAGAAAAGTTACCCTGATGCATCTGATGAAGTGAGTCTGCTCACAAAAGGTCATGCTCAAAACTTTTCTGTTAGTCTATAAGGTGCCACAGGACCCTTCGTTGCTGTTACAGATCCAGAGTAACACGGCTACCCCTCTGATACTTAAATATTGAGTCTGTTCTGGTATGGCTATGGTCTGAAGAAGTGGGTCTGTTCCACGAAAGCTCACCTACTAAATTATTTTGTTAGACTTTAAAGTGCTACTTGACTGCTTTTTTGTTTTGATACCCTAACAAGGGAAAACATTGACTAGCTTGCCTCTGGAATACCTTACCTGTAGTTCTGATAGCTTCTATTGACTTTCCTTTATACTTATCAAACAGGCTGAGAGTTGAGTACTTGCTTTTCCCATCCTTTCCCTTGGTTATTTGCCCCAAATGATTGGACATTGCAATGAACTATCATCTAGTCTGCACTGCTCCTGATTGCCTGTGGTGGTTGTCACGATCTGGTCTCGCACCAGCAGCTAACCCTGGATTCTTCTTCGAGTGGTCCCCGTGGGTGCTCCACAGTAGGTGTCGGGCTCAACCCGGCGCCACAGCTCGGAAAATCTTCAGCAGTCTCCGTCGGGTTGTGCATGCGCTGATGCGCGTCGACTCTTCGCGCGCTTACGGTCACGTGCGCAATCCGGTCCCCGCCAGTTCCTTCTCAACTGCTAACGGCTGCAGACGGAATCTTCTCCGGCTCCAACGCCTGAGACAGATAAATCTTATTTTTTTCTCGTGTTAATAGTTTTTAACAGTTCATAGTTAGCAGTTCTATAGTTATTATAGTTAGTTACTCTGTTAAAAGTTGTTAAAAGCTAAAGACTATCTTAAAACCACAGCGGCCGCCTCCGGGCGGGCCCACTGTTTTTGTTTGTCGGCCTTCAAAGGCCAACGGTTATTAACATCACCCAACAGACTGTTAAGTGTGCTATTAGCACCTAAGGACTCAGAGTTAAGTTTTAACTATGCCATCCCCCGGCTTTAAGAAGTGTGAATCTTGCCGGGAGGCCATGCCTGCTTCGGATGGCCATAGCAGATGCAAACGGTGCCTTGGGGAGACACACGTTCCCCAGAAGTGCTCCCATTGTTCCAAGTTGACTAATAGAGCTAGAAAAGATAGAGAAATGAGGCTGAAGATGCTGTTAGTTGACAAAGCACTTCAGCCTGCCTCATCGGAGGCAACGCATGCGGAGGGCTCTTCAGGACCGCACAAGAGGAAGGCTGCCTCTTTGACCTCCTCTGCACAGAAGAAAAGAAGAGCCTCGCCTACTTGATCCCTGCCCCTTACTGTTGGGAGTGGGACGAGTGTAACAAAGGGCCCGTGCACGCTGGCTTCCTCCACTGGTAAAGCCGCGGTGCATGCAACCACTCAAGGCCCTGCAGCTACCGGGGAGACAGCACCGAGAGCCATGTGGGCACTAGTCAGTCCGGCACCGGGATCGACGGCACCGAGGACATCGGCACCGGCAACAACGGCACCGGGAGCAGTGGCAATCAGCATGACACCTGCTCCAGTACCAAGTTCACCAACAAGACCACCCGAGAGGGCAAAGGCTAAAACGAAGACCAGGCACCGCAGCCCCTCTCCGGAGGTAATTGCGCTGCCTCTGTCACCACGATCACCATCAGAGATTCGACGGGCAGCAACACCTTCAGCCTGCCACAGACGTCCTTCTCCTTTTCTTCGGAATCCATCCCAGGGGTCTGCACGCTTTTCTCCATCATCTAGCAGAGATCCCTACGAGTCTTCTCACAGAGGCTCTCCTCGTACGTCGGTATCATCTTGGAGGTCTCGACATTCCAGGCACCACCCTTACATCCATGGGTCATGGTCCAGGTCTCCATCGCCGGGCCCCTGTCCCAGTTGCTACGACCGCCATCATTATGCGGGGCGTCAGCATAGGAGGTCGACATCTCACTATGGATCCCCATCAACCACCCCTCAACGCCACAGTGTTCTGCTTCCACCGGGGGGAACACCACGAGTTCCCCAATCAGAGGCTGGGTCTAAAGACATTGAATCCCACCTCGAAATTCCACAAAGGCAATCACATCAATACAGCCAGGATCCAGAGGAATTGGAGGAGAGATACCATAGTGATGCCTCCTCATCCTCGCCAGACGAGGCCGTGGTCCCTGGAGACATTTCTCCCCCAGATGACCTGAAACAGTTCCAGGAGCTGTTCAAACGAGTAGCTCAATCCCAAGATATTCAAGTGGCGGAGGTGCAGGAGAAACACCACAGACTCCTTAAAAACCTCAGGCCTCCATCTTCTTCTAAAATTGCTATTCCTCTGGACGATTCAATCATGGAGGCAGCCACTAATATATGGCAGACTCCAGCATCCGCTCCTCCTACCAACAAAAGAGTGTACAAAAAGTACTTCGTCCCTGCGAAAGGTATGGAGTTTCTATTTAGTCATCCACAGCCAAACTCGCTAGTGGTTGAATCGTCCCAACACAGGTCCAAATCGTCCCAGTACAAATCTGGGGGATTGGACAAGGACATAAAGAAGCTGGATCTTCTGGGTAGAAACGCCTACTCCTCCTCTACTCTGTTGCTCCGCATGGCCAACTATGCCGCTCATTTGTCGAATCACAATTTTGACAACTATTCCAAGCTCACTGCCCTCATGGACTTCCTTCCGGAGGATAAAAGGCCAATTCTTAAGGCAATTGTGCAAGAGGGCTACGCGGCTTCTCGAGCGGGCGTGCAGATTGCACTGGATGTGGCGGACACAGCGGCCCGTGCCGTGGCCACTGCAGTGGTAATGCGGAGAGAGTCATGACTTCACACATCCGGCATTCCAAAGGAGTTACAGGTCAAAATTGCAGACCTCCCCTTCGACAAAATAAAATTGTTTGCTGAATCGACCGACTCAGTCCTATACTCGAGCAAAGATTCCAGAGCGACACTTCAGACTTTGGGGATATATACTCCACCGTTCAGAAGGAAGAAATTTTATCCTCAGCAATGCCGTTATGGTTACCAACAGCAACGTACCCAATTTCAACGGGGGTATGATCAGGGACGTCATCCACAAACACATTATAAGGGCCCTAGGCGCTGGCCTCAGCAGGGCAACGCCTCCGCAGGGCAAAGTGCAAGACAGCAAGTTTGACGGGTATGTCGAGGGCCGCGAAGCCAAGACCGTACCTCAGTGCCAATCTCAGTACATGTTCCATCACGGACTCAAGCCATTTTACCCACAATGGAAAAGCATCACGTCGGACAAGTGGGTATTGGAGATTGTAAACATGGGATACACGATCCCCTTCCAGTCTTTTCCTCCACCAAATCCTCCCACCGCACCCCTTCTCAGAGACCCCTCTCACCTACCAGAATTAAGGCGGGAGGTGGACCACCTCCTATTCATAGGGGCGGTGGAGAGAGTACCGGAACAATTTCAGGGCAAAGGGTTCTACTCCAGGTATTTCCTAATGGAAAAGAAGACAGGAGGGTGGAGACCCATTTTGGATCTATGCGCACTGAACCAGTACCTATGCAAACAGTGCTTCAAAATGACTACGATGGCTTCAATAATCACGGCACTAGACCATGGCGATTGGTTTGCAGCCCTCGACTTACAGGATGCGTATTTTCATATCGCAATTCATCCAGCCCATAGGCGTTTCCTCCGGTTCCTTGTGGGCACAGATCATTTCCAGTACAGAGTCCTCCCATTCGGACTCTCTTCAGCACCCAGAGTCTTCACCAAGACCTTAGCGGTGGTGTCAGCATACCTACACAGACAGGGAGTTTTCGTTTTCCCGTACCTGGACGATTGCCTGCTAAAGGGAACTTCCCGGGCGGAGGTATTATGGATGATACACATCACCACAAAAACATTTACCTCACTGGGCCTCATCATCAATTTCTCAAAGTCAAAGACCGACCCCACGCAAAATATAGAGTTTACAGGGGCTCGGATAGACTCAGTCACGTCAAGTGTGTATTTACCCGAGGCTCATTTTCGTGCCATCGAATCTCTCGTACAACTACTAACGTACAGCCCCATTGTTCCTGTTCTCACGTGCTTACAACTGTTGGGGCATATGGCAACCACCACGTTTGTGGTGCAAAACGCCAGGCTGCATATGCGAGGATTGCAGCATTGGTTGGCAACCGTATACAAACCCTCAATCCACACTGTCCACAAGAGGGTGTCACTTACGACA
This sequence comes from Carettochelys insculpta, assembly GCF_033958435.1. Lineage (NCBI taxonomy): Eukaryota > Metazoa > Chordata > Testudines > Carettochelyidae > Carettochelys > Carettochelys insculpta. The sequence continues at coordinate 59,365,919 of NC_134140.1, read as the reverse complement.
GAGGCACGAAACTCGCTAACATGGTGGGGAAACCCCAAGAATCTCCTAACAGAGGTGCCCTTCCGCCAACCACAAATTACTGTGTTCATTACAACAGATGCCTCCCATATGGGATGTGGGGCTCACAGGGACAACAAAACCACTCAAGGATTATGGTCCCCCTCAGAGAAGACACTGCACGTAAACATATTAGAGCTCAGGGCAGTGTTCAATGCGTGCAGGCATTTTCACAATTATCTGCACAGAAAAATAGTTGGCGTGAATACCGACAACACCACCACCATGTTTTATAGAAACCGACGGGGGGGAGCCAGGTCTCGTACACTTTGTGCGGAGGCAGTCTGACTCTGGAACGGGTGCATCGCCAACAATATAATCATAAAGGCTTCATACCTACCGGGGGTCCACAACGTCAAGGCGGACCAACTCAGCAGACACTTTGCGCCCACTCACGAGTGGCAGATCCGTTCAGACCTACTTCACCAGGTGTTCCGCAGATGGGGTTTTCCCCAAATCAACTTGTTCGCCACCCGAGAAAACGAGAAATGTCCCCAGTACTGCTCCAGAGCGGGCATGGGACAGGAGTCTTTGGGGGACGCCTTCATGATCCCATGGAAGGGCCCTCTACTTTATGCGTTCTCTCCCACGACACTTATACACAAGGTCTTGGAGAAGGCCAGAAGGGAGAAAGCACACGATACTCATAGTCCCAACCTGGGACCGGCAACAGTGGTTCCCATTGCTCTTGCGCATGGCTCAACATTGGCCATTTCCCCTACCAACAGTACCGGACATTCTCACTCAGGCTCGCGGGTCAATACTGCACCCGTACCCGAAGAGACTTCGGCTACAAGCATGGCTAATCCATGGCTAAGCGCCTTAGTGACTACATGCTCAGAGGGAGTACAAGTCCTTGAATGTAGTCGGAGAACTTCCACCAGAAAGACTTATCAGCACAAATGGTTGCATTTTTCCGAATGGCGTTCCTCCAGGCAACTAATACCCCAGGACGCCACCATACCTACGATTCTGGATTATTTGCTATAACTCAAACAAAACGGACTTTCCCTATCCTCTATAAAGGTGCATCTGGCGGCTGTATCAGCGTTTCGACATGAAGAGGATGGATCAACCACATATGCCCGTCCTGTTATCTCGCGTTTCCTAAAGGGGTTGGTGAATCTGTACCCCCCTCGGAAACCAATACCGCCGTCATGGAGTTTAGACCTAGTTCTACACACCCTCTCGGGACCGCCCTTTGAACCATTGGCTACGGTCCCCCTTCGACTACTTACTATTAAAATGACTTCCCTCCTGGCAATCACGTCAGCTTGCAGAGTGAGTGAGCTCGCAGCCATAATGTCCACACCACCCTGCACGATCTTCTCAAAAGAAGCGGTGGTCTTACGATTACACCCAGCATTCGTTCCGAAGGTCTCTTCAGACTTTCATATCAACGAACCAATAGTGCTGCCCTCGTTCTATCCTAAGCCTCACAACTCAAATGAAGAGGCACGGTTGCACTTACTTGACGTAAGAAGGGCACTGGCCTTCTACATCGATAGAACTAAACCTTTCCGGAAAATGGACAGACTACTGGTGTCCATTGCATCCAGGTCAAAAGGAGAAGCGCTATCTTCACAGAGGATTTCAAATCACATTGTGTCTTGCATAAGACTGTGTTACGAGATTTGCAAGACTCCTCTGCCAGTTCTGCCAAGAGCCCACTCTACTAGGGTGATGGCAGCGTCAACGGCCTTCTTCAAAGGCATCGCGCTGAGAGATATCTGCAGAGCAGCGACGTGGTCTTCCTATGACACCTTCGCCAAGCACTACGCCATGCACAGGATGCTTGATGAGGATACACGCCTGTCGACAGCAGTCCTTTCACGGGCAAGCTGCGCATAAATCGGGTACCCACCTCCTTTTTCGGGGGGAGGTTACTGCTGGGTAGTCACCTACTGTGGAGCACCCACGGGGACCACTCGAAGAAGAAAGAGAAGTTACTCACCTGTGTAGTAACGATGGTTCTTCGAGATGTGTCCCCGTGGGTGCTCCACTACCCACCCGTTCCTCCCCAGTTCGGAGCTCTGTTTGTGTGTTTTCAGGGGCGTCCGGAGCGGTTGATCAGGAACTGGCGGGGACCGGATTGCACACGTGACCGTAAGCGCGCGAAGAGCCGACGCGCATTGGCGCATGCGCGACCCGACGGAGACTGCTGAAGATTTTCTGAGCTGCCGCGCCGGGGCGAGCCCGACACCTACTGTGGAGCACCCATGGGGACACATCTCGAAGAACTATCGTTACTACACAGGTGAGTAGCTTCTCTGAACTGCATCCATTATTCTCTAAGGTACTACAGGACTCCTCGTTGCTTTTACAGATACAGACTAAACAGCTAACTCTGTGAGACTTTTCAGAGAGAGAAGTTTAATGACTTGTGTTTATTTTTCTCCTCTTTATTCAGCAACAAGGATGAGCTTTTTTTTATGTTTCCAAAAGCACTGAAGCATGAAGTTTTCCTTCTCCATCAGGTTTATTCATGTTAGTAAGGAAGACAGCCAAAAACTCAGTATCATTGTTATAGCTGATGCAAGTGTAACTGGTAGAGAATTTGTACGTGTTGGGTTTTTTTGTTTGTTTGTTTGTTTGTGTTTTAAAGTAGGTGGAACTCCCATCTCTAGAAAAGGCTTAATTGTTTTTGGAATTGAATAGGACCTGAGGTTTTCTTTTGGAAACCAGGATTTTTCTTAGAGTGTTTCTCCTATACGAACAGTAGACTCTGTTACTCAGTAGGATTATCTGGCATAAGTAAGAATATTTCCTGTAATTTACAATATGCTTAACAAGTATAGAGCCTATACAGATGGAAATGTCTACCTGTGGATGTGGATATCTATGATTAGACATCAGGATGCTCGGATGTGCAAGGCTTTACTTCCAAGAGCTTCCATGATTAACAGAGACAAGCATGGTCCCATCACACCCAGGAGCCAGTGCCTCGTTTCAGCAGCTCCTCTTGACGGTGCAGCTGCACTGCCCTGAACCCCCTGCCCCCTCACCACCAGCAGGACTGTACATCCCCATACACAAGAAGCTGCAGCTGTGGGTGGGGCTGTAGGGGTAGGGTAGCCATGCAACTGGGAGGAGCTGCTGGCACAGAGCAGTCTCTTGGGCCTGATGAGATCATGCTCCTCTCTGCTGGCTGAAGTGACTCTTGATAGTAAAGCCTTGCAGGTTTGTAGATCTTGATGTCTGTCTGTGGGTATCTGCATCCATGGGTAGATATTTCTATCCATGCAGGGCTGTACGTATATGACACTTTCCTTTCCATCAGGTTATGAAATTTAGCACTATAAGAAGCAGCAAATATTGTGAATACTATTAAGGACGAATAATAATAATAATGGTAGTCGATCGATCTGATGATGACAAATCTGTGCAGATCATCTATTCTTGGTCTCATGGTGTGCCCTCTGGCGACTGTATAAGCCAATTCTAGAGGTGCACATTTCGCCGCAGATGGTGCATGGGAAGTTCACAATCAGTGGGTTGTGCATTGCTGATATTTTCTGACAGTAACTTTTGTTAACAGACCACTGTAATGTAGACTTAGCCTAAAGCTCCCAGATTCGTCTTTTGAAAGTATTACATAAGAATGTCCATACTGAGTCTGACAGAAGGTACATCTCACCCTGTTTTTTTCAAACATTTTTTTAAACTACCCCTTTTTTAAATTAAAAATATACATGTATAAGTACCCCCCGCTACTCTTGCACACCCCAAAGGGTACATGTACCACTGGTTGAGAAACATGGTTCTATAGTCTTGAAACAAATGCCATTCGACCTTTCCAGATTACTGTACCCTTTTCAGGAGTCAGATTTGTTTTGCATACCACCAAGTTACACCTCACATAAAAGCTACGTACAAAACCATGCAAAACTATCACAGATTACAACTGAAAACTTACTTACTTTCTACCATTTTATCAAACAAATGAATTGGAATAGAAATACTGTAATTACATTTCAGTGTCAGGCATATGAAGCAGTAGAAACAAGTCATCTGAATGAACTTTTATATTGTACTGACTTTATTAGTGTTTTTATGTTGCCTGTTGTAAAACTAGGCAAATATCTAAATGAGTTGATAAACCCCTTGAAGACTTGTGTGTACCCGCAATGGTACATGTGCCCTGGTTGACAAACATGGATCTAGCCAACTATCCTGTCTTTCGATAGTGGCCACTGCCAGGTGCCTCAGAAAGAATGTAACCATCAAGTGATCTCTGCCGTGTTGCTTATTATCAGTTTCTGGCAAACAGAGGCTAGGTACATCATTCCTGCCAACCCTAACAACCATTGAATAGACCTATCCCCCATGAATTTATCTAATTCTTTTTTGAACTCTGTTATAGTCTTGGCTTTCTAGCAAAGAGTTCTACAGGTTAACTGTGCATTGTGTGAAGAAATACTTGTTTTTTTAAATAAATACCTGTTGACTATTTGTTGTTAGAAGGAGTAAAGCCTGTTGTGCAGCTGTCCTTTGAGGATGATAGCAGAGTGAAGCCTGCACAACAATCTGTAACCTATTAACTCCCTATTTTTAATAAAGGTTCTTTTTCTTAAAAGAGCTTTGTTTTCCTTAAAAGCTTGTCTGTCTCACCATCTGAAAGTGGTATAATTAAAGATATTATCTCATCCACCTTGTGTCTCTACTATGCGTAGATAGTTTCATTCTACATATGTTACCCTTTGAGAAATTGCTTTGAGATAGGCACAGCTGGAAGTGGGATCAGTGAGAGCTAATCCAAGGGAAGGAGAGAGATGTGATGAAACCAGGGCATGGAGGCAACAAAATGTAGATGAAAAAAATTAAAAGGTTGAGGACCGAGTAACTGGTTTGGTAGCTTAAATAGAACAACCTCTGTGAAATCATCTTCATTTGATTTCCCCCATTTGCTCTGCTTTCCAAGAACCTTAACTCTTATCTAACTGGAAGAATTTTGTGGGCGGGGGGAGGGAATTTCCCTGGAAAAATATATTAAATTGAAACTTTTCTGTAAAGATGCTAAATTTAAATTTAATTTGTTTTTTGCCTATGCATTGATTTTCAGACTTCCTACAATGTGATTAGTTTATGTGATTAGAAGTGTAAAGGCTGAGAGATAGCAAGCTCAGTTGGGCAAAATGTTTTCGAGTACTGGTAAGTTAGTTATTTCAAAGTCCTGAAAATTCTCACAGTGAACACATAGATAATTGAATAAGCAAATTAGAGTTACATGTATTGAGGTGATTAAGGAGATGAATGCATTGTTGATCTGGAGTCACAGGCTGCAGGTGCCCCTTGGTGCTGAATTCTCTTATTTTGTCTATTTGAGTAGCAGTGGGGCCTCGTGGGCATAGATAGGGCTGAGAGATAGAAGCCACTGAGAGCTAAACCTCACCCAGGTACTGACTAATGTGGGTCTCCATAAGTTATTTAACTTAGTTAATTTCCTCATCTATGAAATGGGTATGATATTTACCTATCTTCACAGGATGGTGTAAGAATGAATTGATATAAATGTGTACATTTTGAAGATGTAAACATTAAATAATATTCTATAAGCAAAATATTCATTACCTTGAGATTTTCCCGTGTTCTAAATCATTTGTTAGGTTGATAATAAAATAGGCCTGCCTGTTCATAATTTGATTGTTGATACAACTGATGTTCTTAGATATTTAAGTCAGTGTGGGAAACTTAGTGTTAGAGAGTTTCACTGCCAAGCGGTGTGTTGATTTGGAATACAGGCTGACCTTACTTTTGAAACAGAGTACAGAAGGCAGATCAATCACAGAGATGCACAGCTATGCAAAATTGAAGCACATGCAAAATGCTTTCGATGATTTTTTTTAATATAATAGTAAGCGTTCATTTCTGTCTGATTTAGGACAAATGAGGAGAAAATGGGAAGAAAGATTGAAGAAAGTTGATGAACTAGCAGCTCAATATAAAAGAAAGCCACTTTGCCCTGTTTACAGGCCACAGCTGTCTAAACCGTGGCAACCACCCTCTGTTTGGAATCTCTTTCGTCGACAAGCTCAAGCTTTTAACTATGCAAAAACCTGTAAAGAGGTAAGATATTAGATTGTTACAAGCTGTCTTCACTGTTTAGAAACTTCATTTGTTCACCTATCAAGTTCAGTTCAGGTTTCAGAATTCTTTTGTTATGCAGTCCTGATACATCAGGTATTTTTTTTTCCTTGCAGGTCAAAATGATGCATCAGTTATAATACTCGGTAATTCTAATATTAGACTGTCAGATGTAATAAGGGCTAGTTCTAACACAAGACTCTAGTTGTGTTGTTAATGTCTAATAATAGAACTGCTTGTGCAGAAGAAAGACCAAAGTGGAGGTCTGGCAAGGAGTCAAAATGGCAAGGCGTAGCAGAAGATTGGAAAGGAGTAATAATCGAGTAGGAAGGAAGGAGAGAAAAGAGGACAGAGAAGGAGGAACAGGAAAAACAGAGAAGATAAGATACAAAAGAGGTAGAGATGAATGGAAAAAGAAGCAAAAATAATTCCCACAAGAGACAAAAGCTCAGACAAACTTTTGCCATTTAGGAGGCGTTCTTAAACAAATGGATTCATAGACGACCAGACACACACGAATTTTCTAAAATATATAGCAGATAGGGAAATTACCTTGACTTAGAAAGGTAAAATAACAATTCAGATAATATTTATATTTGTCTTTCTAAAGGCTAGGGGAGAATGTGTCAAACACAAATAGAGGGACACCTACCTCACGCATCTTCCTGGGGGTACACCTGGCTCTACATATCCTGCAGCACCCCGGCAGTGTCCCCAGTGCTCTCACTGTCTGCAATTACAGCCAATAGGAACAGCATGGGAAAAGCCTCCAGACCAGTGCTTGCCTGTGCTGCCATTTCTCCAGCCAGAGGACAAGGGAGCAGCAGTGTGCGGAGCCACTTTCACCCCATGCCAGGCAGGGCTGCAAGCTGGATCTAGCCCCAGCTTGCCTGGAACAGGCCCATGAGGACTGGGGCTTATACTCCAGACACCTGGGGGGCTGTTGGGCTGGAGCACCGGTGCAAATTCCCTGCTGCAGGAGGGAGGCTGAGTCCTGAGCTTTGTGGGCTGAATACAGCCCACAGGCCATCGGTTCCCCACCCCTGGCCTAGAGAAACAACTACAGGAAGATAAACAAGATTTGGCAGAAGTAAATGTTTCCCAGCACAGAATTATAGTGAAAACTGCCAAGGACTTAGTCTGAAGTAGACAAAGTCAGAATTAGAGCACAAAAAACACTAGAGCCAAGAACTCAGGTAGGAACTAGTTGAGATGTGGGCAATAAGTGGCCTGTGGGCCAGATGCTGTTCTCCAGGCTTAGTCTGTGGTCAGCACCTTATTTACCCATATGGCCGCAGATAGACACTCACAGCTCTAACTGGGTGGAAACAGCAAGCCAAAGGCAAGGGGGGCTGAGAGTGGCCATACCTTCGGATGCAAAGGTAAATCATCTGGCAGCCCTGCAGAGGCTAACTCTGGTGAACTGCATCTAGCGCGCAGGCTGCTTACTGCCCACCCTGGAGCTAGCTACACATCAGGTGGTAAAAAATGGCCTAAAGTTGTTCTGGAACAATGTACGTACTGTGGGGACAAACAGTATCAATCCCTGGTACAGGTTGGTCCTCCCTAGTCAGGCACCCCTACAACCTCACTGGTCCCAAACCAGGGAGTTTGCTGGACAGAGGAGGTCAGTGCTGCTGCTGGGCTCCCCTCTCTTGCCAGCTTCCTGCAGCTCCACTGTCTCTGATGGCCTGGCTCTGCCTCAAGCCCTGGCTTGGCTCCCAGTTCAGCTTCCAGCCCAGCAGGAACACTCTTGTCAGACACCCATCTAGTCTCTGCTCCCAGCTGCGGGGGCTCCCCAGTCCAGCAAAATCCAGCTGACTGGGAGCATGGTGAAAAGCAAGCTGAAAAGGCCAGAGACTCTGGCAGCAGGTATATTGATGGGAACAGAGATGTAAGAGCCCCGCTGCCTTGTGGGTTATCCTGGGAAGGAGCAAGGCTAAGGGAGTAAACCCTGACAGAAAATCTGGAGGGGAGTCCTAAGGCAGTTCTGTGCCAACTTCTGACATTGACCCGGCAACTTCTGCAGCTGAGCTGGTACCAGACGTAGAGGTTACCCTCTCCTTTGGACTATATCAGTAAAGCCGAGAGGGGGACGCTGGCGTCTGGGCAGCCCAGGGTCCCAAAAAAAACCCAAAAGTATTGCCCAGGCTCACACCTGGAGAGGTACTCCAGCATCGCTTAACAGTATTGAACCAACACGGGAGGTAACAGATACCGGTTATAAGCTCTTGCTCGATTGGCGTAGAGAACGAGTGCCGGGGTTGCCTTCGACGGTGGGAGAGCTCATCACATCTCACTGGACAGTCACCTCCCGCCTCAAGCTGGGCAGCCCCTAACCAGTAGGGTACTGTCCCACCACAGTTCACCTGCCTCACTGGGTGCGTGAGGCTTAAGGTTCCCAAACCTGACAAGTGACTGAAATTTGAGCACCAGGCAAACCAATAAGAAAATCAACAAGAAAAGGAAACCATTAAAGTTTTAAGCTTGCTTGCTGGAATGTGCAGACCATGCTGACCAGTTTGACTGGAGATCTTCAGGACATCAGTGACACCTGAAAGACCACTGTCATCAGTGAAGAACTGAAGAGGCTCCAAGTTGACATTGCTGCTCTGCAAGAGACGCAACTCACAGATTCGGGATCTCTAAAGGAAAAGGACTACACCTTCTTCTGGTAGGGTAAAGCCCAAGAAGAACACAGGGAGCATGGTGTTGGCTTTGCCATTAGAAACACCCTTCTACAAATGGTGGAATTAGTCATGGGTGGATCAGAAAGACTCCTTCAGGTCATACTTCAAACTTGCGCCGGTCCTGTCCACCTGATCAGTGCTTACGCTCCAACCCTGTATGCCACACCAGAAGTAAAAGACAAGTTCTATGACGTGCTTAGTGCTGCCATAGCGCAAATACCTGCTCGCAAACAACTGTACATTTTGGGTGACTTCAGTGCAAGAGTTGGAGCCGATCGTGACTCATGGCCTTCCTGCTTAGGACACTTCAGTGTGGGGAAGAATGAATAAAAACGGACAGCGTCTTCTCAAACTTTGCATGTACCACAATCTGTGCATCACAAACACATTTTTCCAAACCAAGCCGCAGCACAGAGTGTTATGGAGACACCCATGCTCAAAACACTGGCATCAACTAGACGTCATCACTAGACGTGATAACCTCAAAAACGTCCTTCAGACACGCAGCTATCATAGTGCCGACTGCAATACAGATCACTCGCTAGTTTGCTCCAAACTCAAGGTGAGACCCAAGAAGTTGTACCATTCTAAACCAACTGGAAGGTCCTGCATTGATGCCAGAAAGACAGCAAACTCAGAGAGAGCAGAAAAGTTCAGAGTGACCCTCAAGGAGAATCTGCGCAGCAGCCTTGGGGGTGCCGATGTGACATCCAGATGGCAGCATCTCAGGGATACAATTTACAACAAGGCCTTGTCGGTGTTTGGAAGAAGAGCTAGAAACACAAATGACTGGTTCGAAGCTAACTCCGATGAGATGATTCCAGCCATCGAAAAGAAGCACACTGCACTCCTGGAGTACAAACACTCACCAAGCCAGAGTACCCTGCAAGCACTCAGAGCAGCCAGAAAAACAGTACAGCAGACAGCCAGGCGCTGTGCCAACAACTACTGGCTCTATCTATGCAGCAGCATCCAGACCAGTGCTGACTCTGGTAATCTCAGGGGAATGTACGAGGGCATCAAGAAGGCATTATGACCCACCCAGAACAAGATGGCACCTCTGAAATCCAAATCTGGTGAAGTCATCTCTGACAAAGCCAAACAGATGGAGCGCTGGGTCGAGCACTACTCCGAGCTGCACTCACGCGAGAACATTGTGGTTGATACAGCCCTCAGTGTCGTCGAGCTCCTACCAGTAATGGACGAACTGGATCAGGAACCAACTGTGGACGAACTGAAGAAAACCATCAACAGCATTGCAGTAGGAAAGGCCCCAGGCCAGGATGGTATACCACCAGAGATAATCAAGTGTGCCATGGACACCCTCCTGGAACCCCTACATGAGCTACTGTGCCTGTGCTGGAGAGAGGGAGAGGATGCACAGGATATGCGCAATGCTAACATTGTAACCTTGTATAAGAACAAAGGAGACAGAAGCGACTGCAACAATTACTGTGGAATCTCCCTCCTAAGCATCACTGGTAAACTGTTCACTCGCGTCATCCTCGGCAGACTCCAGAAGATTGCTGAGAGGGTGTATCCCGAATCACAGTGTGGATTCTGTGCAGAGAGCTCTACCATTGACATGGTCTTGTCTCTGAGGCAGCTGCAGGAGAAATGCAGGGAGCAGAGGAAGCCACTCTATATTGCTTTCATTGACCTGACCAAGCCTTTTGACTTGGTCAGCAGGGATGGACTGTTCAGATTGCTCCACGGTTACTCAAGATGATCCAGTCTTTCCATGAAGACATAAGAGGAACCATCCAGTATGACGGCACATTATTGGATGTTTTCAGCATCAGGAGTGGCGTCAAACAAGGATGCGTCCATGCTCCGACATTGTTCCGGATCTTCTTCGCACTCCTCCTGAAGCATGCCTTTGGATCTTCAACGGAGGGCATCTTTATGCACACGAGATCTGATGGGAAACTGTTTAATCTTGCAAGGCTGAAAGCTAAATCTAAGGTGCGGGAAGTCCTCATCAGAGATATGCTGTTCGCAGATGATGCTGCTGTAGTGTCACACACAGAAGACCAGCTTCAGAAGCTACTGGATCAGTTCTCCAAAGCATGCAAGAACTTCGGGCTTTCCATCAGCCTAAAGAAGACAAACGTACTTGGTCAGGATGTTGCTGAACCTCCATCAATCAGCACTGACAACTGTACATTAGAGGTCCTCCATGAGTTCGTTTACCTCGGGTCCACCATCACTGACAGCCTGTCATTGGAGACTGAGCTAAATAGGAGGATCGGAAAAGCAGCCACAACTCTGTCCAGACTCAGCGAAAGAGTGTGGAATAACATCAAGTTGTACACCCACACCAAAATGCAAGTCGACAGAGCCTGCATCCTCAGCACCCTCCTTTACGGCAGCGAGTCTTGGACCCTGTATGCCTGCCAGGAAAAGAGGCTGAACATCTTCCACTTGCGCTGCCTCAGGTGCGTGCTTGGAATGTCGTGGAAGGACAGTGTTCAACACTGCCGTCCTTGAGCAAGCTGGAATCCCAACCATGCACACCCTCCTCAGGCAGCGGCAGCTCCACTGGCTTGGCCACATCCACAGGATGAATGATGGAAGGATCCCAAAAGACATCCTGTATGGCAAGCTAGCCTCTGGCAAAAGACCTCCCGGACGCCCCCAGTTGCGCTACAAAGATGTTTGCAAGAGGTACCTCAGGGAGGTAGACATCGAGCCAGACAGCTGGGAGGAGCTGGCAGACGATCGCAGCAGATGGAGGCAGGAACTATACAAGGGACTTCAGAAGAGTGAGATGAGGATCAGACAGCTAGCAGAGGAGAAGCGAGCCCACAGAAAGCACAGCAAGGACCTGCCAGACACTCATTACACATGCAACAGATGCAGCAAGGACTGTCACTCTCGTGTGGGCGTTCACAGTCACAGTCGACACTGCAAATGATGATCCCAAATGGAACTACGAAGGGCGTGATCCATAGTCTACGTAGACTGAAGGATGCCTACTACTACTACTAGAGATGTAAGAATTGGTGAATGATACAGTAAGGTTTCAGGAAAAGCTGATAGCAGTGGAGCAGACCTTGGAGGAGGAAAAAGCAACCCTAGATAAGGAGAAAAGAGAACAGGAGTTCTAGGTAGAGTTCCTGGTACATAAGAAGCAGAGGTCATTTCTTCCTTCCACTGCCCTTTTAGGGATTTGCCTATACTGAGCATGCAAACATGGACTGAGCATACCCAGGCTGGTTGTCCTCAGTCTGCCTCTTCTCCTATTAGCAGGTCATTTTGAAGAGCTCATTTGAGAGCCAAGTGGGAACTCTCCTGGCACCAGGCAGGATGTAGTCTTGAGGGAAAAGCGATGTGATGGGTTGCACCAGGGTGTTATTTCAGGACTAACTAAAATTCAGGCCCAATTGAAGGACAGCATGGTTTGTCTCCATAAAGAGATAAGTGAGACCTGATGGTAAATGCCCTCTCTCTGGGAAGCGGTTAAAAAGAAGATGGGGAGGGTGAGGGAGGATCAGACAGGTTTTCCCAGAGGTAAGCCAAAAGCCTGGCTGACATGCTGCTTCTGGTGAGTTAGAGCCTTCCAGATACCCTTAGTAAGAACTGTGCTAGCTCCTGGCCTGGGGGATTGAGCAACATGGGAAGGAGAAGGAGCAGCAGTCCTCAGCACAGGTGTACCTCTTGCTGCTGGCTGCTGAGCCTAGCAGGCTGAAGGTTTACTTTCAGTGCATTTTGTTATTGTTTTTTGATGGGCTCTGACCCTACAACGACCTGGATGCTATAAAGAGATCATAGAATTATAGGGTTGGAAAAGACCTCAGGAGGTCATCAAGTCCAACCCTCTGCTCAAAGCAGGACCAGTCCCAGCTTTCATCCCAGTAAGGGCTTTGTCAAGCTGTGACTTAAAAACCCTCTAGAGATGGAGATTTCACCACTACTCTAGGTAACCCACTCCAGTGCTTTGACACCCTCCTGGTAAAATAGTTTTTCCTAATATCCAACATAGGACTCTTCCCCAGCAACTGGAGACCCTTGCTCCTTGTTTTGTCATTTGTCACCACTGAAAATAGCCTCTCTCCATCTTTGTAATTCCCCTTCAGGTAGTTAGTTGAAGGCTGCTGTGGTCTGACTGCAGGGCTCAAGTACTCTTGTATGGTCAAGATGGGCCAAAGGATATTGTGTGGGTGGGCAAGGAAACTGAAGCACAGCTGCTACAGTGCTACATTTGGCATGGCATGTTTGACACAGATGGCTTTTGGGAGTACATCTCTCCTTCCATCCCCTAGTTTTTGATGCCTCTACAGTAACATGTTCTTATTTTAAAACATTTTTCCTCTCCTCTTTTACTGTATGTCAAACCCACAGAGTTAACAGGGAGAACAGACTAAGGACCCTATCCCGTGGCTACTTTCATGTAGGCTGGTTCTCTGAGAAGCTACATTAACTTAAATGGATCTTGGTGGAGCATTCTGCCCAGGCAGAGCTTGTCAAAGGATTGTGCTCTGCCTCATGGGGAATGGTGTATGTGATAAAGTACAAAGTAAATATTTTGAGACAGTTGTTACTAATCAACTCTTTGAATGTTATGATTGTCATTATAGAAGTTATGTAATATATGGAGATACACCTATCTCACAGAACTGGAAAGGACCTTGAGAAGTGATTCAGTCCTGTGTGCTGCCCTCACAGCTGGACCTATCACCATCCCTGACAGATTTTTTTTTTTAATCTATTTGCCCCAGATCCCTAAATCGCCTCCTCAAGAATTCTCCCAAGCCTGGGTTTAGCAGGCCAGTGCTCAAACCACTGAGTTATTCCTCCCCTTGCCAGTTATGACTGTCAAAGCCATTTCCTAATTATGTTGCAGTTGGGGAACATTTTTCTCTGTTGGGTCACTTTTGGTTGTGTATATAGTATATAATCCATAGCATGGTTTGGACATAATTTTGCTTGATTTAGTCCCTCTGCTGCCTCTCTTTCCATGGGGAAGCCTCTTCTCTCTATACTTTCTCTTCATACAGATAGTACTGTGCTGATGATCATAATATTTTACTAGGCATGTACCATATTAGGGTTTGATTTCAATCTCGGTTACATCAATGCAAATCCATAGTAGCTTTAATGGACTCAGTGAGATGCTCAAGAGTTATAATGGTGTAATTTAAATTAAAATTGTCTTTTAATTAGCAATAAAAGGTACTCGGGTTTTAAAAAAAAAAAGCTTTAACCATCCTTTGATAGGTTGTTGCTAAGTAGAAAATAATTACTAACCTTTGATCTGAGAAATTAATTTCAGGCATAAGGTTTTAATTAGTGATCTCAAAAATGAACAGTTAACTTTTTCTTTTACGTTAAAAAGGATGTTCATGTATTTGCTTTGGAAATGAACACAGAAGATGGACAAAGGTACTATCTTGTGACAACATATACAGAGCTTTGGTTTTATTACAAGTGAGTATACTCATCTGTTTTAAATTTCATCAGGAAAATTAAAATTATAGACAAGCTCTCAAAAGAAGGGTAACATAACTTGATCTCTGACACTGATCCCCTCAATATGTGCTACAGTACTTGAACACTGAAAAGAATTGGTATCCATAGTGAATGACCATCTTCATTGTGCTGCATCAGCAGAAAAAATTGTCTCCATGAACAATGTCATTTAACAGAAAAATCACATGATCAAGTTCTAGTTTTGAAAAGTCTAATAAAGATTTACAATCACCATAAAATTCCTTAAATGTTTTAACAATAATGCATCTGATTATTAAATAACAGAATTCAAAAAAAATCCAACTTTTTTATTTATGCTCTTTACGTTTTGTATTTTTCAGTTTGATATCAAAATTTAAAGAAGTTCATTTCACCTTTTGTGTTAGTTTTACATTAAGGTTTTCAGCATTGGTGCTTTGCATTGTAAAATGATGCAAGGGTAGTTTAATTGTTCACAATTTTTTCATTAGTTATTTTTATTCATGAAAACATATGTGTTGGTCTTGTTTGTAAAAATGTTTTACAAAATCTAAATTGAGCCCACTGTATGTTTACAGTGGTTTGACACAGACGTAAAATGTTTTATTCAGAACAAAATGAGGTTACTTTTAAAGAATTTCAGCAAGTGTTTCACTAAAGAGTAATAGAAAAATCTTTAGTTTTTTAATTTTTGTTCATAAACATGGATGATGACTTTTGACTATTTCCTGTTTAGCAAAGAACATAAAACGAATCTTATGCATTGCTATGAAGTTATTCCTGAAAAAGCTGTCTGCAAACTGTATTTTGATTTAGAGTTCTATAAATCAGTGAATCCAGGAGCTGATGGCAAGAGGATGATTGAAAAGTTAATTGAGGTAAAACTAGAACAATAGTTCGAATATAACATTCTGTAGATCTACTTAATTGTTATTGGCATTAATGTGGACAAAAAGGAGAATGTGAACATATTTCCCCTTATTCTATAGCTGAAGTTATGCAAGCTTAAATGAAAATTGATTACACATTTTTAGAGAAGATTTCAAAAAGCATGTTTTGATACTGCTAAATAAAGCAAAGCTTTTCAGGTTTTCCCGCTCTAAAGAAACAGGAGGCAAATGGTGGTTAGTAGGACACCATGGTCACCATAGACGTGCAACATAATTTCTTTTTCGTTATATTGGTTCTGCAGAGTCTCACTGATTATGTGCCCTGATACAAGAGCCATAGAACCAAAGAAAGAAGTAAAATTGTTAGGGAGCGTATAAGTATGCTCCTGAGTTCTAACAAAAGGCGTCACCCTCTATTTTATCCTAAGTTCTTCTTTTCTTAGTTACTGCAGTTGTGTAAAGCCCTTTCCTTCCCTGCTCTACCCTGTGTGTTTTTTTCCCTTAGACCTGTTTATTGTTCTGCAGAGGCATTCCTTGTTTTTTTTCTAATTAGCACAAATGTGATTTTTCATATGGATTTGGTTGGGCTTGTAGCAGGATGTTATCTTCAGTGTGATAGACAAAGAATATGAAACAGGCTTCAGAAATACACTTCCTTTTCAAGTAAAATGCCCTCTCAGAAACACATGAAGATTGAAAAGCTTTCATCATAAGACCGTTGTGCATTCGTGACTTTTGCTAGGAAGGAAAGAAGCCACAGACTTGAATGAGGGCTTTCTTCAGGCCAGCCCTTAGAGCAGTGTTTCCCAAACTTAAAACCTTTGCGTTCCCCTTCCAGGATTTTGGCCTTATGTGCGTACCCCATCTCCCACTGCTGTCCCAGTGCTTATCTCTTGATTTGTAGTAATTTATTTTCTGCTGCTTATCCCTTTGAAATTCTTTGGTGTACACACTGGCAGTACGTGTACCACACTTTGGGAAACACTGCCTTAGAGGATCTATTTCCTTTGTGGGCACGTGAGTGAAATTTAAGCAAACTTCAAAATCAAAGATGATTGTTGAAACCAAAAGTCAGGGATGTGAGGTACCACAAGCTGAAGCTTTTGGACTTCCTGGATCTAAGGTCTTTCAGTTTGTCCCTAAATACAATATAATTAAATTGTCATAAATTTCAATTGGAGAGTCTTCAATGTTCAGTATTTTCACTGGAGCTGTAAACTGTACTTTGGAAGCAATCTAATAAAAATGTATAGGTGAGACCGTATGTCAGGCTTTTAGGTAAGAAACTGGAAATTTGTAGTCTGTTAATTGTGCCGTGTTCATACACTTGAACAATTTATAAGGTAGAATGTTTGTTTGTATTTTGGTTAGAATCTAATAAGGCATGAAATTTCATATACAAAAGTTTATGTTCAAAACCAAAAATATTTTTGAAATGGATGAAAACAAAATCTCTCCTTCCATCAAGATCTATGGATATAATTATTTAAAAACATTTAACACGTCCAATTATTTGTATTTTTTCAGCTTGTTAGTAAAAAGCTTGAAGAACTTTATGGAGTTAAATGTTCAGCTGAAGATGTCTTGAACTTAGATTCCAGCACTGATGAAAAGTTTAGCCATCACTTAATATTTCTGCTTCACAAGACGGCATTTAAGGATAATATTCATGTTGGTAAGCATGCTTTCTTATTTCTAGTACATAAAAGGAGATGTATGGAAATTTTGTATTTTAATAGTACAGTCAAGCACTTAGTGTGGTAATGGGGTAACTGGAATTATATATTTCCAGTTACATATTTGTCTTATTGTACTTCAGCTCATTTCCTGCTCATGTATTTTCTTTAGTTACTGTGACTAGCAACTAAAGAAAATACATGAACAGGAAATAAGCTGAAGTACAATAAAACAAATATGTAACTGGAAGTATATAATTCCAGCTACCTCATTACTGCACTGTGTGCAATTTCTTGTTAATTTTCTACTTCAAGGATATAGCTATTGTGTGTGTACACACTGTATTTATAGCACAAATACATCACAAAAGCTGGTAGCAGGCTTGAGAATGGTTTTACAGTTGCTCACTTATTTCATGGCTTGAGGTAAGTTTTCTTTAAACTGGCTGAAATTAAACATTTTTGGCCAGATTCTTGAATCCAGCTGAGCTATGCTAAGCCCAAGACCTGAATGACAGAACAAAAGTCTGACTTAAAGCCACCCTTGTAATAGCCTGATATACAGGATAGTGGGAAGGTCTTTGGTTCTGGGCAAAAAGTTGAAATGCCTTCTAGGCTACCACAGCTCCTCACAGGCCATTTTGACAGTTTGGGATTGTCAAAGCACAGTGAATTCCAGTTACACCTTTTCACACTACTTACTCTTGTGGGTCTTTATGTTGTAGCTCTGTGCTAGCCAGAGAGTTTGCTATGCACGAACATTCAGCAGTCCTTCAGAACAGCTTCCTGGCTGTTATGTGCTGTAGAACAATAGAAAGAAGCCATATTAAAACGAAGAATATGGCCTTAAATGCTCCTGTTGGGCCTTATCTTGCTTCTGTTAAAGTCACTGGGAGTTTTCTTATTGACATATGGGATTATATTAAAGTCCTTCATTTTGTAGAAGTAAGAAAAGCAACCTAGGGGTGATGTGAGAGAACAGGAGAGACAGATTGCTTACTCTCACTTGCAGTGCTTAGTGACACCCTAGCCTGGAGAATAGTAACAGAGAGTAAGCTGTGCTAGTCTATACACTATCAAAACAAAAAGCAGTCAAATAGCACTTTAAAGACTAGCAAAATAGTTTATTAGGTGAGCTTTCGTGGGACAGACCCACTTCTTCAGACCATATCCAGACCAGAACAGACTCAATATTTAAGACACAGAGAACCAAAAACAGTAAGCAAGGAGGACAAATCAGAAAAAGATAATCAAGGTGAGCAAATCAGAGAGTGGAGGGGTCGGGGGGAAGATCAAGAATTAGACTGAGTTAAGTATGCAGACGAGCCCCTATAGTGACTCAGAAAGTTCACATCACAATCGGGATGTGAACTTTCTGAGTCACTGTAGGGGCTCGTCTGCATACTTAACTCAGTCTAATTCTTGATCTTCCCCCCGACCCCTCCACTCTCTGATTTGCTCACCTTGATTATCTTTTTCTGATTTGTCTTCCTTGCTTACTGTTTTTGGTTCTCTGTGTCTTAAATATTGAGTCTGTTCTGGTCTGGATATGGTCTGAAGAAGTGGGTCTGTCCCACGAAAGCTCACCTAATAAACTATTTTGCTAGTCTTTAAAGTGCTACTTGACTGCTTTTTGTTTTCCTAGCCTGGAGAAAGTGACTTTGCCCTTGCAGCCCTGGGAACTGGAATGAATCCTAGGAGGTCATCAGATTGAGTCTCCTGCACTAATGGCAGGATCAAGTACCATTCTAAGGCCATCCCTGGAAGGCATTTGTGTAAACTGCTGTTCAAAATCTCCAGTGACAAGGATTCCACAAACTCCCTAGGTAATTTCTTCCAGTGCTTAACTACCCTGACAGGATGTTTAGCCTACTGTCCAACCTAAATCTTCCTTGCTGCAATTTAAGACCATTTTTTCTTGCCCTATCGGAGGTGAAGCGGAATAATTTTTCTCACGTCTCCTTGTAACCAGGTCCTTCAATCTTCTCTCATAGGTCACATTTTTTAGGCCTTTAAACATTTTTGTTGCTCTTTGCTAGACCACCTCCAATTAGTCCACATCTTTTCTGAAATGTCATGCCCAGAACTGGACACTGTACTTCAGTCAAGGCCTAATCAGTGCAGAGTGGAAAAACTACTTCTCATGACTTGCTTACAACACTCCTGTTAATACATCCCAGAATGTTTGCTTTTGTTGGTCACGCTGACTCATATTTAGCTTGTGATCCACTATGACTCCTAGATTCCCTTCTGCAGAATTGCTTCTTAGACAGTCACGTCCCACTTTGTATGTGTGAAACTGATTGTTCCTTCCTATTTTGCATTTGTCCTTGTTGAATTTCATCCTCTTTTCCTCAGATAATTTCTCCAGTTTGTCCAGATCATTCTTGATTATAATCTTATCAGGACTGCAACCACACAGTCTGGTCAGTGCTGGGAGTTGACAGTATGGAGCATGCTCACTGAGAAGAAAATCTTTGGCAAATTTAGCATTAAACTGTAACAAGTGTCAACTGAGCATGTATAAACTGAGATTTTGAGAATTTGATAACTTGGCCAAATTTTCATAGTAATAGCAAAAGGTATACAGTAGAGCCCTGAGATATGTGCACTCAGGTTGCACATATCTTTGTTTAACGCGATGGAGTGCCGGGGGAACTGACCAGGGCTGCTGTGCTGGTCAGTCTCTTGGCTTCTGTCGGGGCAGCAGCTGACTTGGCTGACACCTCGGATAGGAGAGGTTTCCCTGCACCTGTCAGTAGTGACAGCCAACTTGGCTGCCACCATCAACAGGAGCAGCTGCCGCCCCTGACAGGAACAGAGAAACTGCTCGTCAGGAGCAGCAGCCAGACTCTCGCTACCCCAACAGGAGCGGTTTCCTGCTCCAGTTGGGGTGGTAGCTGCTCCTCTCAGTGGCGGCACCTGAGAGTCAGGCTCTCAGCTGCTGCCACTGACATGCAGTTTCCTGGTCAGTTTATTGGCTTTGCAAGCAGAGGGGAGCCCGGAAGCAGGCTCCCCCAAGTTGTACAAAATTTGACTTAACGTGGGGTTGCATAAGAATACAACCCCTGCATAAGTCAGGGGTATTCTGTATACCAATCCTGGCCAATAGCCCACATGCTATCACATTTCAAATTTCTGGTCTGTACACAAGGGTGCTAGAGCTTGCCAAAGAATAGGATTGATTTTTTTTTTCTAATATTGCAAAACATCGTTTTCCCCAGCCTCAGTTTTATAAGCAGCTAAATTGGTTTGCCTGAAACTGCCTCTTCTCTTCCCTGCCCTATAAAAAAACCAAAAAAAACCAAAACGACCTTGATGCAGACATCTAACATCGAATATTTGAAACTAAGCAAACAAAACACTGGCAACTTCAAACAGATTCTTGCTATGGGAAATGTTAGGCCACAGTTGTACTAACTGCACTCTGGCATATAGCCTAAGCAGCTCATGTTTTTATTGAGGATTGTTGAAACTAAACCATTTCCTCTCCCTGCTCCTCACTATCTTTTTTTCTTTTTCACCTTTGTTACTCTTCTTCTGCAACCAGAAATGCAAAATGATTAAATGTGATCATTAAACGCTTGAACAGAATCAAACTTTTAGACTGAAACCTCTTTCTTATAGAAGAAATTATTAAAGAAGATGTGGCTCAAAAGCATTTTATTTAAAAGTAATGTCAACAGCTTTGTGATCTGTATCAGCCACCAAGCTTAGTCCTGGGGCCCAGGACTGTGCTCAGGCTTCACTAGGTACACTCCCAGGTCCCCAACAAATAGTTCACTGTAGAGTCGCAAGGCCCAGGCCTTGGTTCAGGGTGGAGCAACAAACAATAGCTCAGTGTAAAGTCCTCACAAGTTAGAGGAGCAGACAACCTAGGCATATGCTCAGAACGGTTGGGGGGGATGCCACCCACAAGTTAGGGGTGGCAGGAGGGATTGCAGGCCTTACTACTACTACTACTACTACTACTGTGCCCCAACCCAGGCTTCTATTAGCAGCAGAGTGGTCTGCTGCTGGGGTCAGTGACAATCCACACCATAACACGCTAATCCTGCTATCCCTTGGCCACTTCCAAATCTCCCCCCTGTTCATACTTGGCTTGGGTAGTTGGTCATGTTTCTTTGGGTTTGGAGGAGAGTGGGGTCTCTGTCCCAGTGAGTAGCTTCTCCTCCTCCTCCTCGTCTAGCTGTGGGCATGGTATTCCAGGCCAGTCTTGAGCTTCCTGAAGGGCTGGCTCAGCCTCCCAGCCTGGGAGCTCTCAATCAGCATCTAGCTCCTCTGGTGGTTGGGCTCCAACTAGCTTCTGGCTGGGGGCTTTATACAGTAGTCCTGCCCCTTGCCTTCTGGTCAGGTAAGGAGATGGGGCTAGGTTCTGTCCACCAGGGTTCAGGGAGGGGTTCTTCCCCAGCACTCAAATAGTGCTCACTACAATCTAGATAGCTAAATGCAGAACAAAACCTGTACTTCTGTAGTTTCGTACATCAGCTGGTTCCCTTTCAGTAACAGCATTAGAGCTATTAATTTCAGTCCATTGGCTAGGCTTTTTCTGTGAACTAAATTAGTAATGCTGCTGGACACTAAGGGTAGGTCTCTCCTAGATGCATCTGTTGACAGGGAAATCTCAACAGAATCTGTCAGTAGATTGCATCTACACCCAACTTACTCTGTCAGCAGAGAACTGCTAGACTGCACTGCCAGCTGGTGCCAGAAAGCAGAATTGCAGCTCTGCAAAGAAGGCTGCCTGGCAACCGGACGTCCTCTCTGTAGACAGAAATATCTACCGTGCACTTCTGTTGATAATACTCCATCAATAGATTGTTATGCCTCAAATTTTTGAGAGATAATACTGTCAAGGCAAATGCAGAGTTCTGTTGTGACTGTTGACAGAATGCTTTAAGTGTGTAGATGCTTCTTGAGTTATGTCGTCAAAGGCCCCTTCTGTCAACAAAACTCTCTAGTGTAGACCCTGCCTAAATGTTTGTGTTGAAAAATCAGTGATGGTTATAATAGATTTATAGGAACGGAGTTGGAAAAGCAGTAAGTGGTTTATTATTTTGCCTTCATAACAGTAATAGGAGACTTAATTTGCTTGTGATACAAATTGTCCGTTTTGTAAAAGTTAGTTACTCTAACACACATTAAATATGAAACTTAGATTTATTTAGTCTCTTAATCATCCTCTTAGCTTTAGTTAGTCTCTTAATCATCTTCATGCTGCTCCTACCCTTGTGCTGGCTCTGCAGCTGTGAAACACACTCCTGTTGTTCAGGTTCCATGCTGTAGTGGCTAATGCTCTTTCACATGCCACAGTACTGCACTTTTGCATGTGAGTAGTCCACTTGCTGTTACTATAAGTGATGTGTATAAGTGTTCACAGAATGAGGCTCCAATTGGCTAAGAAAGTGAATCATCACTTTTTCCGATTAGGAATCTAATCTGGCAGTCTAATGGGAGATCCAAGATGAAAATCAATATCAAATCCAAAATTCTGGCTCATGCTGATCATTGGTAGTTATTAATTAATAAAACCAGCACCCTACATGCTGTAATCAGAGATGATGTTCCAGACTATTACCAGTAGTAACTGTCTACAAGCATGAATTCTCCTGTCAGGTTGGTAGGAAAGAGCGATTTTTCCTCCGAAACCCTTTATGAAGCTTGTTTACTTGGACTTTGCACAGGTATCCAATATTTTTTTCTCAATGCGAAAGTTCATTTCAAGACGCTGTAGTGACACTACTATACATTTGCCCTTCACCACATGCTCAGTTTATTATTATTATTCTTTGTTTCCTTTGAGGTGGGTACTCAGAAGCTCCAGTCTGACCAGGGACCAGTTGTGCCTGATGCCAAACCAATATATAGACACACACGTTTCAGCAGTTAAAAGAACTGGTAATGCATCAGGTTTAGAAAGAAGAAAAGGAGGTTCTATTGTGTGTTTTGTTTGAAAGTCTTTGCACAAAACCTATTGCATGCATTTTAATTTGTGATTAAATGGCCTCTAATCCTTTTTTTCTTATTATTTTAAGGTAGTTTTGTGAAAACAGTTGTGGAACCTGCTCTTGATTTAACTGAAAATAAAGCTGATAGTTGTATTATTGAAGAAGGGGCAGACAGTGCAATTTCCCAGTCTTCCAAAGCAACAGTTGAATTAGATAATTCTATTGTAAAATTTGGTGCAGTGGAGGAGCCTTCTGGAAAACTGCAATCTAACATGCATGAAATGCTGGACATTGGAACACTGCAACAGAAAGAAAATCCAGATCTTTCTTTTCTAATTGTGAACGATAAGGAAGGAGGCAAACAACTTGTTGCTGATCTGGGTAAATATAAAATATACCGTACCAACCATGTTCTAAGTAGAATTCTGCTATTGGATGCATGCACATAAAATGGAGCCTGGGAAAAGGAGGCATTTGCCTGTACATTGGAACATGAGAAT
This sequence comes from Carettochelys insculpta, assembly GCF_033958435.1. Classification (NCBI taxonomy): domain Eukaryota; kingdom Metazoa; phylum Chordata; order Testudines; family Carettochelyidae; genus Carettochelys; species Carettochelys insculpta. Next base: position 59,342,623 of record NC_134140.1, on the reverse strand, counting down.
TTGGCTCCAGATTATGTCTATTATACTCATTTATTAAGGTTGTATACTGGAATGTAACTGATAAAGTAATCAGTGACGCTTTAAGCTTTGATCACAGCACCATTTGTACAGTGTTCTGATTGATTGTATAGTAATATAAAACAAAACATGCAACAGGATGCAATTAAATAGAAACAAATTGATCTGAACGTATTTTAAATTTTGAACATGTTGGTTTTCTATTACTTGAATTTCATAATGTTCTATAAAAGTAAAAACTTTAGCCTGTGGAGACTTCCACTTTTATCTTTAGCAACTATTGCTTCTTGATGATAAGAGGACAGTAATACATATAGGGACATTAGCTCAGTTAAAATGGAAAGTGGCTTTTGCATAAAGATGGGAGCTGGAAGGGTATTTGTGTATTTAAGCTTTGTCAGAGACCACCTGCTAGAAGGAATGGATACTCCTTTTTTAGGTTGTATAAGGAAGGTATGATCCTTTGAGTGATTGTTCACGTGCATTCTAAGTTGGGTGTGTGCTGGCACATGCCCAGTGTGCAGTGGACATGAGCAACACATCTCAAAGAACACCAGTTACAGAACAGGTACTGTCTTTTCTGAACTTTCTAAATATAACGTAGGACTGTCAAGTAATTAAAAAGATTAATTGTGCAATTAGTTGCACTGTTAAATAATAGAATTCCATTTATTTTAAATATTTGTGGATGTTTTCTACATTTTAAAATACAGGTTGCACCTCCAAAAACTAGCACTCTCTAGTTTGGGGATGCTCCTGTACCAGAGGGCTGGGGCAGGAAGGCACCCAAGCTGGCCTCCTGGCAGCCCTGCAGGGGGCAGCAGATCCAAAGGCAGACCTCCCCACTCACCCACAGCAGCCCCATAGGGAGCCAGAGCTGGGGCTGGAGTGCTGGCTTTCCCCAACAGGCCGGTGCAGAGCTGCTAGAGTCTGTGTCCCCCGGCAGTCCTGCACAGTGCCAAGGAGCCCACTGCCGCAGGCCAGTGGGGGCAGCCAGGGACCAGGGGTTGGGGCATTCACCTCAGTGGGTCTGGCAAAATCTGGCAGTCAGGGACTGAGGGTGGGGGGTGGGGGGGGGGGTTGGTCTGGCTCGACCGGAGAGGTGCAATCTGTATATTGATTTCAATTACAGCACAATACAAAGTGTACAGATCTGTATTTCTTTTGGTTACACATATTTGCACTCTAAATACTACCTTATCAAGCTTTCAAAGAAGGGCAGCCTGAAGGAATGCAAGAACTGGAGGGGTATTACGGTACTGTCTGTTCCAGGAAAAATGTTCAGTAGGATTCTCTTGAAGAGAATGAAAACAGAAGTTGATAGACACTTCAGGAAAGAACAGGCTGGTTTCCGAAGCAAGAGATCCTGTACTGACCAAATAGCAACTCTCAGAGTGATCACAGAACAGTTGCTCAAGTGGAACTCGCCCCCGTACATAACCTTCACAGACTTTGACAAAGCCTTTTACAGTGTTGATAGAGACACTTTGTGGAAACTGCTGCAACACCATGGCATCCCATCCAGAATTATTAACCTGATACATCCAGTGTATGAACCCTCACCATGCCAAATAGTTTTCAATGGAGTCTTGACAGAATCCTTCAGCGTACCATCAGGAGTGCAGCAAGGGTGCCTGTTGTTAACCATTCCTGTTCTTGATCACAATGGACTGGATTACGAACAGGACAACAGATGGCTATCACTGAGGCATTCAGTGGACACTTCTCAAACACCTAGAAGACATTGATTTCGCCCTCTTTTCACACCAACATGAAAGCATGAAATAAAGGTCACCACACTAGACAAAACTGCCTCAATGACTGGCCTGAGCATTAACAAGCAAAAGACCAAGACAGTGAAGATCAACCAGCCCAACACCACCACCATCACACTGGGAGGGGATGACCTGGAAGATGTGGAGCAGTTCCCCTACTTGGGGAGTATTACGGGCATAGATGGAGGAACCGCTAAGGATGTCAATGCCAGGATAGGGAAAGCAACAGCTGCATTCAAGACTAGCTATCCCCTCTGGAGTTCACAGCTATCTGCTAAGATGAGACTGGGCTCTTCAACACAAATGTGAAGAGCGTGCTCCTGTATGGATGCGATACCCGGGGTACTAAAATGTCTTCAAATCACAAGCTATAGACTTTCATAAACAGATGACTGAGGTACATCCTTCACATCAAATGGCAAGACTTTGTCACGAATGAGCAGCTTTGGAAAAGGGTAGGACAAGAGCCAATTGACACTGAAATCAAGAGAAGACAGTGGGGATGGCTAGGCCCCACACTCAGAAAATCATATTCCAGCATAAAAAAAACCAAGAAGTCCTGTGGTGCTTTATAGACTAACAGATATTTTGGAGCATAAGCTTTTGTGGGCAAAGACCTGCTTCGTCAGATGCTCCAAAATATCTGTTTATCTATGAGGTGCCACAGGACTACTTGGTGTTTTTGAAGATACAGACTAACTCAGCTACCTCTCTGATAATCCAGCATAGTCCATCAAGCATTCACATGTAAGGGAAACGCAAAAGAGGAAGACCTCGGACAATGTGGAGCAGGTTTACTGAGACCGAAGGACAACTGGGATACCCCTGGAGCCAGCTAGAAGTTTTGTCCCAGACAGAGTGAAGTGGAGGAGACTTGTGGGTGAGGTATGCTCCACACAGAATACAAGGGTTAAGCAGTAGTAGTAGTAAAGAACAAAAAGCTCAGACACTCACACAAGTTTGCTCACAATTTTCAGGAGATAAGGCTGCCTGCATCTTGTTTACATTTTCACTTGAAAGTGAGAACAGGCATTTGTTCACTGGGCACTTGTGTAGCTAATGTTTTAAGATATTTACATGCCAGATGCATAAAACATTCATATGCTCCTTCATACTCTGACCACCATTCCATCAGAAATATGTCTATGCTGATGAAGGATTCTGCTTGAAAATGATGCAAAGCAGCAGACTGATGCATGTTCATTCTATCATCTGAGTCATATGCCACCAGCAGAAGGTTGATCTTTCTTCGTGGTTCAGGTTCTGTAATCTCCACATCAGCGTTGCTCTTTTAAGACTTCTGAATACACCCTCATCCCTCTTAGGCTTTTGAATAGCACTTCAGTTTCTTAAACCTTCATCAAGTGCTGTAACTATCTTTAGAAATTTCATATTGGGGCCATCTTCATAGTTTGTCCGCTGTGAAAGCAGCCTTAAAATGAACATATTATGGGTCATCATCTGAGATTGCTAGAACAAAATATATGGCAGAATATAGGTAAAACACAGAAGGAGCAATATCATTCTCCCTCAAGGAGTTCAGATACCCTATGTAATTAATGCTTTTTTTTTTTTTTTTAAAAAAAAAAAAAAGCATCGTCCGTATGTCCTCTGGAATGGTGGCTGAAGTGTGCAGGGGCATAAGAATGTCGAGTATCTTGCAGGAATATACCTTGCAGTGTCGGCAATAAAAGTGCTATGCAAATGCCTGTTCTCTCTTTCTGGTGACACTGCAAATAAGAAGCTGGCTTCTCCCATCAATGTAAACAAACGGTCTTAGATATTGGCAGAACAAGAAGTAGGGCTGAGTAAACTTGTAGGTACTAAAGTTATCCATTTTGTTTATAAGTTTTGTTTAAAAAAATTACATTTGTAAGCTACACTTACATGGTAGACTGCACTTCAGTACTTGTGTGCATTGAATTCAAAATACTATTTTTTATCATTTTTATATATATATAAAAAGAAAAAAGTGAGCACTGTGCAGATTGCCCCCCTCTGGTCCATCACCTTCAGGACCTAACCAGGCCCAAAACAGGGATTTTGGCAGACCAGGGGAAATCAATGCCCTTGGGTTCCCCTCCTAGCCCCCAGCCGCAGCCACTTTCCAGACTTTCTGGTGGCTACGGGGCCACCATGGCTCCTTGCTTAGTTCCCCAGCCCCACAACTTCCCAGCCATGCTTTCTGGCTCTCCAGTCACAGGGGCCCACTGGTGTCTCCTCCCCAGCTTTCTCTTCCTCCTCCTGTGGGGGATTGGCAGGGGCTCTGCTCCCACCTCCCCACCCCCCATGCTGCCGCAGGACCAGTGGGAGCTCCAGCACTGGCCCAGGCCAACCTGCCAACCACTGCTCAGGCCCCAGGCCCTGCCCTGCTAATAGAGGTCCCATCCCAGCCCAAGGGCACTGTAATTCTGCAACATCCACAGTCATACCAGACCATGGATGTTGCCAGACAAGAGTCCTGGATTTAAGAGATTGAACCTAAATATGTATTCTGCGTAATATCAATTAAATATAGAAACATCCACAATTATTTAATACATTTCAGTTGGTATTCTGTTTAACAGTGTGATTGATCACAATTGGGTTTTAATTAATTGCAGGGGTTTACCACGAGTAATTGACAGCCCTGGTTTAAAGTTAAGGCCTAATCCATTTGAACATGTTATATAGAAATTGAAGAATCTGTAATCCAGGGAAATTTCTGTATTTTAGTAAGCAAGCAAGTTGCTTACATTTTTAAGGGTCTAGAAAATTTAGGTGCATAAAAACTGCAGAAAGTCAATCTAAGGTACCTAGAGCTGAAGCTATGTACCTTAGGTTGAGTTACCACAGAGTCTAACCCCATGGTTGATGGGAGAAGCTGATTTACCTTACTCTTCTCATCAGGGGTAGAGTACGTAGGTCAACTGCAGAGCGATCTACAGTCAATTTTGCAGGTTGTCTTCACTAGACCTGCTAAACTTGACTGCCCGGTGGATGGATCCAAGAGTGCAGATGTAGCATATATTAACAGTTAACGCCTGCCGTAACTAGGGAATAAAACAAGGTAGGAGGGTACAGTTATGTGACACACTAAGCAGGTAACATACAAGTTTACTTCAGTTTTTGGCTTTAGTGTACAGTGAATAAGAACAAAGAAGAAATTGGAGCAGGATATTTATTTCCAAACAAAATTAGGATGAATTGACAGAATGTGTGGGAATGCTTAGAACTCCAATTCCAGCAATATACCTAGTATGCCAGTGATCTTAGTCTTTCACTTTCATAAGAACTAATTTCAGCTCCCGAATTAAACTAACCTTATCCGCGTCCCAGATCTCCTTGTTCATACATGCCAATTTATATTTTGAGTTTAGGATGAAAATTTCATCTGATGTCCACATTTTTTTAAACGTTACTGATATTATCCTACTGCCAGAGAACAGGAAACTGATAGCTTAATTTAAATTGTGAATGTAGTTCGGCAGTTATATGGTCTTTCATGCTAGAAAAAAGAACAATTAGACTGGAGAACACTCTACAGAGATTTTTCAAAAGAGTACCAAATAACTAGTATTTACTTAAAATGCCTATACACCATTTTGAGTGATTGTCATTATATTTGAATATTAAGTTATCAAAAATGGATGGTTGCACGATTCATTCTAACCATATCATATGACTGTGAGAAAGAACAAATAAATAAAACAGTTCATATTTACTCCCTTAAATGCTTTCTGAGACACACAAATGTAGTGTATATATAGCTGAGAGAATCTAGCCAACTGTAACTATACTATGAAATCTCTCTCTCTCTCTCTTTAGGAGTTTATACAAAGAACAGAAATTTCCGATTGTATAAGTCATCGAAAGCAGGAAAGCATGTGATTTTGAAGATAGCTGAAGATAACAAGTTTGTTCCTACACCCAAAAATAATATTTCTGAAGAGGAGCAATATTTCCTTTCCTCTTTGGTCTGCAATGTTAGGTAACAATTTAATTAGTGATATTTAAAATACTTTAAAATGTAAGCTTGGTACTATTTATAATTGCTATAGCAGCAACTCCTTATTGGGGAAGGCGCGGACATTCTATTGCCCTTGATGCATTTTATGCTAGAAAGCTGTGTCTATACAAGCCCCTTCTGAAAGGAAGGGGTATGTTAATGAGTGAGTTTGAAAGATGCTAATGAGGCGCTGCCATGAATATGCAGTGCCTCATTAGCATGATGGCAACCGCGGCACTTCAAAAGTGCTGCTTTCGAATCACATGCCACCCATGGTGATGGGGGCCTTTTGTAAGGAACCCCCCCCCCCAAGTCTTTGAAAGCCCCTTCTTGCTAACACCAGATAGGAAGAAGGGGCTTTCGAAGTCCAGGGGGTCCTTTTGAAAGGCCCCCGTCTCCATGGGTGGCGTGCAATTCAAAAGCAGCACTTTCAAATCACCGCAGCTGCCATTATGCTAACGAGGGGCACTGCATATTCATGGCAGCACCTCATTAGCATCATTCAAACTTGCTCATTAACATGCCCCTTCCAAAAGGAAGGGGCTTGTGTAGACACAGCTGAAAAGTCCATGTTAGGTTTCAGCAGGTAAAATTTTCTGATAGTTATTCCTTGAAGCAAAAGTCTGTCAGAAATCCAGTTTTCTATAATTACCTTCAAATATGCAATAAATTCATAGAACCTGTGCCACTTCTGCTGTTTACTGAATGGCACTTGTTAGTGTGTGCATATGGGGAGGGAGGTTGTATTTGGGGCATTTTTGAATTTTTTTATTTTAGCTTGAGCTGAAGAATTTGAATTGTTCCAAGATATTCATCTCAGAAGTGCTACATTTCTATCACTGTAAATCAATAGCACTCTGAAACAGATCACAATCTAAAGGTGCTCCCACCAAAGCATTTGAGAGGATAATTTCAATCTAGACATTCATTTTAAACAGAGAAAAAAATGAAAAGTGTTATTCTGGTTACAGACTTTGGTGAGCACCACCAGTTTTCTTTTGTGCTGCACAAATATGTGCAACACAATATACAGGTTGTAGCTCCCTTATATGGCGTGATTGGGATCTGACTGGTCCCGGACAAGGGAAGGTGGACAGCCTGGGCTTCCACAGGGCTCCAGACAGCCCCTGCACCTCCACCCCGCCACAGTGCAGGTAGGGGCTCCGGCTCCCAGACCCACAGCAGCCTCCCAGTACCTGTGGCAGGAAGGGGCTCCAGTGCAGGTCCATGGCAACCTCCCAGCCCCTGCTGCTGTAGGGGAGATGGGGAATCCAGGTCCCAGCCCCACGGCATCATCTATCTCCTGCTGCTGCAGGTCAAGCAGGGCTCCGGCTCCTGGACTGACAGCAGCCTCCTGTCCTGCAACCATGGGGCAAGCAGGGGCTCTGCTGCTAGCCCCACTGAGGCTCGTGCACCTGCCCACTATTCTGTCATCATCCATGGTTCTGCCAGACAAGGGATGTTTCTGGATGAGAGAATAATGGATCTGAGAGTTGCAACCTGTATTATCAAAAAAGGTTAGACTCTAAGGATCTAATCTAGCAATGTACGGTGTGTGGTTTTTCTGTGTGTGGGGTGGGGGGGGGGGTAACAAAGCATCCAAAACTGCTAACAACTTCAGTACTCAGCATCTCACACAATTGAGCCCCAGTTAAACTGCATTTATTATGAACATTTTATTATGATTTCCTCCTAAATATCTTCTTAAAGATGTATATTACATTCAAATTTCCTGTAAATCTTTGGTTGCCTTGGAGCTTAATTCAACACATGGTTAAGCATGTGCCTAAATAACTTGCTGAGTTGAGGCCTAGAGCCCCATGGTAAAACAGACTTCAGTTGAGTCGTTCCTGAGTAAGGTCAAGAAATGATCTGCTGTAAAAATTTATAAACCTATAAATTCGTGCCAGAAATGCAGCAAAATAAAACTAATTCTTTACAGATGATGAGACTAACTCTAAAAAGAAAGACTTATTAAAAGCCACCCAAAAGTAAACAGTATTTTTCAAGGGCTACATACTTAGGGCTAGACGTAACGTAGAGGAGCCAGGGTTTGATGAAGGTAGATCTTGTTTCTTCTGCGGAAAGAGGACACGCTGGCCTGGTCTACACTAGGGATCAAAGCCGACCCCAGATGTACAATTCTAGGCATGGCATTTGCATAGCTAAAAATTGATGTATTAGAATCAACTTTCTTCCCTGATGTAGATTGGGCCTTTTCTGGCTTGTGTCGCCTTCCCTTACTTCATGCTGATGCGCAGAGTAAGTACCAGGGTTGACAGCCAAGCCCAGAGAGATGGACTTCTGTTAAGTTTTCACATGTGGCAAAAATCAATATCCAGATGATCAATTGTGGTGCACTGACACCGCCCATCCCCCAGTAAGTATAGACATGCCCTCTGCTGGAATATGTCAGCAGAAACATCTAAGTCAAAAGGATTTTTTCCCCCCAACCAGAAATACAGGGACCATAGGAATGTGAAAGGTACATATGATATGCCCAGGAATTGGAGGGTGTGTCATCACAAGATAGACAGACCCTGCTGTGGTCAATCTTCCAGAGTTTGATTTATCATGCCTGGTAGGGACACACTAAATCGAATTTACGGGGCACATGCATCAGTACTCCTGCCCTTGTTAGCAGTAAGCGATGTTGACAGGAGCGAATTCGCCTGTCAGCCTTCCTTAGTGGAGATGGTACAGAAGCCTGAATTAATGTACAATATGTCAACTCCAGCTATGTAATTAACGTAGCTAGGATTGTGTACGAATGCAATATTCTGCTGTAGTATAGCTCAGCATTGAGAATTAGGGCTTATTTCTCTTCACTCACTCTGTCAGGTTCTCAGAAATTGAAAGAGTCTTAACGTGCGACATCCCAGAAGGGAAGAAGAAAAAGTCTAAACAAACAGACAGGAGCATTTTCAATGGTACATCAGGTACTTTTGAATGTAAATTTTTTACTCAGTAAAATCATTCTAAGTGTTGGGGTTAGTAATTTGCTATATGTATTATTACAGTGCACCTCATGTAATCTGGAATATAATTCAAACTATAGAGTTGATAACTGCATAGTTGTTGAGCTATAAATCAATGGAGGTTTTCTGCTGCAGCTTATTTAGGCAATATCCCTTAGCTGAGTCCTGCATGGGGGTGTGCCCTTCATTTCCCAAGGAAAGCGCCTAACTAGTTTCTCATGCAATAGTAAAATGTGAGCATCCAGGAGTGTGTCTGGTTGACACACCCATCCCAATTAAAATACATGAGCAACAACTCGGGTAAAATAAAGCTTGACATTTGTAATTATGAGAGTATGCCACCCTCAATTATTTTGCACGATATCAAACTCCACTAAAGCCCCATTGAAATTGATAGGGTTGGTTGTAGTGGAAAATAGTATTCAATATGAGTAAAGGTATAAAAACCCTTGTTCACAGCAATAGCAAGCACTGACCAATCTCCAAAGTATAGGAGCCTGTGCTACTTGCAACCTGCCCTTTCCAAAAGTAGAGATCTAGCTCCAGCCTTCTTGAGGACAGGCAATTTCTTGTGTAAGGAACTTCTCTTTCAAAGTTTACTGGTCAGATACTATGTCCAGTCCTGCTTTATTGATGCTAATGGGACTAGGAGTAGGCCCTTCATGGTTAGAGAGATTGAAGTATACTTATAATTGAGTTTGTATAATCTGTTATTAACTTGTGTGTTATTAAACAGATCCCATAGGAGGATATCAGTGTTCACCCTATCCAGAAATTGATGATTTTGTCCTCTCTTTAGTTAATAAAGATGATCATCATGGAGGTAAGCACCAACCTGCTGTGAGCCCCCCCCCCCCCCCCCGCAACTTCTGAGAGAGACATCCATTCTCAAGGTGTTACAATAGCCTTTTAAAAAGTACTTAATTTTCCAGGGATACGACACTGGAATTATTTTTCCTTGGAAGAGCTCCTTGTTTATGACATATCCAGATATCGCTGGTGTAAAAATATTGGAAGAGCCCACAAAAGTAACAACATAATGTATGTTCTTTAAGTATGTAGTATTCCCTACATTATGCAACTGTGATATCCAGAAATGCCTCAACAGAAACCTGTTCAGGTAAAAGGGATGTTTTTACAGCACCTGTTAAAACAGCATCCCACCCCCTTACTGGTAATGGAAGGAATTTTTTCAGTTTACTCTTTAACTGACCATGCATTTATACCTGTTCATGTAGTTAATTCCAGTGGCTGAGGATAATGGGAGATACTGACTTCATGGGGTCGGGTTTGACTCCAAATATTTAGTTAGTATTGTTGAGATACTCAATTTTTTCAATTACATATTCTCAATGTAAATTTCTCTTCAGGCTAAAATTGACAATCAAATGACAAACAATTGCTAGTTTCCACATGACTATGAGAATAACCAAAGGCATGCTTTTTTAAAAAGGTATCTTTCAAAATACATCCGATTTCTAAAATTTAGACTTTTTTAAAAAAATGACTATTACAGATTGAATAGAATATTGTGCATCTCTTGCTATGAAACAACCACAGCTGAAATGGCATAATATCTCACAACATATTTTGGATTTGTTTCATAGTGCAAATCCAGGTTACGCAGTCTTGTTAAGTACTAGAGTTTGTACATGTGCTTTAGCGGAACTCACTGCAGAAGGGAGGGTTTTAACCTGCCTTTTAAAACAATCTTGTATAAATCAAAGTATTAAGGTAATCTTATTTTCCATCTCTGTTCTGAAGTAATGTAGCCTGAAGCTATTTGTACTTCACTTCAGTACTTAAGCTTTAACAACCAACATGCCAAAAACCTGTACATGTAAGATGTACAGTAAGATTTTTGTATATTTTACATACAATATGTAGTGTAAAGAAAGCAGGAAATAATGTAATTTCAGCTGCAAATAGGCTAGGGTGTATGTACAAAGACTTTTCAAAAAGGACACACAATTGTCACTCCCAAGGTGGAATCCTGGCCTTATTTGTATAATGTAGCCAGTGCTGTACGTGCTAGTCAACCTTTGCATCTCTGTTTTTTAGGATTCTGGTTGATTTAAAAAGAGAAGTTTACTATCAAAAATGTTATGACCCAGTCTGCAGAGCCCAAAACTTTAAATCAGAGAGTGAGTATATTTTCAATAAAATTACTTAACTGTTTCAGAAATATTAACAAATCAAAATAATTGTGTTTACATTTTGTTTAAGGTATTCCATTACCCTCAGAGATATGCCTTCCTTTTCTTTTCAAAGAGGTATGTTTTTTTTTCTTGCTTGCCCCCTTTCCCACCCCCACCAGAAGAACGAGAGCAGGTTTAAAAGTAACTGTGTCCTCTTGGGTAGCTATTTGTTTGCCTACACCAAAGGCCTGATTGATTGTGCAATCCTTACCTTTGAGTAGTTCCATAGACAGTAATGGGACTAATCAGGTGTGGCGACTATACTTGCGCCCCCAAATATTTCAGAATTCTCCTGCTATTATTCTTACCAACAAGGAAAGTGGTAACAGGCTGGCTGTGGGCAATTGTACCAATATCTCACCTAGACTAAGGCAAATTTCTTCCTTAGGGTCTAGCACAAGGCCTTGCAATTTCTCTAGCTATTACACTAATTGACCGATACATGAATGTCAACTTTAAATGTATTCCTTGACTCCTTGGTTAAGTAGTTTTATATTTTTCTGATGCTTAGGCAAACAAGTGAGACTTAACCATCATTTGCATCATACAATTAGTTAAATATTTTAAGACTGTTTCAGAATACTAAACCACTAATTAAATACATCAAAATTAACTGATTCACTCTTAAAAATGGCAATTTAATGATAGTCGTTGACTCTGAAGTTCATCTTCATGTAGAAGAGTACTTTGATAGTGTAGTAAAGCATTCAGCAATGTTTAATGTATATATTCAATGTTTATAGGTAAGACCATTGGTCAAGCAGTCCCTGCCATGAGCTTTATATAGCTAAGCTACTGAAAAGCTGTTTATTACCTCTCTCAGCCAAGCTTTGAATATCTTATTGAGGTGCGTACTGCAAACTGATGAAGTCCTATAGGAAGCAGAACTAAGGGCTTGTAAATTATACCTATTTACTTAATTTCTTAAGTGAATCACCACTATTTAAAAGCAATGCTTCTGAGCTGACACACCACTTATGAATTGGTACATAGCTGCAGACTATATAGCCCAGAGAACTCAGAGTAAGCAGGTTGAGAACCGCTGATTTAGACACATTGTCAAGCACTAGAGTCAAACTTTAATCTACCTTGTTAGCAGCCTCTTAGTTCTGCTTGGCAAAGGTTGTACCCTTTCAACAACAATTACAGCTAATTTGTAATCTCCAACAGCACATATTCAAAAAATGTGTTCTCTACCTACCAGCTAGTGAGAACTCAGAGCTTTTACAGCAGAATTTTCAAAAGTTTGCCCATTACAAACCACTGCTTTTAAGGATTAAATTTTGGCCCTATTGAAAACTGACTTTCATAAGATTAGGGTTTGGCTGGGTGGTAAATGCTCATAACTTAACGCAACACTTAAACTTGTCGGGTCAGCTCACCTAGTGTTTAATCAAGGTGACATATTCAAAAATTTTCAGCCTGGGCCTAAATCTTTCCCATTATGAAGCCAACAATAAATTCTCCCCCAGTTGTAATGAGTACTTACATTTTGTTTTTTTAAAAGGATGAACATATACTTCTTATGGATGAGAATGGGAACGTAGAAGAAAAAGCAAAATCGCCTAATCTTACAGATTCCTCAGAAAGCACATCATCAAGGATATGTCCAGAAAATCAGGAATCTCATAACCAAGTCTGTTCAAATGCAGAATGGGACAATGTGGTTGATGATGCCTCCTTTCTGGAGGCCATGGAGGATGCTGAACTTGCAGAAGCTGTAGACAGTCTGACCAAGCAGAACTGTGACCAAAAAGACCTACCCAATGCACTGCTCCTACCGGTTTTAAGGAAACAGGAAATTTGTGGTAACAAGGCAAACTAAGGTCAGATGTTTAGATTCATTACAAGATCCAGCTGAGTTAAATTTAGCTTTATAAAATGTGCTGTGTCACTGTCAAAAGGAAGTGAGAGGCTGATGACATGCTTCTCTTTCCAAAATAATGCATGGTAAACTTGTCATTAGCAATGCGTTTGTGCATTGGGGTTTACATACTAATGAAGTTTGTGATTTAATAGGAAACAACCTTTCATTACTTGTTTAAATTCTAGTTTAGCAGAATCACCATTGACTACCTGTAGTAATACACATGGCACAAGTCATCCTTTCTTTTTGCAAAGGCCAGGGACTGAATATCTATGAAAAGTGAACTCCTGGACAGGGATGAAGCACCACAGAAGACCCATACAGATCAGCTTACCCTAGCTGTGGTGCCTGTGTTATGCATATTCTAAAGCCAGAGAGAGGCTCAAGGGCTACCAATCTGGTATTCCTCAGCAGCACTTAATTTAAATTAAAAAAAAAAAGCTTCATGGTCAACAATTTAGGTGAAACTCAGAGGGCTGATATATGGTTAAAACAAGTTGGCTGTGTCTAGACTAGCCCTGAACTTCAAAGGGGCATAATAATTAGGGTGTCAGGAGTTAACTAATGAAGTGCTGCAGTGCATATGCAGCACTTCAGTAGTCAAAATCTCCCCCACAGCAACTTCAAAATGTGAGGAGTTGAGGAGTAAAGGGACTTTGATGTAGCACAGGCACTTCAAAATACCCACAGCTGACCTGCAGCTACACGCAAGCTGGCACTTTGAAGTTGCCACAGGGGAGATTTTGACTAATAAGCTGGTGCATATGCACTGCAGCACTTCATTCGTAAACTCCAGACACCTTAGATGCCATGCCCCCTTCGAAGTTCAGGGGTAGTCTAGACACAGCCATTGCTTCCCATGTGTCAAAATATTTATGATTATGCTCATAGACTGAACTGTTTTTTGTTGTTTTTTTTTTGTTTTTTTACAAGAGACAGGCAGGCTCTCAACTATATAGTTATCTAAAGTATGGATTTACATTTTGATTGCATCTTTTAATTCCACTCTCTGCTTTCAAGTTTATGACTTGTCATAAGTTATTTTTAAAAATCAACATACTAGTTTTAGAAATATCTATATAATGATGCCTTATTGCATATGGAAGCCACTGCTAAGAATTTAGTTAGAAAATAGGATTTATAGTGTCAGTTTTCAGGTGTCTATTTATAAGTTGCCCATGACAAGCTTATCTTTATACTACATTAATTGGAATTGCAACTGATATTTAGTGAGGAAAAAGGTTTGCTTATGCTTTAAAAAGAATATTTAGTCATCATTTTAGTCTTTTCAAATGATTACTCTAGTAATCCAAAAATAAAATCCCCTTAAAGCTGTAGGTTTTTCACTCATTCCCGAATGATTTGTCATCTGCTGGCACAGCTGCTATCTTTGAGGTAGCTCAGAAATGTTCAGCTCAAACTTACTATACCACCTAGTTTAAAAAAAATAAATCACTTTTCCCTCACACTTGTTAGTAAATCTTTAGAAATGTTTTCTCACAAGGGGCTCAGCATCACTTATTTACAGAGGTAACAGATGTGAAGTAAGAAGCAATTTAAACATGTTACTTTGTTTTATTAAATGCTTATGGTAGTATTTAAATAGTTGCTAATTGTATTATATAGAAAGTTGAATGCAAACACAAGCTACAAAAATCTAAATGGAGTAGGACTATCATTAGCCATGTATAATTTACCTTACCACAAGAAGTTTGCTTCAATTAACTATATTCATATAGTTAAGATGTTAACTGTGCTTAGCTGAAAGTAGTAGTTCATAAGAAGATATAAAGAATTCAGAATTTCTCTGGAAGCTCCTTTTTCTGCAAATTCAGAACTTCTTGTAATTGTGTGCTGATGTTTTTGAAATGACTTTCAGCTCTTAAAATTTGCTGTGATTCCACTAGAAGAGCAGGAATGCTGGAAGTTCCATACTGTTATTGGGAGAAAAAATTGCAAAGCATTACTTTTAACCTTTTGAAAGAATCGTTGTCCCACTACTTTCCTCTTATCCTAAGCACTCTGTGTCTCACACATGAAAGAGTGGATTACAATTTGATGTTACTTCTCTTCAACTGTTCTGCATGTTTAAGTCAAGTTAAAGTCTGGGTATACCAAGCATAAGGGGATCCTATATCCTGAAATGGAGGATCAGAAGGTTAGCAGTGCCCTAGAAAAGATGACTCGCTCTTCCAGGACATGAGCAGGGTTCTTGTTGAGGTTTCCTACATTTCTCAGATATAAATGTAAGGGGATTGCTAGTCCCTTACTAGAACTCAGTGGGGGGTTTTGGTTGGCTAGCTCCCAGTATTAAAAAGGGAAGGGTCCTGGGAAACCAGGGCCCTGAGACAGAGAGCCCCCAGGGATGATGGGAAGAGGCTAACATTCCAGGTCAGCCAGACTGACAGGTTGGACAGGCCAATGAGAGAATTAGGAGGCCAAGTCCTGTCCTCTCTGTGAGCTGGGATTTTCTGCGTCTCTGAGAAAAGGGGAGAGCGCTAAGAAGAGCAGCGCAGTGTCCAAGCTGTCCTGAGCAGCAGGCCTGCAGCGAGTAATCAGAGAGCCAAAAGGGGTCAGAGAAGCAATGCCAGGAGCTGGAGGCTGGCAAAGCAACATAGTCTGCAACTGAGTGTGTGATCAGTAGCTCAGGAAAGCATCCAGTGTGAAGAGAGCATCCTGGAGCGGGGACATCCTAGCCCCTGTCCTAAGTGACTACAAGGTTAGGAATTCAGCCCCAGAAAAGCTGGGCCCAGCCTTGTTGGGATTTCAAGGATGCTGCTACTCAGGAGAGTGGAAGGGGTGCCTTCAAGGTCAGGGAGGCCATTGGGTAAAGAGAGTGGGGACTCAGATCCTCTCACTGGTCCATTTCACCAGGGTAGCGTAGAAGCCAGCAAAATTCCCCAAACTAGTGGGACCATTCCCCCACTCACATGTCGTTTCAGTACTATGCTGCTGCATGGATGTTTGAGGGTGGAAATACAAGGAAGTTTGAAAGTTATCAAATGCTATTATCTTTGTATGTAGTGAAGTTCCTGGAGGTCACATCCCAGTGTCCATCTATATTAAATAAGAAAATATATTTACTTTATTTCTCACTGAACTCTGTCAATGGTCTACAAAAATAGTATGCTGCATGTGTGGCCTGGATACAACACTGAAATTTGTCGAGGCCTTGACAGAAAACATAATGATATTGCTATCTTCCTTGAATGATTCAGTTTCTTCTCCTAAAGAGAACCATTGAAATTAGCTAGCGCAACATTGTAGAATCAATATGTACTTACTACTACTACTTCTTTTGAGTTGTCTTCTCTGTAATTTATATACTGTTGCTGCACCTCCTTTAGATCAGTTAGAAACTGGGTTATGTTCTTGAGAGAAGATTCTCTCTCTCGCAGCTCAGCATATCCTCTTTGTAGTTGCTTCAGCTGTGGTCCAGTCCTTAAAAATATCAGTGCTTAAGGATCATGTTGTGAATAGTTTCCTTTCATGAGTAACTTTGAAAGTATTGTTTCTACTGAACATGACTTAATGGGGGGGGGGGGCGTCATAGAAGTGTGAAGTGAAGTCAATGCAAAAGCCTGGTATTTCTTATTTAGGCTAAATAACTAATTAGATAGGCAGGTGGTCCTTTAAGTTTCTCATATGGACACAGACCTTTAATCTTGTCAATAATACAATAATTATTCTCAGAAATCTAGTGATCACATTTGAACAAGATTTTAGGAGATGTCAGGACTTAAATGCTTCGTCAGCTATTTAAACAAAGTCAATTAATAACAAAAGCAATAGTTACTTTAGATTTTCTGTGCATTACTATGCAGGAGTGAAAGTAAATTAAATTTCTTACAGGTATGATTGTATTGTAACCCATCCCTTGGGGGAGGGTTCAGGGTAGGAAGTTGGAGGGGCTGCAACACAACCTGTAAGAAATTTAAGTGTGAGATGGAGTGCTGGGGCTCACAGCAGGAGATACATGAGTTAGGGCAGGGGTTAAGTGGTGGGGTGGCCAAGACCTAGACAAGGATGGTCCCATTTGGCGCAACTGCTGCTATTCCCCGCCAAAATGGAAAGGGAACTGTTTGTGATGCTGCAGCACTCCTGGGCTTCTGGTCCAGCACCTGGGGTCTCAACTGCTGGCCTGTGTGCCCAGGTCTCAGTGGCCACAACACATGTCTAGGGCTCTCAGCCTGTACACTTGGGGCTTTGGTCCTGGCCCCAGCTGGGGTGTGAGTTGGGGGTAAGGTGACTGGATCAGAGCCCCAACTCCCAGCCAGACATTTCTTCCAGGTGCACCATTATCAGCTTTGCTAATGGGACTCCTCAGTTTCCCTGACAGGATATTGAATGCCTTTCAAGCAATGTAAATCATGATACATTTCAGAAAATAGAAACTTACCGAATTAGTTCTTCTCTAACTTCCAGCAAACGCTGTCTTTTCTTATTGATGGTTGTGATCACCTGTAATAAAAGTAAGTGAAACTGCTATCCTTCAAAACCTCACCTGCCCTCAAAGGTAAGAGAGAAATGACAACGTAGACTTCCCTCTGCATTTTAAATTGACAGTATTACATATGGAAGCGCTGTATTATAGATTTCTCACCCCCAAAAACATCTCTAATATTTGTTAGAAATTTCTCCAGAACTTGTGTATGGCTGAATGATCCTTGTTCATTGAGGCAGGTAAATCCCATTTTTTTAAAAAATACATACCCTTACAACATTTCAAAAATAACTTCTCAGTAATATTGATCCTAAGATGCTGGTGTAGAATTTTTTTTTTAAATTAATACTTCTTATTTGGGAGGATCTCTGACCAGAAGTTTCAAAGCGAGCCAGAATATAGACACACCCAAATGTCATCTAAAAATCTTTAGACCACAATAGAAGAATAAGATGTTTACTATTATGGGAACCCTTAGAGAAAAATGCTCCATAAATTTAATTTTTTTTTCCTATTCTTTAATTCCATTGTTTAATTACAAACTGCAACCCTAATCTCACAAGTTGTTGTGCATAGGTAGAGCAGATGAACTTGCTGAGATTGCTGGGAGATAAAGTACAAGAGCAGCTGACTCCACCTGACAGGAGAATGCAAAGGGAAAGACAATGATTCAGATACACTAAAATTGCTGGCTGAGGCTGATCTGCTGTTTTCAGGGCTGGAGTAAAATATGTTGTGAATTAGAAGTGGGCAAAGTTTTGTGGACAAGTTTATTTCAATAATATATGCCACTTTGTTGAATTGGATGCGAATTCACCAAATAGTTTTTGCCCAAAAGATTTTTTGGAACTTAAATGCTAGGAAGGAGGTCTCCCTTACACCTTTTAGCCCAGTGATTAGAGCATTCACTGGGGACAAGGGAAACCTATGATCAATTCTAACCTGTCTGATGGAATATTTGAATTTAGGTCTTCCGCATTAAGAATGACCTCCTTGCTGACCAGTGGAACATTCTGGGACAGATCTCTTGCTGAAGTTAATCCACTTTGTATAAATAAAGAACCACTGGAACAGGAACTTGAAAGTAGGTCTCCCATCCAATGTTCAGAATAAATTTTGTTATGTGCACTGATGCATGTGCAGATGGGCACGAACAGTAGAAACACTTCCTCATAGGCAGGCATGACTATATTTTAACTTTCAGTAACACAACACACAAGACAAGAGATTTAGCCTATTATTACTGAATTAGCACAACTGGTTAAGTCTTAAAAGTCTGGTGCACAGTTTAAAACTGGATTTTTGTTCATTTGGATTTTACAGGTACACTACAAAAATGCTAATCCCAGATAAAATTTGTTTCATTGTCTGAGATTTAGGTATATTTGTAGTTTAATAGTTAAAAAAAAAAAAGTCTGATTTTGCAGTTGAACATTGGCACTATACATTCCTATGTTTACAGTGTAAATACAATATAGCATCCGTTAAAGAGATCATTGCTCCCTGTAAAAGTACCTTAGCATTTTTTCGTTTCAGATCCTTCAGTTCTTGGACTTCTGTAATCTACAGATAAAGGAAAACATTGTGTATTGACAGCAAATCCTGTGTGACTTTTTTCCTTCTCCATCCTTTTCTCTCTTCTCTTTATAAACACTACTACAAGAATTATTTTTGAAAAAATGAATTAGCAAACTTTGGTTTAAAAGAAATTAATCACTGGTAATTCTGTCTGGTATGTTCTTGCCCCAGCCCAGAAAAAAGATTATTATAAAATGCTACTCTCTTCACCACCATGAGGGAGGGCCAACACAGTAGTACCCAATCTAAAATTTTCAGGTTCTTTACCTTCTTGTTATAAAAATACGTGAAGTTTTGTTGTCCAAAATGATTCATTAGCATGGGTAAGCTTGACATTCATCTATAAAATTTTTATTGTACCAATGGTTAAGACCAAAAATCAATTTTCCACAGTACCTAAATCTTAAATCATCACAGCTATAATTACTGTTCTCTACAGTCAGTATGTCTGAAAAAAACAAAGTCTATTGTTTACATCTCATATGCCACAAGTCCTTACATGGATTTTAAAGCCCCGAACTTTGCCAAGGTCATTACCCTTTTGGAGGTGGTAGGAAAAACATTTCAAACGCACCAGGCTGCTGAGACAGATATTCGAAAGCAGTACATTAAGGCTGCGTCTACACTATGAGATTAAAATCGAATTTAGAAAGTTAGCTCAATATTAAAAGTCACTGTCTTCACTGTATATACCATTAGCTCGAATTAGTGAGCGCTAATATTGATAACAAAATATTCATATTACTGGATGGGTATAGCGTCAATTTCGAATTTAAAATTTCACATAAAGGCTAGTGAGGAAGTACCATGTCTTTAATTTGAATTTCTTAGCCTCTAGAAGTGTCCCATATGTATCCCACAAACCTATATGGTGACCTTCCATGTGTGGTGACTCCCTTCACTGCTCTCCATCCAGGTGTGCAGGAAGATGGTCACAGGAAGCCAGCAAATTTTTGACTGAATTCGAATTCTGCAGCCCACAGGACTGCAACTATGAAGGTCTGGATGCGCAGCTGATGGAACCAGGTGGGGGTGGACAGGATTCATAGCAGAGCTGCCCCCCGCTATGCAGACATCCCTCAGAGGATGCATGGCACTGGGAATTCAGGCAGGTTTGAGGGAGGGCTGAAGGCACAGCTGCCCAGCACTATGGACATACAGCTGACAGAAGTGGGCAGGGTTGGACTGGGCTGATAGCAGAGCTGCCTGCCATTATGCCAACGTCCTAAGAAAACGTGCAGCACAGGGAAGCCGAGTGGGTTTGGGGAAGGTCTGAATTCTGTAACTGGGTGCTCTGAATTCTGGCAGAGTGCTTTGTATTCTGCGATTCTAACATGAAGCACCCACAAGCCACTGGGGTTAAGTGCCCACAATGCACCACTCACACTGTCAAACTTGCATAAGGCAATGGGGATGCAGAAACTTAACATGGAAAAAATCATGGGTTGAATTTCAAGAAAGTTTGGACACTTACATTCAAATTCATAAGAACGAGGTTACAAAAAAAAAAATCAAATTTTCTCTTAGTGTAGACATAGCCCTTGTCACTTAGAGCTTCAGCTCTGTAAGTCTCAGTCCTTCAACTTGCATCCACTTTACGGGACTCCTTGCTCATAAGTAACAGGAGTGTCTCTACCTTTTCTTTACATGTTGAACACTTTGCTCTACAGGGTAACTGCACAAGAGCAGGTCCTTATCTCCCAAAAGCTTGCAATCTAATAATTTATTGCCATAATGTATTGCTTATGAGCAAACTATTGGGCCCAGATGGAACCCCAGGGATTCTGCAAAAGTGCAGCAGTCTGTCCATGAGCAGCAAATTGGAGTAATGATGTCTAAAAGTTGTCTTCATTTGTAACTCATAAGGTGGATTAATTTTAAAAATGCCACGATGCATTAGTAAGAGACCATACAAAAAGTATGTGTACTAAAATTTTAGTCACCTGTATGCAAGTTTTAATTACCAACACATTACTTACAATATTAGTTAGTTGTTCCTTGAAGCCAGAAGAGAAGCCATCAATAGCCCACCTGCAAATCCTAGATTCCACCTTTTGCCTAGAAGGTGGGTGAAAGTGGGTAGAACAAACATGCAATTGGGTTAGTACAGGAAAAAAAGTATCTCCTTTTTTCAAGTAGCAACACCTACACTGGACTTTGAGTATAGCAGGCAGAGATAGTCCTATTAGTTACTGGCAACAGCCAAACTCTTCCCTTTGAAGAGACGTCCAGTTGTGATAACTTATATAGTCAAGAATTTTAGTACATTGTTTCTCCCTCCCCCTTTTCTTATGGTTAGAACTGTAGATCCTCAATTTATGTGAGGGTTATGTTCCCATGCACCCTTGCATAACCTGAATTTCATGTCAGTCGGGGCAACTTTTTTCAGCTGCAGAACGCACATTCTGCAGCTGGAGAAGCAGCAGCAGCACCTGGAGTGCCTTTCTGAATGGTAAATTCTGGGGTTGGGTGGGGTGGGGGGCAGTTGGAGAGGATTAAGCCTGGTAGTGGGCTGGGGCCAGGGAAGGAGGGGCAGAGGGGTTAAGCCTGGGGTTAGGGCTAGGGCTGCAGGGGGAGACTGAACTCGAGCCATGCGCGGAGGCTTAGAATGGGGGCCATGAGTACCTGTGGCAGCTACTTCCCCGGGGCTTAGTTGCAGCTAGAAGGACCTTGCCCCTCCCCCCTGGTGGGAAGTGAGCAGTGAGCGGGGCTCGGGGGGAAGCAGGATTTTGAGTTGTGCTTAACTCATGTTAATGTGAATTAGGCTCAACCCAAAATCATGCATTTTGAGGGTTTACTGTATATCCCTACCTTGGAGCTAAGAAAATAAAATGCTGTAGATTTTTTAAATTCCCCCACCCCTCCAAGTTCACCTCTGGTTGGCATTACCATTTGAAGACAGGAAAGTTTCCTATTCAATGGGGCATGGTTCACAAAAATTTGCATGGGGATTTTAAGAACAATGAAACTTTCTGGGTAGCAGGAGGCAATACCAATAATCAACTATATACGACCTTTTCTTTTCCAATTTTTGTAACGTGCCTAGTGAAATAGCACATCACGAAGCACTCCAGGGGCAAATCCATCCAAGCTTGCAACACAAATACGTAAAAATTAGCTAACTTGTGCGACAACTACTAGTGTTTTCCACAAGTGCTAAGAATTAATAAGTTATACAATTACTAACAAGATATGTTTTATATTGAATAAGCTCTTCCATTCTGATCAGGAGTCCAAAATAACAGAGAACATCAAAGCCCTGATGAAAAGGAAAAGCTACATATTAAGTGAGCCTCAAAGCTGAATGCTTAAATGGATACTCAAGCCACTCCTTAATGTAGGAATCTTATAAACAAAGCGGAGCCCATGAAACCATCTTAAATGTAGGATGATTCTAGCCTCTTCTGGGTCGATACAGGCTTCAACTGCATACCGAACTATATTGTGTTTAGAAATAGCTCTCCAACCATAATATCTATGCACAATGACAATATTACATAGATTTGGACAACATCAAATCCACAAAGTCAATCTCCTGAAGATCACATCTTAAAGAAAAGACTAGTTGTATCACAGAAACAATAGTCATCTAATATGTCTCCCAATATTGTACTGTACTTTCATTTGCTTGAAATAAGACAGTGTGATACTCTAGAAATACACTGTGTTAATACAGGACTTTTCAATTTAAGGAAAGCAAGATATTTACTTGTAGTCTGCAGTTATCTTCTCAAATTCAGCCAGAACAACATCAAATTCTGTAATATCTTGGGAAAATCTTTTCAGCCCTTTTGGGCACCAAATCTTTATAGAACATGGGCTATCATCAGCTAAACAAAATCAATGATAAAGTTAAAAATATGCAATTCATAATTTAAAATAATGTAATGCTACACAAACTGACTTACATATTAACCCTCTAACAACCGATTATGCAAATCTTATTTTATAGCCTCGTGATATTCGGTAAGGGAAACATAAGGTGGCTTTAGCATAACTAATCAAGGTACACTGGTGATAGATAGAAGTAAATTCCACTTCTACAAACATTCTGAAGGTCACCAACTCTGCTCACTAGTTAAGTACAAAATCCTGAAATGCACAAGCAAGCAAATTTACTTTGCAAGAAAGACTGCATTAAATACAGTCAAGGCATTTCATATAAACCGTAAAATCCACAATTTTTCTGAAACATACATAGTGTTGTTGTATGAAGGGTATACAGACACTTGCGATAAACGACTGCTGGCCAACATGAATAATAGAGGCCTCCCAAACTCATGCTGATGAAGACTTTTACGACATCATCATACGTATATATAGTAAAATTCCTTTAATTTGGCCTCCGATGATTAGGAAATCCTGATGGTCTGGTGCCTGGCAAAAATAGTCCCATTTATGGTGATAACCTGGCAAAATTTGATGGTCTGGCATATCCAGCATCAATCCAGCACAAGCCTCACTTGCTTAGCTGCTCAGGCAGCATGTTGTGATGAGTTTTGGTAGGGAAGTGGGCAGAGTGAGTGTACCTGACTACTGGAGGTTCCGATAGTAGCTGCATTAATGAGTTTTGTGATTTCTCTCAGTAGCAGTCTGCCGTGAGTGAGTTTACATTATCAATCTATTCGCCATCTTCCTGCCTTGCTGTTCAAAATTGTTCAAAGGTTGTTGTGTTTATCGCAATACATTTGGACTTCAATTAGCCCATCTACCATTTATAATGGCTTCTAAGGCTAGAAAAGCAAAGAAAGTTGGTGAAGGCACAAAAAGGAAGCACGGTACGTTGACAATCCCTCAAAAATTGGAACTAATATGGAAACTTGAAAGCATCAAAGAAATGTGATAATGCATCAATACAATACTGGATCATCTACAATATAAAATATCAACAAACAAAAGGAACAGTTGCAATCTTTAGTAGCTGCATCAGATAACCTCAGAAGTGCTGTAAAACGATACACATTGAAAATGCCTAAATTAGTGCAATTAGCATTTTGTATAAGTGATTTATGGTTAAGTGTTCGGAAGGAAAGCCAATAACAGGGCCTATGCTAAGTGAAAAGGCTACACTTTTTTATGATAAGAAAATTATTGAAAAGTGCTTATTCGCTGATGGCTGGCTACATAAATTTCAAAGAACGTCATGGTATTCGTAAGCTTGATGTCTGTGGTGAAGTGTTGTCTGCCGATACCAAAGCAGCTGAGAAATACAGTGAGTTCTTCCAAGATTTAGTAGAGCAGTGTAATTTGTCACCTGCCCAAGTTTATAATGCTGAGGAAACTGGCCTTTTTTGGTGCTGTTTTCCTAACAGCACTTCAGCTGATACAAGTGAAAAATGTGTATGGTTTCAAATTAAATAAGGATAGGCTTATGGTTCTTGTGTGTGCTAATGCTGATGGTAGTCGTAAGTTGAAACTTCTTGTTATTGGCAAATTCAAAAAACCAAGGGCTTTCAAAAATGCTTTCTGTCATTTATGATGCTCCATCAAATTGTTGGATGACTGAAAAACCCAGTCTTTGAAAGGCTCTGCAATCATTTTGTGCCAACAGTGAAGGAAAACTTCAGAAAGCAAGGATTGCACAAAGATAGGAAAGCTATTCTCCTATTACATAACTGTAGGGCTCATCATCTAGCTTCAGAACTCATTTGCAGGAATATTTTTGCCACTTACCTGCCTCCAAAGGTGACATCTTTAACACAACCAGTGGATCAAGATGTCATTCAGAACTTCAAGAGGGGACAGAGGGTATCTTTCATTTGCAAATTAGTAAATTCTGACTGCAGTGTACAGGATTTTTCAGTCTTCTTTTAATATTAAGGATGCAATTTACGCTGCTGCTTTAGCATGGAAGGATGTTAAGGTTTTCATCCTAAGAAGAGCCTGGCGAAAACTTTGGACAGATTCCATATTTCAGGAGGATTCTTCAGATGATGAGTTTGCAGGATCTACTGGTATGACAAGGTGTTGCATGGAAATTTTAAATATTGTTGCAAATGCTCCTCAGGTGAATCCTATCTGCAAGATTATAGAGGGGGCAGTTGAGGAATGGGTTGATGCTCAGGACACCCCAGTAGTAGAAGAACTAAGTGATGACCAAATTATTCAAAGTGTAGTAAACCCAGAGATAACTCAAGAAGCTGAAGAAGCCACCACTGATGAAGAGCCTAAAACCAAATCAGCTGGCAGCAAACTTCAGAATTTCTTACAGGGTTTGTAAAATTTCCTGAGTGTAACAGTCTCTACACTGCTGCAGAAGTACTGAACCTGCATATTATAGCCTTATACTCAATTCTTGTTATAAGAAAAAAATCAGCATCAATGAAACAAGCACATCTCAGAGACATGCTTAAGTAAGCATCAAAGAAAATCACTACTACAGCCCCGTTCCTTCAACTTCAGCTGCAACCATGGATGTACCCTTTGAAGATGAATCTGCTGACATCCTTCACCCTGATAACCCAGATATTGCAGAAGGGCCTCACCTTGATGACCCTGAACCTATAGCTGAAGCAGCTACACTGGAATATTCACCAGATTAGATGTGCAGCTACAGCATCTACAGTAGTTTTAAGTGAACTTTTTTCATTGAATAATTTTCATTGCATTAAGTAAAAAGTTTCTTTAAGTATTTGTTACAATTAGTAAATACAGTACAGTATAAAGTTTCTGATAAAGAAAATTATAGCATTAAGTTGCAAATTAAAAATTGTAGTTAAGTGTCTACAGTATAATTTACTGTATTTAAGTGTAAAAGCTGTGTTGCACACTAATTTCCTGCTATCGGTACTTCGCTTTCTGGATCATCTATACCGTATTGGTGAGTACAGTAGTATTTATAGTGTAATAAATGCAGTGCAGTGTAGTAAATAATACAGTATCAAAATTGTGAATCGCACATACATTAGTGAAATTAGAATGTCTTAAGGTATCATTATGGTGACATCCAATAGTCATGAAAATTTGGTAATCCAGCACTTGTCCATTCCCACATTAAAGGAATTTTACTGTTGTGTTTTTTTGGTTTGGTTTGGTTTTTTGTAAAAGTATTATACAAATCTTGTAGAGGGTCCTTAACTGAACTGGAATCATCTCCATATGTACACCCAAATAAATGCATGACTCCAACTGGGCAGGATCCAGAGGGAGTCAGAAAAGCATCTGAAAACTATATCAAATAGTTTGTCTACACTTAAAATAGTTACAGGCTTGAAACCCAGTAACTTATGATGTTAAAACGCTAGCGAGTGCTGAGTCCAACTATATCGATTGCCCTATTCCAATTATATAAAGCTCCCATTTCTAGCTTGCATAATACAAAATATCAAAACCATTTTCAGGTAAGCTCATTAATGGCTAATGAGAAGAAGGGACAAGGAAATTAAAATTATGAAGAGAAAAGTATCAAATTCCTTTTACCAGAAGGATCCAATGCTTTCTGTTGTGTAGACTTCTTTGGTTTCGTGTGGGATGGAGCACTCTTCTTAGGCTTCTACAACACAAAATGCAGATTATCATCTTTCAAAAACAATTTAATAAATTTAAACCAGGCATGGGGTTGTGCGATAACATCCAACTGCAAGCAATACATAGGGCATAATCTCCGGAAAGGAAGGAGAGCATAGGCACTGGCTTGCTTGGTATATCACAGTGTAGAAGGGAACTCTGATGTCTGGAAAAAGGCCAGTCAGGACGGAAAGAATTGTGGCTCTCTGCCCAAGAATGACGACAACTAAGAAACTAGAATCTTAGCACTAAAGCATTGAGGTATTAGAGGACGAATACAGGTGCAGTTAGCTTAAATGATGACAAGTATCACTGGTGAAGCTGCACAAGATGAGAATATTTTTGAAGAGATTCAAGAGCAGACAAGGCCTCTGTTCAGTCTTCCCTCTGTTCTTCCCCTCAAACCCCAAACTGCTATTCTTCCTTGAATACAAGCATTTACCGCTCTTTCTAACATACGGGAGGGATCACACTATGTACTTGAGTGCCTAATTCTCAGGAATAATACAATTTTAGAATCTGTAGCTGGGACAACTTTTACCTTATGCGCATTCAACTTCTTCACTAAATTTGTAACCTGATTTGATACGCTGCTTTCTGAAGAGCTGTTCCTCAGTGCTAATGTAGATGGTAACTTAGATTCCTCCAAATTTCTCTTGGAGTTTCCAGAGATCTTTATAAATAATAAAGTAAATCTTCAGATTTTTAAATATGTAAAAGAAAAAAGGCATGAACAGTAACGTTAGTCTAGAAGATCTAAACTCTGTGACTTTAAACTACAGTAAGAAAAAGATCACTGTTGTTCTTCAGGATGGGTTGCTCATATGGGAATGTTTTACCCTAGCTGCTACTCTGACAGTAGGGAAGGAAGGATGGGTTTTGAGTGCTTGATCATATCTATGCGAGTCAGGTGATTCACTAGCCAAACCCAGGAGGAGGGGATGGAGTCAGTGTGTGACTGACTCAAGAACAGCTGCCCTGAAGTCTGTGTCCCACCTACACTGTTGCACAGTAACATAGTAAGAGGTGAAAATGTGTACAGAGGTCCAAGTAGTAGCTCGACAGATTTCCTTAAGAGGCACAAGAGCCAGGAAAATAGTAGAAGAGGCCTGAGTTCACGTAGTGTGCACTGTAACAGTTGGCGAGGTTACCTCAGCAAGGTCATCACACATTCGTACACAGGATATGATCCAGGAAGAGATGCACTGCAAAAAAACCAGAATCCCCTTTCTTCAATCAGCATTGGTCACAAAATGCTGCAAGGTCTGGTGGAAGAGCTTGATCTGTTCTATGTAGGAGGCAAGTGTTTGTCTCACATTGAGAGAGTGCAGCTGCTGCTCCCATGGGGAGCTGTGAGGTTTAGGAGAAAACAGGAATGAAAATATTCTTGGTTCAACTCTGCCCTCACCCAGCTTTCCCATTGAAAGAGGTCTCCAGCTTCCATACTATTGTGTCCTTTCGGAACACCATGTACAGGAGCTCTGACATGAGGCCCAGAGCTCAGACACCTCTCTGGCAGAGATGAGGGTGACCAGGAAGGCCACTTTACAGAAGAAAGAGAAGGGAACACATGGCCAAAGATTCAAAAGGCGTGGCGGGCGTGGCAGCACATAAGCACCCAGAGCACTAGGTTATGGTTCCTGCCTGGGACCTAATGACAGGTGGAGGTGGTCCATATCCTTGAGAAAGTGTCCCACCATGGGGTGTGTGAAAACAGAACACCCACCCTCCCCCCGATGGAAGGCAAAAAATGGCTGCCAGGTGGACCTTGAGAGAAGGAGATTTTGTTGCTTCAGGAAAACAAAGTAGTTCAGCACCTGCGGGACAGATGTAGACAAGGGTACAAGGTTGTGCTGATGACACCAGGAGAAGCACGTCCTCTGAGCCAAGTACAAGTGCCAGGAAGATGGCTTGCAGCAGCTGAGGTGGACCTGCTGCACTTGCTCTGAGCACACTTGTTCAACAGGGTTTAAACCATGGAACAGCACACCATGAAATGAAGGGAGCAAAGGTCCAGGTGGCTGAGGCAACCATGCTCCTGTGTGATTAGGTCCAGAAGCAAGGGAAGCCAAATGGGCAGAAGCACTGAGAGCTGTATCAGCATGAATTACCAGTGCTGCAAGTCCAAGCCAGGGCTATCAGCACAACATCCACCTGGTCTGTGCAAACTTTGAGGAGTACGTTGTACACAAGGGGGCAAAGGCTTTGCAAGGAGCAGAAGAAGTGAGGACTCTTGTGATCGCTCTGGGATGCGTAGAGGTCCAGCTGGCGAAAGCCCCACTTTAGGGAGACAAAGTGGAGGACGTCTATGTGACTCAACTACTCATGAGTGCGAAACGGGCAGCTGAAGTGATCTGCCCCCTGGTTCTGGACCCACAGGAGATAGGACACCTTCAGGGGGATAGAGTGGGCTATGCAAAGTTTCCACAGGCCCAGAGCCTCTGAACAGAGTGGGGAGGAGCATGTAGTATACAGGTGTGGTGTTGTCTGTCAGGACTGCTACCCACTGGCTGCAGAGATTAGGCAGGAAGACTAGACAAGCAAGGCAAACAACCCAAAGCTTGTGCATATTGATGCTGACCATATTGTCTGATTGGTAGCTGCCTGATGAAGGTGGTCCTGGAGCTCCCATAACTCTGTAAGTGGACAATCTGAAAGAGAGGAACCTGCCACTGCCTTGTCTGGAGAGGAGCTGGAGGAAGCCAGTAGGGGTGCTGTCCATGCCGAAACCCCTGGCGGATCAGCAGGCGGAATATGGGAGTGCAAGGGTGACAGTCCAGGAGGAGGACAGCTAATCATAGCTTTGGGAGCCAGAGTGATGCCTGGAGGCTGAGGAGGAGGCACGGTGCCCTGTGCTTGGTTGTATGCCCAACACATCCAGAATGGCCAATGGTAAGTGCCCATGTCCCTGTTTAAGAGAGTGTCCACTGGGATGGAGCAGTCAGATATGACTGAGGTCCCCTGAAGGCAAGGCAAGGCAGAGCAGGAGGGCCATGGTGGGGTTGACCCAACTAGAGCCATTGGTGAGCAGTCAGCATCAAGCCAGCTGACTAGATTGATGAGGCAAGCAAGACCAACACCAGTGTTTAGATGAGAAGCAGTGCTTAGAGGTGGACCAGCACAGAGATGAGAAGCAGCACCAAGAGCAGGAGTTTCGCTGAGGTGAAGTGTGGTGCACTGCAGAGAGTGAGCACCAAGAACTGGATTTGTGGAAAACTCAGGGTGTGGAGCTGGACTGGCACAGTGTACAGCATCTATGCACAGAGTGGGAGTGATGTGGAGGCATGTCCAAGCCTTCCAATGGACGGGGCTAAGGTCATAGGATTCCAGGACCAAGCCAACAAGCAGAAGAGCCCAAGTTGGAATGATGTTGAGATGGGCGTGGGCCTTCAGAGACAGTGCTGAGCATCACTGCTGTAGGCAGAGCATGTTAAAGAGCCAGAATCAGAGCTGTCTGCCATGAAGACCCTTGAAGGGGAGTAGCCATTGATACAGTGGGACAGAGATTGATGCAGCAATTGCGACCAGTGCTGTGAGTCAGACCAACGGTGCCTCGAGGGGCCAACTTGGGACTCAGAGCTGTGCTGGGACTCTAAGTGGCTGGGCAGTTGTGCCAGATCAGATGTGACCAGTACAGGCTTGCCCCTGGAGATACATGAAGGGGCAGAGGTCTCAATCTGTGTCAGGGATTGCATCATTTTGATAATTCTCCGTGCTGCACAGTGCATGTCAGGTGTTGATAAAGAGCCAGCTGGCACTGGTTCACCTCTTGGTGAGTCAAGGAGGATTGCACTCAGTGCGTGTGATGCTGGGCATCAGGTTCATGGGACCTAGGGTCATTGGGAGCTACCTGTGTCAAAGACACTGGGGGTCAACAGAGCCAGTGCCTATCTTGGAGGTACTCAGAGAGCAAGAGTGGTGCTGTGTCAGAGGCTTTGGGGGAACACTGGTGGTGGGATGAGTCCCTTTTCAGCACCAGACCTAGAGTGGAGGACTGCATGCTGTGTACCGAGGCGCCAGGGGTTGTGCCTTGCTAGGGAGGTTGGATGTGCTGACTCCATGAGGAGCAGATGGAGCCAAAAGTCATGCTCCTTATGAGCCCAGGTCTTGAAACCCCTGTAGATTTGGCACTTGTCAGTCTAATGATCTTCCCCCAGACAACAAAGACAGGCATTTTTGGGGTCACTGTTTGGCATGGACTTCAGGTAGGAGTTACACTGATTAAAGCCCAGGGACTTTTTATGCCTCAATCCCCTGAAGGGAACACAGCTGTAGAAAGGGGACTCTTCCCGACCCACTAAGTGCCTAACACTAACTGGAAAACAATGGCTATGCTAAAGAACTATTTACAACTCTGAAACCACCCCCTCCGCCACTCATGCATCTGATGAAGCAGGTCTTTGCCCACAAAAGCTTATGCTCCAAATTATCTGTTAGTCTATAAGGTGCCACAAGACTTTGTTGTTCTCGAAGCTACAGACTAAGACAGCTACCTCTCTGATACTATGTACAACTATTTACACAAGAAAGAGCTAGGGAGACGTGTCATAGCAACAAGTACTCAGTCACAGTTCCAACAGCCAGCATAGAGCAGTAAGAGAAATGAGAGGTGGTCTAGTTGGCAGGGTCATATACAAGGCTCCACAGCTGACCTGATGGGTAGCTGGGTAAAACTCTCCAAAAGTTGTGCACATGGTACACGTACACCTAACTTGAACAGATATGAGCAAGCACTCAAACTTTCCAAGTAAATTCTTTGAGAAGTCATGACTCACTAAAGCTGCTACAGTATCTGGTAGTTGTGAAACCATCACGTTTGAAGGTCTTTACAAAAACTGTTATTCATACTATATACTTTTGAACATTAGAAGTTAACATTAGTTTTGGCCTGCAAAAAAAAAGGAGTCAGCAATAACTACAAAGTAGAGTTACAGAAAGTTCTCTGAGGGAAAGATACTAAGTGTGAGAGCAAAGTGATTTTGACACACCAATCAGAGCAACATGTAAGATTTGTTTTGGCTTACTACAGGTTGAACCTCTCTAATCTGGAACTCTCTCATACAGCAACATCTAGCATGATTCTAATTAGCCAAATGACCACCTGTTGTGAGTATGGCCAAGTTTTCTGTAGTCCCATAAAGTTTGTTAACAGCCACCACTCCTGGCTCTCGATGTTCTGTGCTGTTATTTAGCTCTAATTTACCCAAAAAGTCTTCTAAAAGCCAAGTAAGCAGTGAAAGTGTTGGTAATGTGCTTGACAGGATTGACCTCCCATAGTCCGGCAAATTCTCTGGCACTATTTAGGTCCCAAGGGTGCTGGACAAGAGAGATTCAACCTGTACTGCATAACTTCTGTCTTTAAAAACCGCCTTGCAGAAGTCTGCCACTTCAGTAGAGAGCTTTTAGGCTGACAGAAGACAAAATTAAAAAGCGTGACAAAAGAACTTTTAAGTAGTAAGACATTAAGTACAGTGGAAATGGAATGCCTGAGTGCTTTGAAGGAAAACCAGTCATAAGTATGTCACATTTATTGGCACCAATATAAATTTAAAAAAAATAGTTCTAATGATTAATTCAAAATTCTACTCTTTACAAGTCTATTGTAACTTTAATACTGGATAAATAAGGAATAATTCTTTAGTACTTCTCTTTAAGAATGACAATATATTTAACAAACAAGCTTACTTTGTTACAGAAAAAGATGCTGCACCTCAAGCAAGGATGGATTTATGGACTTCTAGGATTCATGAGCTCCTGAGGTCTAATGCTTGCTCTGACACTCCATCCATGGCACTGAGCATTTCACTTAATACTTGCCAATTTCACAATAATGTTTTGAAGATTATCTACCTATGATGTTCTTCAGATTAAAATCACTGTAATGTGCTCAGCAGCTTCAAACCCTTTGCTAGGTCTACTGTGAAAATGGCATAGAATATGTTCCAAATAAAAGTTGAGACATTCTTCACACACCTTTTTCTGTATTGTCTTGTCCTTTGGGGATTCAGCTTCAGAATCCTCTGACTTTGATTTATCATCTTCAGGCATTTTCAAACTGCACTGATTTTTTCTAGATTAAAGATAAGCAACAAAATCTTTCCTGGCGCATAATTTAAAAAATGATCCACGTGTAAACCATTATGTGTTAAGGCAGGGGTTGCACATCTGTCCTCAACATACTTTATATAAACAAAACCAAGGGTTCTTTGGTGACCTAATGGGGAGGTTCTGTACGACCTTGCAGGAGTCTCAGTCTATGTCTACGCTACAAGATAAATTCAAATTTATTAAAATCGATTTTATAATGCTGGTTTTTCTAAATTCCATTTTGAATAATTTCACTTCCCATAGGCTCCCAACAAATGCAACACATTGCTTCCACAGTGAAATCACCAAACATCAACTGTTGCAGCAGTGCATTGTGGGAACCCATCCCACAATTCCCTCAGCCCCATATTTTGAGCCAGGAGCAGCAGCGCTGTCAGTTTCCCCTGTCCAGCAGCTTGGGGGACCCAGGAAACTGACAGCGCAGCAGCCCTGGTCAATTTCAACCTCTGCTACTAGAGCAAATCCTCCATTTAACCGACTAATAGGGCTGTCCATTCTTCCCTGTAGTCCCTTAAATGTGAGGGTTTACTCTGCCTCCCCACAGGCTCCCCCAGCCCCAGTCCCACCCCAACTTCCCCCCAAAAAACAACCTTCCAAAAATAACCATCCCAGAAAAAAGCCACCAAAAACCATTCCTGCCCCCAACTAAAAAAAAACAAACAAAAAAAAAACAAAAACAAATGCCTACCGTTCACCAGCTCTGGTGGAAAAGCTGCTGGAGCCTGCTGGCTGGGCGTGCATGGTCGCAGGTGGCCAAGGGCACCTGCGGAGTGGGTGCCTGACCCTGGGTGTGGCTCCAGCAGCGGGGTGCCTATCCCCTGCCACAGGAGTACAGCTGCCTGGTCAGTTTCCCAGGTCCCACTACTAGCACGGAGCTGGGAGCCAAGTGCAGCAAGCATAGCTTTGTAGGATAGATAGGAGACTCCTCTGGAAGCTAATCAATTCTATTTTAGGATGTGGCGCTTCCACACTAGCCTTTGATTGAACTTCTGAATGCGAGCTTGATGCTATACTTATCAAGTAACTGTAATTTTATAATCTCAAGATTAGTGCACCCTCAATCAAGCTATTGGTATTTTCAGTGAAGACAGTCACCCGGTAATATCGAGCTAACTGCCTTAAATTCAAATTTATCTCGTAGTGTAGACACAGCCGCAGCTTTAAAATTATTTTCTGTTTTCAATTCCCAGGCCATCAACTGCAAAAAGTGCTGACTGGCCACAAAAATGCCTGTGCTGCGAGGACCCCAAAAGCAGACAATATATGGCTGGGAAATTGCGATGGAGGTGATGGGCAGAAATAAACTGCAGGAGTTCTCAGATGCAAAAGGCTCACTGAAAGATCAAAACCATAATTTTTTTGGTCTTGACAGATTCATGCAAGCAAGCATAACTTCATATTTATGGCATAAACAAAAATTGTTTTAAAACAGTTTGAAATGAAAAGGAATTTTTCATGTAAACAAAACTATATTAAACTCAAAGCAAATTAGATTCCCTTTCAATTGGTTTTTCAAACATTTTATTTGCTATTTTTGCTGAATAGTAAGTAGTCTTTTGCAATTAGAAGTCTCAATGAAGGATTTTTTTAAAAAACAAGTCTTTCACTTCCTCCTACGTATTTCTGGCACCCACAACATTTCAAAAAGAAAGTCGTAAAATACACAAATACATTACACTATGCCAACCAAGCACAGTACTGTTTATAATTTACAAGCTGGAGTTACAGTGCGAACTCAGAGTATGCAACCCCTCTCTTATGCGAATTACCCCGATTCCTATTGTAAAACCTCTGGCACAATTTCCAGTTGTGCCTAACTTGCTACCCCCACCCTGGCTCAACCCCACTGGCTCTGCCTGGCCCGGGCTCAGCACCCCCGCAACTCCACTCACCACCTGCACATAGCTCCTGCTCACGCCCGACCCCTGCCTCTGGCTCTAACTCACCACCTCTCAGGCGTGACTCCGACTCAACCTCCCTGGCCCCCGTTCAACACCCCCTGCCAGCTCACCACCCACACGTAGCTTTGGCTCACCTGTCACCCCCACCTCTAGCTCACCACCCCTCATGCGTGGCTCCAGTTCACCCCCCACCCCAGTTTAAACCCCCAACACGTGGTTCCAATTCAAACCCCTTGCATGCGGCCCCATTTCCATACTCCTGCCCCAGTTTAAATCCCCCACGCACGGCTCTGGCTAACCTGCCACCCTCACGTATGGTTCCATTTCACCCTCCACTCCCCGCCCCGGTTTAAACCCCCCCCCATGTGCAGCTCCAATTCAAACCTCTCAC
Source organism: Carettochelys insculpta (assembly GCF_033958435.1). Classification (NCBI taxonomy): domain Eukaryota; kingdom Metazoa; phylum Chordata; order Testudines; family Carettochelyidae; genus Carettochelys; species Carettochelys insculpta. The sequence goes on along the minus strand of NC_134140.1, from coordinate 59,307,871 downwards.
ACATGGCCCCATTTCCATCCTCCCGCTCCAGTTTAAACTCCCACACATCACTCCAATTCAAACCCCCCACCCACAACCCCTAGTTTGCCCCCCGCTGTCTCACTACCAGCACCTGGCTCTGGCCCTGGCTCTGGTTCAACCTCTGGCCGCATGCTGGCTCACTGCCTGAGAAGGGCTCTTACTCACCATCCCACACACAGCTCCAGCTTAACTCCACCCCTCTGCCCCCTGCAGCCCTAACCCACCCCAGTCGTATCCACCCACAGCCCCAATCCACCACCAGGCTTAACCCTCCCCAACCGCCCCCTACCCCAGGACTTACCTTTCTGCTGCTTCCCTGGCTGCAGAACATGTGTTCTGCCAGGGAAAAAGCCAAACCCCAACTTACATGAAATCCGGGTTACATGAGGGTGAGTGGAATAGAACCCTCGTGTACTCTGAGACCTTACTGTATTCTCCTTCCAACCTACTGACTGATTGGGACATTGGCTTCTTACCTGGACAGTTCTAAGTAGGGGCATTCAAAAAGACAGCACCTGAGATGTAATAAGAACATAAGAACATAAGAACATAAGAATGGCCATACTGGGTCAGACCAAAGGTCCATCAAGCCCAGCATCCCATCTGCCGACGGTGGCCAATGCCAGGTGCCCCAGAGAAGGAGAACAGAAGACAAGTGATTTATCTCCTGCCATCCATCTCCTGCCCTTGTTATGAAGGCTAGGGCACCATACTTTATCCCTGGCTAATAGCCATTTATGGACCTGACCTGCAAAAATTTATCAAGCTCTTTTTTAAACCCTAATAGAGTCCTGGCCTTCACAGCCTCCTCGGGCAAGGAGTTCCACAGGTTGACTGTGCGCTGTGTGAAGAAAAATTTCCTTTTATTAGTTTTGAACCTACTACCCATCAATTTCATTTGGTGTCCCCTAGTTCTTGTATTATGGGAAAAGGTAAATAATTTTTCTATATTCACTTTCTCCACACCATTCATGATTTTATATACCTCTATCATATCGCCCCTCAATCGCCTCTTTTCCAAACTGAAAAGTCTCAGTCTCTCTAGCCTCTCCCCATATGGGACCCTTTCCAAGCCCCTAATCATCTTAGTCGCCCTTTTCTGAACCTTTTCTAATGCCAATATATCTTTTTTGAGGTGAGGAGACCACATCTGCACGCAGTACTCGAGATGTGGGCGTACCATAGTTTTATATAGGGGAAGTATGATATCTTTTGTCTTATTATCGATCCCTTTTTTAATAATTCCTAACATCCTATTTGCCTTACTAACTGCCGCTGCACACTGCGTGGATGTCTTCAGAGAACTATCCACTATAACTCCAAGATCCCTTTCCTGATCTGTCGTAGCTAAATTTGACCCCATCATGTAGTACGTGTAATTTGGGTTATTTTTTCCAACATGCATTACCTTACACTTACCCACATTAAATTTCATTTGCCATTTTGCTGCCCAATCACTCAGTTTGCTGAGATCTTTTTGTAGTTCTTCACAATCCCTTTTGCTTTTGACTGTCCTGAACAACTTGGTGTCATCTGCAAACTTTGCCACCTCACTGCTTACCTCATTTTCTAGATCATTGATGAACAAGTTGAACAGGATCGGTCCCAGGACTGAGCCCTGGGGAACACCACTAGTTACCCCCCTCCATTGTGAAAATTTACCATTTATTCCAACCCTTTGTTTTCTGTCTTTTAACCAATTTCCGATCCATGAAAGGACCTTTCCTCCTATCCCATGACCACCTAATTTACATAAAAGCCTTTGGTGTGGGACCGTGTCAAAGGCTTTCTGGAAATCTAGGTATATTATGTCCACTGGGTGCCCCTTGTCCGCATGTTTATTAACCCCTTCAAAGAATTCTAATAGATTAGACAGACACGACTTCCCTCTGCAGAAACCATGCTGACTTTTGCCCAACAATTCGTGCTCTTCTATGTGCCTTGCAATTTTACTCTTTACTAGTGTTTCTACTAATTTACCTGGTACTGATGTTAAACTTATCGGTCTATAATTGCCAGGATCTCCTCTAGAGCCTTTTTTAAAGGCTAAACCCTAATGACCGCATTTTTCACCATTTGAACTCTTTCCTGAAATAATGGGATGACCGCAAGATCATAACAATGTACAACAGCAAGCTTACGTTTTCCGAGCATTTTCTAATACTTTTCCAGGACTGGAAATTATTTTATTTTCACTGTAACATCTTTCTGCATTTTCCCCTTCAGCAGCTGAAGCAGATGAATGACTAGTTGACATGTGTTCCTCTTCCTGCAATTCCACATTCCCATCAGCATCGACAGCAGTGCTATGTAAAGGGTGATCTATATAGAACACAAAAACAAACACAGAAGTTTGCTACTTTGCATGCTTAGGCAAAGCACCTAGTTATGGTAACACTATTTTGTCATATTTCATACAATGGGGCATTGCTATTTTTACGTCTTGTGTATCTTTTTCAAATGAAGTCTTATTTAAATAAACACTGTTTACTTTTTTGTGTGAGAAGAAACAATAAAAGTGTCTTGAGGAGAGCCAGGAGTCTTTATCACTGGGCCCCACATGAACCATGAAAAGTGGTTCTAATATTTCACCAGAAACAAATTTACATATGACAATAAGATCTTTCCTTTTAATAACATTTAAGAGCAACAGCACAATGCCTCTGCTCCTTGTAAATGTTTAAAAATATCTCCATATATATTAAGGTGGCAACAGTTTCACTTTACACTTCTCACTGCCTAGAAGCACGAGAATGGAACACCAAGAAACACAAAATAAGTGCCATTTTATATAAACACCTCACAAGAGATGTTCTTCTATTTCAGGGGTGGCCAACCCACAGCTCGAGCTTCATGTGGCTCTTTGAGCCTTTAAATGTGGCTCCTCAGAGCTGCACACTGGGAGTGCTGCCCACCTGCTCCGCGCATGCACCCCACCACTTGGTGGGAGAAGCATGTGGCAGCAGCGGCTCCTTCTCAGAGCTGCATGTTGGGAGTGCAGCCTGCCCACTCCACGCATGCACCCACTGGCTGATGGGAGAAGTGCGTGGCAGCTCCAGTGAGTTGCTGGCGTTGGGATTAGAGCCGGGGTTGGGGGAGCTGGGAGTGCCTAGGTCTGCAGGGAGGGTATTCATTTAGACTGGTGGGGGGGACATCCATTGGGAATGCCTGTCTCTGTGGGAGGGCATTCACTTAGAGCTGGGTGAGGGGCAGCTGTGGATGCCTGGCTCTGGGGGGAGAGGAGGTCATTTAATTAGAGGAGGAAGTCCGGGGGTTCTAGGCTCTACAGGAACGGGAGGGCACTGAGCCACATATTAGATATTTATTTGTCTATATCGACCTATAGTTTTAGATAGAGATATGTACACAATATAAATAAATAAATAATGCATGCCTTTTCGCTCTATCCACTGCTATTTTAGCTCTCAGTCTCTAACTGGTTGGCCACCCCTGTGCTATGTAACACCTTTCACAGTGGTATGAAAGCCCAAATCAAGTGCAAAAGCCCAAAATAAAGAAGTAATTTTCCCTTTTAATTCCCATAAGCAAACAACACAGATTTTTGTTTATGGTTGTTTTTAAATAACTTATGTGCAAGATAACTTGTAAAAATAATGCATTAAACAAATTTAAAAAGTTAAATACAAACCAAATGAATCATCGGGCTCCTCAACATGCCCATACTCAGTTGTCTTCAATATCCTTGATACATCTGGTTCCCCACATGGAAGTAATTTACTGCGAGGATGGGACTTGGCTTTATATTCCTGGATGGGTATTAAAGCAATGTCTTCTACATCCAACTTTCCAGTGTAAAACAAATTAAATATAATGACAGCAATTTCAAATACCTGATTAGAATAGTATTTAGAATTTAAACTTAAAATAGAACCCATGACACCAAGCTATGATGCAAAACATTTGAAAGGTGACATGCATGCATTCTCTTTTTCACATTTAGTATTTTTAATTATAAAAATGTAAGTAAAGTGATACAGATTATTATTTTATATTATGCTATATAACTGTTTTAATTGTATATTAGACAACTTGTAAGAAGTGTTACTTTAGACACAAAAGATCATATTCTAAGAGCTAGTCTCTTTTCAAAAATCTATGCATTGAAAATTTTCAAAGACAAAACATTGTCAACCATCCCTTTGTTATTCATATTGCTATAGTAATGTATTTCCAAACTTGCACTTCAATAATGAAAAATTTTAATTTGCTGAAAGTTGCAAACTGCAAGCATAAGTAGACCATTCAGCACACACTGCTCTAGTAGAGCATGGGCAAATGCATGTTTAAAAGTCAATGGTGGCTGAATATGGTTACTCAACAAGCCTGCCATTTGTATGTATGCAGTTCTCACTGATTTCAGAGAGTTATGCAGGTACAAATGAAAATCATGGAATGAAGAGACAGCAATCACCTGTATTTCTGTTCTACTAGCACAGTATAGTTCCCCAAGTTAAACGTATAGGTCTTCATTATGGCACTGAAAGCAAATGAATTAAAAATTCCTGTTTTGGACGGTCTCTCTTTTATCATGGGGTAGCACACTTGCCAGGATATGAAAACTATTGTCACTGAATCACTGTCACTGCCCATTTTACCTCAAGGTGCATCACTCTCACAAAAGCTGAGAAGCAGAGAGACTACAAAATGCAGTTTCCAGAGAGGATGAAAGCTCATCTAGACAGGCAGCCCCCTATGCCCACATGCAAGGGTTAGCTTTGATAATCTAGTCCTTCAACACCACAGCACATTTATATTTTATTACTTTTAATTGACTGCAAAAATCAAGATAACTTACATAGAGTTTATTTTTCTTCATTTTTTCTTTGCAGTCTTCTCTCTATTAAACATGTACAAAAGAAATTAAATGTACAGAGGGATATACCAAAGTTATTTTAAAAAAAACAAAAAAAACAAAACAACCAACAACTCCACTATAAATCAACTCTTGGTCTCTTTAATCCTGCTTCAGAATTAGGGCTACATTACTTACATCCTTCTTATAACAGATTCAAATTACAAAGGAAATGCTCTAATACAAGTTTATTTCCTTTTTAAAGACAAAAACAAATAACACTTAGCCCTCAACAAACTTCTATTTAGGCAATACTTAATAAGTGGACGTGCATGAACAGCATTACTGTTATTCCAAAGGATATATAATTTACAGAGTGCATTTGTTAGAAAGAAGTTAACTGCTCTTTCCTTTATTCACTTACTCTCACCAGTTAGTGGGGATTAAAGCCGTATCTCCTCCTATTCCCTAATCTACCTGCTACAGGGAAAAATAGCAAGTGAGAGAGAAGCAGACCTAAGGTTCGGGTAGCCTGCATAGAGGTGGATGTCCCATCCAACTCACAGTCTGATAGGCTAAAATTAGGCAACCAGATATTTTACATTAGCTTTAGGATCACTTCTGTTACCCCATCTTCTCTTTCAACCCCCTGAAACTCATTCTCCTCCTGCAACAGAAAATGATATTTATATATCCATTTCATAGTGAGTTTCACACATGAAATAGAAAAAAAAAACCCTAGGACTCTTTTGTTAAAGCAAATTAAACTTAAACAAATAATAATAAAAATATCTTAATACAAAACTTGCTAATTCAGAACACTTACAAAACTGCTACTAGCTGACATACAACTGAAAATTCCCACCTCTGGATTTGGAATAGAATTTTTAAATTTATGTCTTGAATGTCACACTAATTGAGGCACTTGTAAAATACTCACTCTTACAAATGGTCCATTACCTCCATTAGTTAATGGTAATACTGTTTGAACAGAGTTTATATGTTTTCTAAGATGAGCGTACTTCATATTTGCCAGGCAATGTCATTGTTAAAAACTGACTAGTTTAAGAGAAAGTTTGCTGGAATAATTTTATGCCTGTCATGTGAAACAGTTCAACTTCAGGCTGAAAAATAAATTTTTAAATGCACAATGTATATTTCCTGATCCCACATAAAAATATGCACATTTTTAATATGGAACCAAGATACTGTGCAGAACCATGCAGCATAAGATAGTGCTGGGGCCCAGAAGTGTCAGGGTGTGTGTGTTAGGAAAAAGACTACTCTCCCTTCCCTGCCCCACCCCATCACTCAGCCTCCCTTCTATGGTGGTTGCAGTGCGTATTGGGAGATTTGATTTCTCACATAACTAGTTGAAATGAGAGAAAAGAGGGCCATGATGTGAACCTATCTGACATACACATGCCAGTCCTGCCTCCAACACCCAGACACTAATGCCCTACCCACCCTAGATATAATCCTTGACACAAACAGCTCCTTCCAGAGCCTTAGCTAAAGGAGTTTGAGAGTTTTGATGTGGAGGGAATTCTGTGCAGAAATGATTGAAATTCTGTCTGGAATAAAGCAGACCATGTGCCTGCAAGAGAAACTTGCAAGGATCAGGAAGGGATCCTTCTCACATTCTGGATATGGGACTTGGGATCTCCTTTCTTTGAAGGATCTCACTTAAGTGTGTCTTCACTATTGACTGAGTCTTGGTATGCTGCAGTCCTTTTTGAGTACATAAACATGAGGGAGCGTAATTTGTATCTGCTTGCTTCAGGCACAAAATTAGCTTGTTACGACATTGCTCTCCTCCCCCCCCACCACCCATTTTTGAACTGCCTTGGGTCACCAAGTCTTCCTGAATTGTCAAAATGGGTCCCTGTCTGAAAAAGATTGGGAACCACTGGTTTAAGAGGAGTTCTTGGAACAAACGTAACAGATAGATTAGACAGATACAGGAGTATTTGACTCAGTTCCCTTCAGTGAAGAAACTACTGATCTGAGAAAAATGAGAAAGGAATGGTGCAACAGCTGGAATGACCCTCTTGAAACACCAAACCTGTGCCATCGTTTGGAATTTGAGCTGTAATGGACAACAACCAAAGCATATTATTGTAGTTTCTCACTCAACCAAGTCACACAGTATCTCATTCAACATGTAAATCAGCTCACAAAGCAAAACCCTAATGAAGTAAGTCAACAGGAGCTTTGCTAGCTTCTCAGAGAAAAAAAACCTATGAGGAGTCGAACAAAAAGGAGTTAACAGTCTCAAAAACACTGAAATGTTGAAAGGCAGCTGATCATCTCATGAGCTATTTTTGCACTTTTGGACAAGAAACAGAAGTTGCTACTTGATATTTTTAATTCTTGCATAGAAACAATGTGCATACTCAGGCTGTGGAGCCAAGCTGAATTGGTTGCTCTATTCAAACCGCATTAAGAAGCTAATTGCAAACAGCTACTGACCACTATTCCTACTCTGCTCACCCTTCAATCTATATGACCAGATAATGGGAAATAGTGCCAACAGCAGAAAGGCAACCACTTGATGATGAAGCTGGTTTACATCCAGGATGCCAATACTGTGGTTAAGTTACAAACTTTATATACCCAAGACAGCTTTGAAATCCGCAAAATTACAAAGGCCGTGTTTATTCATCTGTCAGTAGCTTACAACACAGAACCATCATGCACATCCACTGCAAATGGGAGGACTTTTGAGAAATAGCAAGATGATTCAGGTTGTCTCTTCTCTGCCTTAAAAAAAAAAAAAAAATCAACAGTTTGTCAAGATAATCAGGAATGTCAATGCAGTACTCAGCGGGATGAAGTACCCCAAGGTCCAATGCTATCACACTTACTTTTTAATGTAATCACAAATGACCAACCAGAATTTCCTGACTTGCAAAGATTCATTTATGCACATGACCCTCACATTGCTACCCATTTGGAAAGATCTGAGGACACTGTATGTATTCGAACTGGCTTCCTGAATGCACTTGGAGAAGACCATCACACTGTATATGGTTCCTGAAGGCCAAACTTCGTAAGAGGTACTATGTGCCTTCCAACTGAAGTACCATCCAGCTAAGCAAAAACACCAGAGAAGCTGAGATGCTACAATCTCCAATCACTAAAAACTTCCTCCGTACCTTGTGCTCACATTAAACCAAATGCTGACATTCAAAGAGCACACAGGGAAGCTGAAAAAACAAAACTGAATTCTGAGAATTATGTGCTCCAGAAATGGACCAATATGGGAAACTAACCCCAACAGACTCAAAAACACAAGCTTACAACACCAAATCTCCGCTGTGGTTCTCAGCTGCAGCGTACTGGAGCCAGGCCAAAAAACTAACAAAGAACCTAATCAATCCACAGGTTGCGGCAGAAACAAAACTCGATTCAAGAGTACAACAGCTGGGCCCATGCCAGCGTCAATACACGGAAGTCCAAAAGGAGCTTTGCCCCTACAAGTCCCTCAGCCTGAAAAAGACACGGTGCGAGGCCACAGACTGGCACAAGGGCCGGGAAGGCGGATGACCCTGGAGAAGGCGGGTTCCTTCAGCGCCCGGACCTCGCACACAGGAGCCCCAGCTCAGCTGAGCGCAGGGCACAGTCTGGTCACGAGGCAGATGCCGATGACTGACCCAAATGCCGATGGGAAGAGCCTGGGTGAACACGTCCCACCCAGGGTGTGAGACAGACGTGTTGACGTCCCACCCAGCCTCAGCACCCTGCTCCGCCTCCGGCACCCACGACTGCGAGCCCCTCGCCAGCCCGCCTCACCCCGCTCCCCCGGGCTCCAGTCGGGGACTGGACGGGACACGCACCAACCGCGAGCAGAGCGGCCTCCAACCGCCCCGGTGAGCGATGCGTCGGGGGTGTGTGAGGAGAATAAACCGTCCCCCGGATCGGGCTCAGGAGCCGCGCAGGGACCAAGAACCGTCCGCGCGCGCTCACTAGCTCCTCCCGCCTCTTCCCGCTACAATTCGAACGGCCGCGACAGACCCGCCCATCAGCCACGCCGGGGGTGCGTGTAAAGTCGCCAGGGCAGTGGAGCGGCTCACAGCTCCGCCCTTCAGGGTGGGACGCTCTAACCACCCCTCCGCGAGCGGTTAACCCGGAGGGAGCCGCCGGCGGCTGTGCTTGTTGTGCGAGGGAAATTCATCCCTCCCCCGCAGCGAGAATGGGCTGATCCGCACGGGGGACAGGGTGCGGATTCTGCGGCTGGAGGCGCGGGCACGTGGGATAGTGACGCCAGCTCTCTGGGCTGCAAGTGGAAGCCGCTGGCCTGCGTCGGGCTGCTCGCAGTCCTTCTGCCGAGCCATGCGGGACCCCAGAAACCCCGCCCCCGTCCCGCGGCGGAGCCTGAGGGAGGCGGCAGGGCGGCCAGCGGCGTCCGCCCTTTACGTAAGGCTTCCCTCACCGCTGGGGCGGGGCGCGCTCCTGCCAATGTCAACAGCTACGGAGACGCGGGTCTGCAGTGAGCGCGGAGCGCACCGGAGCGGGGGCTGTTAGCGGGAGTCGACCTCTGAACGCGTTATAAACTGACCACGCGGGGTTTGCTTTACGGGCGGCTGTGGGGTCCGGGCCAGGAGAACTGCTGCCCCGGGAGTCTGTTAGCGCCTCTGGAGGCGCCGCAGGGCTCCTGGCTGCCTTTCCTGAAGTGGCTTCAGGGAGGAGCGTAGTCACTCTTAAAACTGCGGAAGACCGGCTCGCACAGGGCCGCTCTACCAGGGTTTGATTCCCCCCATCGCCAAATCACAACTTCCGTGCAGGGGGATAAATGTTTATTTGTGCATTTAGTTTGATTGCCTACATCTGAGTGGCATTATCCCCACCTACTGAAAACCAGATCAGAACAAGTTAGAAAACTGCTCTGGCAGCCGAACCTTTAAAGTTGGGTGTGTTAAGTCCTTTATTTGCAATGAAATTAGAGCTTTAGAACGAGTATGTCCAGTCCTTATGCAAGTACTTGCACGGCTTGAAACGTGAAAAGTCCATGTGGAAGCATGAGTTCCATGTTTGCCTGTCACTGCTTTCAAGGTTTTATTTGGAAATTAAATCCAAATATGGGTCAGAGTGGCAACCTAGGATAGGATAGTTATTTTTGCTCAGATTTTTTCCACTCCCTCTCTTCCTATGAAGTAACAGGTATAAATGAAGGCAAAGTATTGTGTATCACTGTGTTTACACTACTAGATAAATTTTGAATTTAAGGCTGTTAGCTCTATATTACCAGGTGACTCTTTTCACTGTAAATACCATTAGCTTGATTTAGGGTGCACTAGTATCAATATCATAGTCAGTCTCTGCTGCATATAGTGTCAAGCTTAAATTCAGAAGTTCAATTAAAGGCCAGTGTAGAAGCTCCAGGTCTTAAAATTGAATTTATTAGCTACCAGAGGTGCCTTGTATATAATCCACAATGCTCCTCAGTGTTCTTCTCTGGTTTCCAGGTGTGCAGGAATTAGGTAAAGACCCAGAGTTTCAAATCAGGATCAGGAAACTGCAAGAGCCTGAGAAATGTCTTTCTTTGTTATTAGTGCTGAGAGTGCATCTGCCTATTACAAATAGCCTCAGTACAGAGTTTGCAGTTGTCTCTATGTTTGGTATTTTTTTCCCTCAACTGCCTGCTGCCAGTGGCTGCCTACTGCACTATATGGCAGCAAGGCTTTTGTAAGAGTCTGAGAAACTTCTCAGCTGCTTACATTTGTGTGCACCTCCTTCCCCCTTGTGCCCCAGGCAGTGTCTTTCCTGCACTCAGCCACATCACATGGGTAGCCCCCAACCCCATAGAAGGATGGGCCTGCCCTTCTGTGCTGCCCAGAGAGCCAGGTCCTGGCTTATGCAGTTGGGGCTCCCAGGGCAAGAAAGAATTTCAAGCCTTGCAGCAGCTGGGTGGGGGGAAGTCTTCACTGTGGCTAAGATTCAGGGGACTACAACTGCCCCCCCCGACCACCAAAAATATTTTAGGGGCCTTTCTGCCACTAGAAGAGCCTCCCCTAGCAGCTAAGATAGCTGGGCCATTTCTGCTGCTGGGGGGACAGCAGCAGGGGAGTCCCCCCAGGCAGCTAAGATATTCAGGGACTTGATGCTGCCAGGGGGCAGTCTCCCCAGGCAGCTAAGATATTCAGAGGCTTGCTGGGGGGGGCGGGGGGGAAGGGGGAGTCTCCCCAGGGGCTAAGATTTTCAAGGGCAGTGGAACATTTTAATTGGCTCTACAGTCATACACACAGCCAAAAATATTTGGGGGCTTGCTCCCACTTAGACACCTGCTGCTTTTTGCAAAATATATATTTTTTTTTCCATGCTTTGATCCCTAAAAATACAGGGTGGAGGTCTATTTGAGATTCCTGTTATAAGTTCACTGTATGGAATTTCCACTACCGTCTTCCATGTTGGCAACGTGTGTGCAGAGAAGAGAGATGATGTCTTTTTCCTAGCTTTTTCTATCCTTTTTCCACCCCTTCACACAGGAAAGAGTGGGTGGAGGGCCTGTTGACAAGACAGGCTGTCCCTGTGTTATTTTTGGGTAATGGATGCAATCAGAGGTGGTGGAGGAAACTCAACAGCTGGATAGCCAAGAACACCTTCCCCTCACCAACTTTTTCCTCCAAAAACTTTATCTTCAAGTTTTTCAGGGTCCCAACTTTTTTTGTGGATCTGATGCAAATCATGGGAGGGGGAGTAGTCAGCAGATGGCTTGTTGAAAAGCATACACTTACTGATTTGTATGAAATCCTAGATAATTCAGTTACTGGTGCTCAGGGCTCCAAGTTAACAAAACTTTGCCATTGCTGTGGCTGCCCTACTTTTCCTTCCTTCCACTGGAAAAATTAAACAGTTGAGAAAAATGCAGTGTGGGAAAATGTCGAATACCAGCAAACATACCCAGAATGCTACAGGGATGAGGGAACTGTGGGATAGGTTCCCACAATGCACTGCTGCAAGTGTTTGCCAGTTGAGTGGGGCAGCAATAAGTCAACTTTGTGAAGAGCACAGGGGGAGGTGAGGATGATCAAAAATCAAGTTTATAAATTCCAGTGTTATAAAATTAATTCAATTTCTCAGTGTAGATGCAGCTGAAGTAGAACTTGATTAATAAATGTTAATGCACAAAAAGGAGGTATGGGGAAGAAAGTGATTGAACAGCTAAATGCAGGCTCAGTTGCATTATCAACAATCCTCTAGTGGTAGAAAAGCACAGTTGCTACTTTAAAAGTTACACAGTAAGCATAGTCAAAACAAAAAGCAGTCAAGTAGCACTTTAAAGACTAGCAAAATAGTTTATTAGGTGAGCTTTCGTGAGACAGACCCACTTCTTCAGACCATAGCCAGTAAGCATAGAATACACTTGCAACCCTCACATACCTCAAATTGTGTCTAGGACAAGGAGAGCTTAGGTTGGGGCCGTGCGGGGAGGTGTTAAGCCTGGGATGGGTTAAGGCAGCAGAGGTGGTGGGAGGGTGCAGTTGATCTGGGGCTTGCAGAGGGTTGGACCCAGGCAGCAAGGGGTTGAGCCCAGCCAGGGAGTTGGAGCCAGGGCTGTGGGAAGAGGTAGGTGGGGGGGTGGAGTTGGAGCCCTGTGAGCCAGGGGTTAGGATCCCCTTGCTCAGGTTGAAGCCAGAGCTGTGTGAGCTGGGGCCATGATATTAGTGGGGTTGAATGGGGTGAACCAGCACAGGGATGTTAGCTGGGGTCAGGGGGTAGAGAGAGTACAGCAGCTGACAGCTGGAGCCCTGCATGCCCTGGCAGCTGACCAGCCAGTGCACGCTGGGGGGCAGGGCGAATGTCAGCACATTAGCTATCTGCTTCTTACCTTGAAAAATAAGCGCTCTACTCAGATGAAATGCAGAAATATTTATTTTCATTTCCTTCATTGGTTTTGGAAATTGTTTTGGTTTATAAAAGCATAGAAATAGCCAACACTAAGCAAACATTTAAACTCCCATGTAACAAGTTACTTGATATTCCAAGAGTTTCAATTTGGATTTGTGCAATTAGGGTACACATGAAGTTATATTAAATAGTGCATTACAATCACAAATTTTAGTGCAAACCTTGTGCTTGTATTTTACATATATCCATGTTTCCAAAAAAAAAACAAACAGTAATGAATGCTAGTGGTAAATGTTTCTGTCACAAGACTAAATTTGCAATTTGCCAAACAGTGGACCAAGATTTTATTTATAGCATTTTAACGTGTGGAAATTTGTTCAGGAGAAAGTCTAGCTCTCCCCGCTCTGCAAGCTTGTCTGAGCACTTCCAATTGCTAGAAAGCATGCCTCAGAAAAAAAAAAAAATAATAATGCTTTCAGCTGCCACGCCTTTTAATCAAGAGACAACTACTCAAACATTGCATCAGACAGCTGAGGGATAGGACAAACTATTCTGTGTTTAGAGCACCTGGCATGTTAATGGAACAAAGCAGATTAAGTACACTAGGGTCCATTACCGGAGTCACTTGGCGAATGCAAGGTGTATGTGTACCTGGCCATTAGCACAGCCCAACTTCTTGTATGGTTTCAGTCTTCAAACAGCAGTCTTTTTCCAGGGGTTGGTTCCATTTACACAACTAGGTCTGAAGTTTGTGTTAAATATTTTTTGTTATGTTAATGAATTAGTTGCCACCTTCCAAATGCAGAAAAATTAAACTAGTTTAGAGAGCCAATATCGCATCATTCACCTCTTGCAAAAGAGTATTCTCCCTGGATTGGCATTCAACACCTAGATTACACAACAGTAAGCTTCTGTGTTCTCTCCACAATGTGGCATGCTGAAGCAAGTTCTCTTCAAAGTGGCATGGTCTGACACCATTTTAGGGCTAATGCAAGAAGCAGTGTTATCAGCTATAGCATTTTATTTGATGAATAGCTGTTTCCCCTGCTGTATAATATAGCCTCTCCAATACACTAAATCCTTCAGCATGGACAGCTACAAAGTATCCTGCAAGCAGGAACATGCTGGCTACAAGAAAGCCTCAATTCCCCGGTTAACAAAGAGTCACATTTTTGGTTGAGGAAGTCTTGAATAACTTAATCACACAGTTACATTTACAGTTTAAGGCTAATTTTGAAAATTGTAGGTAACCATAAAAGTGGCCTGCAACACAACTGGACAGTAAGGCAATGCTCCATCTTCTTCAGTATTCCTATGGCAAGTACCCATTTGTGTACAAGTTAATGATCACACAGTTTCCTTCCCTATGTTTGCTGTAGTCAGATTACACATATGAAGGCCAACTGTAGACACTGGATGTTTGCCACCTCTCTTCAAGCCATTTCCCCCTCAGTTACATCCTGATACTAGTATAGAGTTCATCAATCTGTGACTTGAAGTGTTTTTGCAGGTCTCGCCGCTTTGTCTTCAACGTTGGTGTCAACAAGCCATTTTCAACAGAAAATGGCTCTGTGCTCAGGGCAATGCCTTTGACCTGGAAAATGAACAGCTATTAGCCTAAAAATGCATTTTACTTTGTTCAGGGAGAAAGGGCTCACAAAATGTGGTACAGTTATTATTTGGTACAGATATTATTTATTAGCCCACTTAGAGGGTGAAAGAATGTTAGTTAAAAGTAGTTTCTGCATAGTCACGTTATGCAGATACTGATATGGTTAGACGCAAGTAATGAAAGTTGAGTTCAATTCCAATTGCACAAATGTTACTTAATTTCTCACCTGTTCAAATGACTTCAGACCAAATTCTTTCCCAACCTTCAACATGTCTTCCAAAATATGTTTTTTGACATCCTACCGTGATTAAAAAAAACATAACATATTATATTCTAAAACTTATAACTGAAGAGACCAGTAATTGGTTTCTGTATTTTAAGAACACTTACCTTGTTTTTGCATAACTGTTCATATGAACCTTCAAATCCCTTTTTCTTGGCCCAATTAGACAAAATCTCTGCATCTGGTACTACAACAGCTATTAAAAAGGCCTCAAAAGGAGGAAAATAAAAAAGGCATAAGTTTGCTAAACAAACATTTAACAATTTCCTGGAAGTTGCCAGTGCTCTACCAATTGTTACTCTTGTGTAGAGATTGATACTTCCATAATTAGCTACAATAAGCTTTGCTTCCTAGAGTATTTTTGTAAACATTATAGCTGGGTCTACACTACAGAGTTCTGTCAACAGAAGAGGCCTTCTGTCGACAGAACTAGGGTGCGTCCCCACTACAGCTGCATTCTGTCAAGAATCTGGTGACACAATGCAGTAGTTTTCCCAGCAAAGTTCTGTTATGACCATACAAGGCATAGTGCCTCTGTCAGCAAAGAATAGCTGAACTGCTTTAGAGGGCCTGCCCTCTGTTGACAAAGGGCTTCTGGTTCATTGGCTGCCCTGTTTGCAGTGCTTTCAGTTTGTTGTTCTGTCAGAGGGCTGGGCAGTCTGGCTGCTTTGTAAACAGAGGGCATTGCAGGGAGAGGTTTTTCAAGTTAAACAAAATGCTGTTCTCCTCCCACCCCCCCCCCCCCAAAAAAAAAACCCACTACCACACACACCACCTCTTTGGTTCCACTGTTTCTCAGCCAGGGGTACATCAACTCATTTAGATACTTGCCTAGTTTTTACAACAGGCTACATAAAAACACTAGTAAACTCAGTAAAATCTAGAAGTTCATTCAGACTGACTTGTTTCTAGTGCTTCATGTGGCTTATGCTGAAAGGTAAGTACAGTATTTCTATTCCAATTCATTTACTTTTCTTTTCAAGATGTTAAAAAGTCAGCAAGTTTCCAGTAGCAGTCATATTTTTACATGTTTTTGGAACTAATTTTTAAGCGAGGTGTAACTTGGTGGTATGCAAAACAAACCTGACTCCTGAAGAGGGAACAGTAATCTGGAAAGGTTGAATGGCACTTGTTTCAAGCCCTCAGATCTTAGTTTTCTCAGCTAGTGGAACACATACCCTTAGGGAGGTATGCAAGATAAGTGTGTGTGTGTGTGTGTGTGTGTGTGTGTGTGTGTGTGTGTGTGTGTGTGTGTGTGTGTGTGTGTGTGTGTGTGTGTGTGTGTTGGAGGGGTGTACTTTAAAAAAGTTGAGAAACTCTGGTCTATTGTGTAAGCCCCAAACACACCAAGGGAATGGGCTTCAATACAGAAATAAAAAACCTCCGTGCAATCGTACACCTCCTCTTGTTCTCCCCCACTATCCCACGCTGGAATCCATACAGGAGGTATCAAAACTAAACACCCATATTTGTAGGGACCTCATGACAGAAATCCTCCCTGAACCACCTCTCCTGGAATTCATACTAACCCCAGCTTCTCTAAGCTCATCAGAAGCAAGCTTCCTACAGACCAAGAGGCACCAGACCTTTCTTGAACAGATTCAATCCTATAGGCATAGCTCCACTGTTTCATCAAAGCCTCAGCTCATTACCTCCCCAAAAAAACAACTTTCAGGGTCCGTGGATCATCTGCATGCCCATCATCTGTGGTGTACTTCATCCAATACATTAACAAGACAAATCAACACACTCCCAAATTAGCTCACACAAAATAAAGACCAAACTACAGCTAAACTTTCACAAAATGATCACTATATCTGACCTCTCAGTTCTTATTCAGAGTGCTGTACAGGTTCTTTGAAACAATGAGCCTGGGAGCTTGAACTCCTAACTTGGCTAGACATCAAAAAGGGACTGAACAAAGGCACTGTGCTTGATGATAAGTAATCTATAACCCAGTCTCCCCCTGACAGGTATGGTGTTAACTGGCCGCTGCATTTCAGAGTGGAAATATTAAGCTATTTGTGCTAAATCTGTTCTACCCTGTAACACTGAGTATATGTCCCAGGCCTGAAGAGCACTGTGTAGGCTTCAAAGTCTCTCAACAGAAGCTGTTCCAATTCAAAAATATTTATATATATATATATACGTACCATATCTTCAGCCACCTTGCCTACCAGATCTGGAATAAGTTACGCAAGTGATGCTTTTAAGACATCAAAATTGAATTTAAAGTCCAATGTCGCAATTAGGAGATTAAGATTTAACCCAGTGTCTTTTTTTTTTTTTTTTTTCTTTCAAAAACTAAGGAAATTGAATTGATAACCATACCTAGCATTTACATCTAGTTGGAGGATGCCTACCTGCAAACTTTCTCCATAGACAAACACCTGAGCAACAGGTTCACTTCTCATATACACATTTTCTATTTTCTCTGGTGCTATGTACTCTCCCTGGGCGAGTTTGAATATGTGCTTTTTCCGGTCGATGATCTTTAAGGTACCATTCTGTGGGTTAAGATAATTTCTTTTGAGAGAAGGCAGGCATTCATGAATCATCTTACGAAGTTTTAGGAACACTATGGCCGATTAAATATCAGTAAATGCTTAGGGTAGCCCAAGAACCAACCAGTAACTTAATTCATTGCAAACCTGTAACTGAAGTAACTTTTGCCTGAATGTACCCTTGATTTAGAGACTGTTCAAATTTTTGCTCATCTATTTAACAGATCACAGGTACTCACTGTTTAATACACTCTAAAAGGAAAAACACCACAAGGAAAGGAAGGCAGATAAACTATTCAAATTATTAGGTTAGATAATTGATCAAGTGTGTTTTGTTCACTGAAACCTTAGCTGATGAGAGAGAGAGGAGGAAAACACAGGAGTCAGACAAACATGTAATTTGTCCCTGCGCACTTATGAACAGTTTCAATGCTGATACTGCCAATAATCCATTTTCTTGCTCCAACCACTGATCTTTTCCATAGCATAGCTAACAGATTCGGTACCAGTTAAGCACTACCTGCTATTTGTTTCCCCTGTGGTCTTATGCTTGGTGTTTTCATCCAAGGGGGGGGAACCCACAACACAAACAAACAGACCCAACCCTATCTTGATAAATTGCACAAGGTTTCTTAAATGGCAGAGTGAGAATCTGACTTTGTTAGCCAGAGTATTGAACATACATAAGAAGAGAGAGAAATGTATATAGGACATTTGGACCTATGGTACTCGATGCAACAACTCCAATAAATTAAAATACTAGTCTTCAACACTGCAAGTGTCTCAAATCTGGAATAAATGAGGGTGGATGAAAGGCTGGATATGAGTAAACAGTGTGCCCTTGTAGCCAAGAAGGCTAAGGGCATATTAAGGTGCATTAAGAGGAACACTGAGCAGATCTACAGAAGTAGTTATTCCCCTCCATTCAACATTGGCGAGGCCACATCTGGAATACTGTCTGGTTTTGGGGCCCCCAGTATAAAAAGGATATGGATGTGCTGGAGTGGGTTCAGCAGAAGGCAACAAAAATGATTAAGGGGCTGGAGCACATGACCTATGAGGAGACGCTGAGGGATTTGGGCTTATGTAGTTTACAGAAGAGAAGACTGAAGGGTAATTTAATAGCAGCCTTCAGCTTCCTGAAGGGGAGCTCTAAAGAGGATGGAGAGCAATTGTTCTCAGGAGTGATGGATAGCAGAATAAGGAGCAACGGTCTGAAGTTAGAGGAAGAGGTGTAGGTTGGATATTAGGAAAAACTACATCACCAGAAGAGTGGTGAAGCACTAGAATTCGTTACCAAGAGGTGGTGGATTCTCCATCCCTAGAGGTTTAAGCCCCAGCTTGTCAAAGTCCTGGTTGAGATGACTTAGAGGGGGTTGATCCTGCTTGAAGCAGGGGGCTGGACTAGATTACCTCTTGAGGTCCCTTCCAGCCCTAGGATTCTCAGAGCATTTTGGTATTTCCCGACGCTTCAGTGGCATCACATAGTGGGCAGACTGGGGTACTGCTATTCCCCCCACCAACTTCTGATAAGGGAGGTTAGTGCTTTGTTCCTGTTTCAAGCTTCATTTATAGTATTTTACAACAGAACATCTCAAAGCACATTTGCAAAACACAAACTGAGCCTTAGCCCTTCAGCAACTCTGCCACTGACAGCCTAATAGATGCAGTTCACTACTAAAAAATGTTTAAGCAATACAAACTGACTTACTGGTAGCCATTTTCCAACATCTCCTGTGTGGAGCCAGCCATCTTTATCTAGGGCTTCTGCTGTTTTTTCTGGATCCTTCAGGTAGCCTTGAAATACATTTGGCCCTTTCACACAGATCTGAAATGAGTTTGTTCATCAAGACTGATGTGCAACAAAATTAGTCAAGATTTTAGCAAAAAAAGACTGTTCTCAGAGGAAGCTCTTGTTTCTGCTATTTGTCTGCAGAAGCATCAGAATGAATTAAGTTTCTAAATTATAGCCACAATCTCAGCCCAGGAGAGTTCTTTTATGTAGGACAATAGGGTTATTAAAACAATAGCAAATGCCTGTTTACGCTCAGTTGCATAAGCATACAACTATTGAGGGTGAACGCGGTCCAGCGTCATTGATGCAGCATGACTTAAGATCCCTAGCAGAAGTTCATTTATGTGGTAGCTAATAGTTAAACAAACCACAAGAGCCATTTTTGTCAAGCATCCACTAATCTCAGTGGCTTCAAATATAAGGCTGTTTGATTTTACCTCACCAGGTGGCTAAACATTGCACAAGGACCCTCTGCAGATCTTTTTAGCAACCTTATACATCCTTAAACGTTACTCACCTCACCCTCCCCTTTGACAGCAAAATAATTCATTTCTTCTACATCAACAAGCTTTATGAGACTGCACGGCATTGGCGCTCCAACATGACCTTTAATAGAACAGATATTGGCCTTAAATAGCACCTCTATGTTCAGGTTGCTTACCAGGGCCTTCAAGGTTACCATTTTAGGAGTAGTGAAAAAAGAAGGACTGGCTTTCCATCCACTGGATCACACTCTGCACAACAGCACTCTTACTAAAAGGAGTCAACACAGTTTAGATCTGACAATGTGATGCTGGGCAAGTCAAGGCAATCCTTCCCCTGTGCACATCCCACAAAACACACACACACGGACTAGTCTGAAGGAATCTAATATAAGGGAAGGGGCTGAAGTGGGGATAAAAGTATTCCAAGAGAAGCGCACACTTTGTCACTGAGTAGCCAATATAGTATCAATACCACAAAGCAGTAATTTGGAGTTTTGTTTTGCAAGGAATGGTCTAACGTTGCAGGACATCCCTGTGGAAGCCAACTGAGATTTCTAAGAGCTAGACCAGATTAAGATACTGCAGTCTTATGGTCCACTGGGACATGACCTGCTACATCATTAAACATATTCAGAGTTTTGCCAAGGGATGTGTATTATGCACCATTCTTCGAAGCAGGATGCTTTTGACATTTAAAGTTGCTATAAATTCATATTGAAGGCTATCTGGGTTAGCTCACCACATGGCTAGAGGTTGTAACTACATCAGAGAACAGGAGAATGCTTGTCTGCCTCAAGAGGAAAAAAACGTCCTCTACTGTAGACAGCTGATTCAAGTTCTCTGGAAATCTAGTTTCTTTACTGTTACTATGGGAAACTATGACACGTTTCAACTTCCCTTAAAGCCACAGGAAAAAAGCCACATGGTTCAGCTTTGTAACATGTTCAAAGTGGTGGCTTGCTTCTTGTGAGATCTTCAAGCAACCCTTTGCCTCTGGACTTAAGGAAACAAGTAACCCAATACAGTACTTCAGCAGCAGCTTAGGAAGTCAGTAAGTTATGTCCACAATGACATATGGAATACAAGACTAATTAGTTCACTTTATTTAAAAAAAAAAAACCACCACCACAAAGCCACGAAGCCATACCAGCTGTCCAGTCACCAGGAATTGTCAGGGAGCATCCAGCTGTGCATTCAGTTTGTCCATAGCCTTCATAGAACTGTGGAATTGAAAAAAAAAAAAAAACAAATTCAACAAAAGGACTTCAAATTGAAACAAAGTGGCCAATATCACAGTAGAAGGGAGAAATTTAATTGTCTCTTTAGTTTGGTGAAGTTCAGCTTTAAATTGTGTAATTTAAGTATACTGCCAAGACAGAAATTCTGAAGTTTAAAAAAAAAAAAGCTACCTGAAACCATCTACTGAAATTAGTGCTTTAGAACTTAAGTGTGAAGTGTCATAGAGGGTAAGCACTGTACACAGCATACCATTGTTTGCACTTGTGTGGTGCTCTTCAGAAGATGTAAGCGTATTACAGTACTGTCATATTAAACCTACCACCACCAAGAGGGAATTACCATAGGTAACTAAGCAAGTAAGCATGTAACTATTTTAAGATAGAAAAGAAGCACTGCTGACCAGAGTTACAAAGGCTACACAATATGGTTAAATCTCAGCCAAAACAGTTTTCAAAAACAAATTCAACATGGCATAAATGGATGCCACTTACCTGCAACTGGTGGGTCTCCCAGATGCGTGGTCCCCTAGCTGTATTCCACAGGTATGCCTGAGCTAGAAAATTTGTAACAAATATAGCCCATGCATATACAGCTACTTTCATTGTG
This sequence comes from Carettochelys insculpta, assembly GCF_033958435.1. NCBI lineage: Eukaryota > Metazoa > Chordata > Testudines > Carettochelyidae > Carettochelys > Carettochelys insculpta. Next base: position 59,286,662 of record NC_134140.1, on the reverse strand, counting down.
CTTTAAACAGAGGACAAAAGGAATAGCTCAGATAAACAACTCTCCAGTTTCTTCAATCGGGGAACATATGGTGGGCAGTAGAATACAGCTAGAGCCTGCACATTCTGGAGACGCTCCAGTTACAGGTAAGTATCCTCCATTTCTTCGGGTTCTGGTTCCTTTGTATATTCCGTATCTGGAAGATAGGCACGCAGTATCCAATAGCAGGAGAGTAAGAGAATGCAGTTGGTATGAATATCTAAAAGTACAGATATCAAAACTGCATATGCCAAAGCATCTTGATAGGACACAATGCTTCAAAAGGTGTATGATGCTCCAAGTAGCTGCCTTACAAATATTATAATGTATGAAACAGATGCTGTGGAGGTGACTAGTGCTCTTGAAGAATGGGCCATCATCCCATTTTGGGGAGGAAGACCTGCCAGCTGAACAATGTATCCAGAGATCCCCTTAGTGCAGGGTTCTGCAACCTGCAGCTCTTTAAGGACTTCTTTGTGGCTCCCAAAACTAGAATTGCAAAGTAAAAACCCCTCCTGATTATTTTTGATAAAAGGTGAACATCTAAAAGCCCAACAATTAACAATTCATATAAAATGTGTCTCAAAATGTTGGATAACTTTCCCTTTAATATGTGCAGTACATCGTGGGATATGATATATCTGTGTTTTGATTAAGTTGCTAATAAAGTCTTGATTTTGAAAAGAAAGCTTGTGGCATTACTGCTGTGCAGAGCAACACACATTTTAAAGAAAACTAATATTAAATTTGAAGTTAACTGGCATAATTAAATAGGTTCAGTAGCAAACATCAGAGAGATAGTACAAACACGTTAAGTGCGAGGAAATAGAATAAAGAATGTGAACATCCTGCTGTAAATATGTATCAAATGCATGCTGTTCTTAAAATAGGGGTTACAAAAAAAAAAAAAAAAGTATGGTTTGACATTATGTAGGGTCATCTTGTATTTACATGCCTTGCAGCCCTTGAATTGACCTTTTTACTGAATTAAAAAAAAAAAAAAAAAGGGCTCTTCTTGCTTTCAGTTACTGACCCCTGCCTTAGTGGGTCTCTGGACTGCTATAGCAACACAGTTGCATTACCAACATGTAGTTTGTGTTCTCCAAATTTAGTTTCCTTCTTTTCAGAACAAGGTTAAAGGCCAGTCTCATGCTTCCATGGGGGGAGAGAATACTGGTAAGTGAAAATGCAGGTCGATCTGAAGATTACCTTGGGCTGCATTGCAGATTGGAGATAAAGGGAGATTTTTGCTTTGTGAAATATGGCTTACGGCAGATCAGCCATGGGCATCCCCTCATCTGGCTAAGGTGAGAGCAACTAAGACTGCAACCTTCACGGAAAGGTGAGCCATGGAACATGTAGCTCTCAGTTCAAAGGGCGGTTTGGAAAAAAGCTCAGAATGTCAAATTTAGGTCCCATGGTGTGCACATAATCACTGATGGGAAGGTACTAATTTCAGGATCAAGTTGTGGTAGGAGTAAAGAGAGCAGCCCTCCACTAGGGTGGAAGGGCACTTATTTCTGCCTGCAGGACTTTCAACCACTTAACAGAAAGCCCAGACTTTGAGGGGCAGGAGATGGTTTGTGTTTTAAGACTCATACATACACACACCAATTATGGTGATGCAGTTAGGTGTAACATACAGAATTACAGTAAACTTTCATATCTGGCATTCTATCATCTAGAACTCTCAAATAACTGGCATTTTAACCTTAAGTAAGTTTTAGTTACGATTTCCATACGTACAATGTTGTAAAAGTAAATACAAATAAATACAGTACAGTAAACACCCGCCCCCCCAAGATATATGTGAACTTGAGTTCACATATCTCAGGTTAATGTGATAGTGGCAGGGAGCTAGTGACAGAGGGCAGCACGCCAACCACTCATAGGAGCAGGGAAACTGTCCAATGTTGCTGTGCTAGTCAGTTTCCTTGCTCCAGCCAGGAGTGGGGATACAGGCTAATTAAGTTTTCCAGATCTCCTCCACTTGCTGGAGCCAGGAAAACTGACCAAGGCTGTTGTCCTGGTCAGCTTCCCTGCTCCTCTCAGCTGCCGCCCCTGCCAGGGGTGGCAGAGTCGGGCTGGAACCCCACAAACTGCTCCTGTCAGGGGCAGCAGCCAGGCGCCAGCTCCCCAACCATTCAGTGTTGTGTTAACCAGAGATTTGCACAACTCAAGTGCATGTATTTCAGGGTTCTACTGTATGTGACAGAACATCATTTATAAAGATCCACAAACTAACTCGGTCTAATGGGTGCAATGAAGATACCCCTGGTCCTGTTGTGGTAAATCTTCCAGAGAACCTCAGTAGCAAAGGCAGGCTTGATGTGATCCATCTAGGATTTTTAAAAGGGCATTACCACCTCTGGAGTCTGGACCTAATGCTCCTCCAGAACAGAAGAAACTGAATGAGTTTGGAGGCAAACAGATCCCAAGACTGTGTACACCACAGGTGAGGTTTTTCCATCATGACATTTTCCCACTGGTGGTCTGCAGAGGTGTGCCTGCTGAGATTGTCCCAAAGAGTATTCTGCATTCTTGGTAGGTATGTTTCTGAGTGTTCTGGTTCTTGGTGCAACAGCTCCATAAATTCCCTCTTCTTATTTATGCAGAAATTGATTAAAAAAGTCATGACTGCCTGGATATGATGTTCCTGCTTGAGGGGAATGAATGCATTTTAGGCTGCCAGAATATTAATATACACACTGGCCTCCCATGGAATCCACATGTCCTGTAACTGGTTGTATGGACACCCAATCTTATGAGGGATGCAACCATGAATATGGTTGATGGGAGGGAGGGGACTCCTGCTTTCATTTATTCCTATTCCTCTTATGGGAGATGTAGTGTGGCCTTCTGCCATATTGCTACCTTGAACTACACATTGTCCTTATCAGGTGAAGGAAACAGACCAAAGCCAGGCCTGTATACAGAAGTGGAGGCTGGCAAGTGATATCGTGTATGTAAACATGTCCATATGGCCCAGTGGGCAGGAGGGACGGAGGACCCCAACTGTGGTGTAAGGTCTGAGGAGAACTTGGTTTATCAGGCTGCCCCCAGACTGACATCTGTTTATCCTGGACTCTGCAGAAAAGGCATAACTCCTATAATCATTGCTGAAGTCAAGTGGATTTGCTTTTGGTCATATAGATTTTCAATGATGCCAAAAGGTAAAGGAAGAATAGACTTAATGGCTACCTGTTAGGACTCATTCACATACAAGAAGGGGCAGCTATTTCATCTCACCTGGGCCATTGCCACAGAGCAGACTTTCACGAGGACCCAGGGTAGCATTGCTAGGCCCAAATGGTAGGATTCTGAACTTGTACCGTTCTCATCCGATCATGAACATGAGCAGTGTTCTGGGGGGAACAGTGAATATCCACACAAAAGCAAGCCTTTTCATGTCAAATGCTGCAAACCACTGTTCTCCTCTGGGAGGGAATTACCAACATTTTGATTTGCAATTGAAGGTACTTCACTGAAACAAGCAGCCCTGTCGAGGTTTCTGCACTGAATCTTCATTTTTAGGAGTCAGCATACCAGAATAATCCTGCATCTCCCCTGCTCCACCCCCATAATCCATCTGTTGCTGACAAGCTACACTCCTGTAGCAAGGAAAAAAAATACAACCCAAGTATTCACATGGTCTGGTTAAGAATATTTTTGCTGACTGCCAATTGCCAGTCAGCTATAGTTCCAGCTAACTAAGAGCATTATACTCCAGCAACATTGACAAATGTGGTTGTACGTTGCTTAAGAGATTCCAAGGTCTGAAGGGGCCATTGTAGTCACTAGTCTGAACTCCTGTATAGCACATGCCACAGAAGAGCCCAACTCTCCTAGAGCATACCTTTTCTAAAAGCATCTAGCCTTGATTTAAAAAGCTGTCGGTGAAAGAATCCTCCACAACTTTTAAGTTGTTCCAGTTGTTACTCGCTCATTTTAAAAAAAGTGCCTGATTGCCATCCTGAATTGGTTTAGCTTCAACTTCTAGTCACTGGACTGTTATGTCTCCTGCTTGGCTGAGGAGCCAGTTACTTCCAGTGCTTACTACAGAAATAAAAACTCTGACTCTTAATTGTTATCTCCAAGGGTGGAGGGTGTTTTAAATTGCCATCCTTTTAAATGATCCCTGAGTGAAAACAGGGATAATTCAGCCTCCTACCAACAAACACTGATTACCGTGATCCAACTGAAGCATTTGAGATTTGCTTCCAATTTCAAGGAAACTTCGCTAGAATTTGAGATTTACATACTGTCTTTAGAAGAGTGAATTGTAAAAACTGGTCAAATTTGCATGGAGTTGATTGAGGTTTTTCCTTCTCAAATCTCATATCATGAGCAGCATTTTTTCCCCCTCTTTATACTACAGTGACACTTTAGGGATGCTGCTAAGAACAAGACACCAAAGAAAGCAGTTTGATTATCTGACAGATCTAGTAATAAGAATGAGTTGACTTGAGGTGTAACTTAGAAATGTGTCTTTCTGCCACAGCATTCGTGTACCATTCCAAAATCATTAGTCCCTAGGTATTACTCTGTCGCCACTGCCCCCAGGGTGTTCCCTTCCTGGAATATATTGCATTAGAGCAGCGTTTCCCAAACAGCGTTCCATGAGATGTGAATGGGAATTCAATGAAAAAATTTTGATGCTAGCGATATTTTTCCTTCTAAATACGAATGTGTGTATTAAACATACCAAGGTATTTGAACAGTATTCAGATTGTAGGCATAGTAATAATTATAACACATTCATCATAGTATACTTATTATGCAGCTCACGCCAAAACAGTCAATTTGGATTGTTTCAGCACAAGTTGCGTTCAGAGAAATCACATGTTGCTGCACATGAGGAGCCAACTCTCCAGCATCATTAATAGGTTTGTGATGAAAAGATGACAATTTTTTTTAATGGAAAGTGTGGGGTTTTTTGTAAAAGTTTTTACTTTCCAGTAGTTTTCTCCAAAAACAAATTCATAAAAAAAAAAAAATTAATTTATAAATACTTTTCTATAGCTAATTTGTTTTGCATTTCTTTTCCATAAAAAGTTTTTAACTTTAAGGAAGGACAGTTTTGTTTTGTTTTTTTCCCTTTTCAAAACAATATTGTCCTTTATCATTCTTTTGTACAAAGATACATTAGCCACCCTTCTTTCAACTATTATATTGATGTTCTGTTTGGGTGTGCACTTACTCCTCCTATCAGGAGATTAGCCGTTCATTCAGATGGATTTTCCTCTTATTTTTTGCTCTTTGTAAAATAAGACATCTTTTAAAATCAACTTTTGAGCATTACATGTACCAATTTTTTGGTACAAAAACCTCCACACACATGGCCTGCATGTATGTGTGCAGTCGATATGTTTCAAGTTCAGAAGCGTTCCCCTGGCCAAATTATTTTGGGATACGCTGCATTAGAGCATACTGACCAAAATACCAGAATTCCTAGAGCAATTGTTAGTGAGCATATTCCAGCCAGCATTTTAGGAATGTACTCAATGCTCAGACATGCAAGCATTCTAGTCTCTGAAACCCAAGCTCACCTGACAACCAAGAGCTGCCCTTAGGAAGGTCAATACACTTGCAGACACAGGAGCTGCTCCAGTGACCATTAGTTTTACTCTTCCTCCCAGACTTGCCTACAGAGACAAGTGTAGAGACAGACAAGGTGTTCAGGATACTAGTAGCACTTTATTGACATAGGTCCTCCCCGCCCCGCTCCATCAGAAGTCCTCCTCCCTCCCTCCAGCAAGAGTCACAAGAGGAACCATAGGGATAGACACTCCTGCCTAGTTTGAACAGGTAGTCTGTTCAGAAGGATGATCTAACTGTCTTGACATGCTTCAGCCCTATTCACTTAATTATCTGCAGCCATCCATTTTCTGCAATCACTACCCACAAAAGCGCACACAGTGCACCTATTGCATCTCTGGCACAGACTCCGCTAGAGGCATACAGATCCCTAAGCCATTAAAATTTAACTTTGCAGCAGCACTATCATAGGGAGAACGGGCATGAGGGAGTGAAACTGGTCCAATCACATAACATCTTAGTATGGAGAGGGCAGTCAGTGGCACAGGAAATTAAAAAAAATCAACCTTCAAAAACAAAAGCACAAGCAAATAGCTTACTTTGCTTTTCCACATACAGCCAGGGGTTCCTGAGTGGCCAAAACATCCTTCACTCAGACTGAATGGTGTCACAGCTAAATCACTCAACATAATTTTGAATGATTATAGTCTAACGCCTACACCTCAGTTACTAGAAAGTGCATTAGCTACATCTAATGACCTTGAAATCACTGTATCAGATATCTTTTAAAAGGTGCTGAGCACCCAGAGAGGATGCTGTAGGAAGTTTCCAGGCTTTCTGCGTGCGCGAAACTGTGAGCCTCTTAGGGAAAGGTTAGTCTACTGGGGTATCTCTTCACTATAAGAGGGGAGGGAGAGAGGAAAAAAGCTTGCTGCAGTTGATCTGACCAGGTTAAGTTTAGTGCACTTATTGGGGGACGTGCTTAAAAGGGAAAACAAAGATGCACAACTTACAGGGCACCTCCATCAACCACAGTACTTCTGTCCTCCATTAGGAGTAAGGGAAGTCAATGGGAGAACAGGCTCCCGTTGGCCTCCCTTAGTGGAGAGGGCATGGAAGCTCAAATTAGGGTACAACAACTCTAGCTACCTACTCAACACAGCTGGAATTATCTATCTAATGCAACCCTTCCCCGTCGTGTAGGCCTGCCCTCAGCCTACTGAAGGTCTAAGGTGTTCGTACAGCACACAACTATCACAGTGTAGAGAAGATAAAGTTTACTCAGCTATTCTGTATTAGTTGTTGCACTTTGAACAGGCAGATTTGTTTTAGGACAAATCTATTTCATAACATTTCTTTGCATTAGAACTAGTAAGAAATAATCCTCCAAAGATTTAGAGCATGAGAATTTTTATATATTAACAGAGACAGTTTCAAGCATGCCTGTATTTTGCGGAAGATCAGTTTATCCCACACACTGTTCTTCCTGATTACACCACTTCTAATTTCAGCTTCTTTCCTCTTGGAAGCAAAGTCCAGGATCCACCTTTTTAGTGAAGTATTGGCTTGTCCAAAGATCTAAAATGAGTAAGAAAGCTTGTATTAAAGAGTCATAGGACAGTATTTCTTCATTCTTATGGCAGAAGAAAAATTTACTCTCCTCTCCCCACAGCACAGTAATTTGTCTCAGGAGCCTTTACAGATATGAAGCCTGAAATTTGGAGGCTAGAGCTTATCTACACAACTACTTAATTCATAGTAAGCTCAGGTGTAAATGTACTATACATTAGCCTGATTCTCCCTAAGTATTCACACAGACTCAGACATGCACCAACAGCTCTTTAATGTTCATCTACACTACTATGGAGGAATTGCTGGTTCATGTCAGCAGCATTCATAAGAAGATTCAGCACAGACTAGAATGTTGTCAGTTTACTCCCCAGCCTGCAATGACATAAGAGTTTATGGAGCAAAGCCCTAAGTGACTTGCTCAATGCCACTCAGGAGGTACAGCTGCGCTAGTGATTTACAACCCAGGTCTGACTCAATCTGGTCACCACCAGAACAAACTGCCTTTCTGGGGGATCTTTAACAGAGAGCCATTAACTATACTTTGAGTCCTTCCACAAACAGGTTAACAATGCTGTACATACACGCACATGCTTTACAAGTTAATGATGCATCCTAGAGTTTGGCGACTAGCAAGTCCTATTGCACTACTGGCATAGTTTTCTGAAAGTAGTTTGCAGTTTAGTTTGATCAAGGTTTAGCTTAATGCTACTGGACTTACTTTGTCAAACATCCTGTTCAGTAATCGTGGTACTACAGGAAATACAGTTGGCTGCAGGGTTTTTAAATCATCCATGAGTAGTCTGATATCCCCCTGGAAGAACCCTATCCGAGCTCCGTGGCAGAGCATCACACACTGTTAAGACAGTAAAACTACTTTTAATACATAAATTATAGTTAAAGAAATATTCAGAGCAGGTTAAAGCGATGATCCAGTATTTGTCTTGACAGCACCCCTCTCCCCATGCCAAGTTTATCTTAAAAGTCTTCCCAATTGTTATAGTGCAGCTGAGGGGAAGGAGCCTCTGGAGAAGTATTACAGGTCAAAGTAGGGCTGGAAAATGAAGCACCAAGGGGAGACCGTAGCTGCACAGGCAGGCCAGGGACCTTAACACATTGGGGTAAGGCATGGGCAGAGCTGAGCAGCAGAAGTGAGTCATGGTAGCCAGACAGCACGAGCCAGGGATTGAAAGGCTGTACTTCTGACTACACGAACTCTGGACACACAATAAAATACTGAAACCAAATATGAAGCAAGGCATCTGTTCCTATTTACTTGGCTTCTCTACAATAGTTCAAGAAATTCCTGTATCTGCAAATAAGGTAGCATGTTCAGTCTGAGACACAATATGGAGTCTTGTCTTCACCACTTATTTTATTCTTCTGCCTGTTCGGTTTACCCTGCCTGTTCCATAGGAGGATGGATTGATGGGCTGGAGGTCAAGGTGGACTTGAGGCATTTCTACTGTTGCCAGAATTGTCCCATCTTCTTCCTCCTTGAGGAAAGCAAGCTCATCCCCCACATTTGGGCTAAAAACAACGAAGGGAATATTAGGACTACACTGAACCCTGTTTTTTCCCCCCCATCTCTAATCCCAACTCCTTGTTATAGTTTATTCCGTGTCTGCAGGTGTCCCTCCTCACCTGCTTCAATCGTCTCTGTACTGATTCTTGCTGTTATCCCTGTAACTTCTCCTGTGCAGATGTCTATGCTTTTCTTTGCAGGTCCTCAAAGCTTCTTCCCTGTGCCCACTTACTGTACAAGCTCAGCATCCCTTACTCCACACCAAGGGATGCATACTTGCCCAGCACATCCACAGAGGCAGGATCACCGATCACCTGCATACAGGTGTCTGTACACTTAGCCTGCTGCATTTATTGGTCTACACTTCCTTCAGGTAACCAGAATCTCTGCAACTTGAGTTCGGTTGGGTTTACAAGACTCGGGACCAACTTTTCAATATGAACGGCACACTGACAGTGGCAAAAGGTTGGGAAACCCTGATCTAGGGAATGCCTCTTCTTACTATAAGTTTCAGGAGCCTGTTTCTCCTAACTTCAATTATTTTCTTAATCACTATAGCCACTTGCCCTGTGTGCCTTACCTCTACACTAGAGAGCCACTCTTAGCCTTTGGGAACTTGCATTACAACAAGCACAATATTCAGTGCACACTGGAATATTTGTATGGTTTGGCATCTTCTAATCCACATTAGCCACCAGTACTGGAACCAGGCATGCTCCTTGAAGTAGTTTCCATCATATACAGGTTTTACAGTTTGATTCAATGGCTCTCAGCATCTCCACTATACAACCTGCTCGAGCACCAGTAAGTGTTTGTGTAATTAAACCCATAATTCCAGACTATTTTTATCAGTGTGGTTCTGTCAAATCCCTTATCCCAAAATTAGGGTCCCTAGGACATTGCCAAAATACCAAATAGCATGGCTTAGCAGCTCCAAGTTTAGTAGTTTTTAAAAACACGAATGAAAAAAGTCTCAGTCACCCTTCCAATAATCTCATTTGTCCACTAGGACATCACAAGCAAAATATCCCACCATAATTTCCTGGTAATGGGATTCTTTGAACTAGTGGCAATTTTCCATAGAGTTTAAAATTGACTTTGCATATTTTGCAAGCATTACTATTTGTAGATTATTATAGCTAGGGGCAATTTAAATGAAGAACACAGTACTTATTTCAAGGCAGTACCAGCTGTGTTAGAAAAAGATTCACACCCAGTGTAAGTAATTTCAAAGAAGACAATTATATGTAGGGCACTGGGAGGAAAGAGTATTAATGCCCAGTACATGCTTCATTCCTGAAATTAACTTTTCAGAAAATGTAAAGATATCAGCTATCAGGGAAGTAAAATCCTAGATGTTGTCTGGATAACTTGCTTCCTTCTGACATTTACCTGGACAAGTCTTTCAAACACTCATGAAAGATTCAAAAAACAAAAATGTGTCATGGGGGGTTCAAGATACAAGCACTCTTGAAAAAGGTGAGATTTCTGAATAGTTACATAGTACATGCAGATTCCTACCTCCACAATCCTTTCAAACATATGGGCGAGGGGCAAGAATGAGATCAGCACGTCTTCTGTATCAATGACAATTGCTTTCTATGAGGGGAATGCCAAGCCAGGGGAGCGAGGGGTGGGAAAAGCAGAAGAGAGGGGGAAAAAAAAAAAAAAAAAAAAAAAAAAAGGTTAATTTGCACTGTAACAACAACAACAACAACAACAACAACAACAACAACAACTTGTATCACAAAGGCTTATTGCAACATTTATCAGCTTTAGGGCACATCCCAGACTCAACTAGTTCATTTGTATAAAGAGGTATTCTCAGCTTTTAAATATGTTGACCAAAGAAAGTCCAAAATACAGGATGGTACTTTTTATGTAAAGGGTTAGATTGGGGCTTGGTCTTCCAGATGGTAGCACTGCAAAGTGTGGAGTAGTCATTTAGAACTCTCCTTTTCCTTAAGTCGTTGTTGGATAATTAAGGGTAGTAGTGTGCTCAGATGATGTACACATTGAAAAGAATGAAATTAAGGCTGTGCACCTTGTGTCTAGGCTGTTTATCCCATCCAAAAGGTTTTGCCCAATTTACTGTAAGTACACTGACCGCTAGATGAAATACAACAAACCGTTGTTCTCAACCTTTTCAGACTACCGTACTACTTGTCTTGTGCACCCCACGTTTCACCTCAGTTACTTGCTTACAAAAGCATACCTCAAAATACAGATGTGTCATAGCATGTCATTAATATGGTAAAAATTAGAGTAGGCCACTGTCATTAAAGTATACTGCATTTCCATTTCAGTGTGGTATTTGAACTTGTTTCACTTGTGAGCCTAGTCTGAAGCCCAAGCCCTGCTGTTCGTGGCTGAATCATATAAAAAAAAAAAAAACTTAACTTTTTGGGGCCCTACACAATTACTGTTCTTGCATCTCATAATACCAGCCCCACACCTGAAGCCTCTTAAACCTGTCCTGCAAACTCCAGCCCTTTCCCTGCAACTAGGTCACGATCCCCCACGTTGAGAAACACTGACCTGGAGGAGCTGAGTAACCCGGCAGACCTCTGCATACCCATAGGTACACACACCAGTGGCTGTGTAAACAGAACTCATGCACAAGACAGTACAGTATTGCCTACAATAGTCGTCCATTCTGGTCAATCCAAGACTGCAAGTTCCTAGTTGCAGATTGGAGGTGGATCCAAATCTATTATGGTCTCTTAACAGGCTTACTAATTATGTTTTCAACATCCATTCCATGCCCCCCCACCCCAGCCCCTCCAACATTTTCAGAGGACAATGTTTGATCAAAGGCAGACATCTTACAGATTAGAGTTACTTCTTCACCAATTCAGAATTTAAAACAAAAACACCTGCAATTTAAATTACCTAGTTAGCAAGGCAGGATGACTAGTTACTTCCACCTGAGGAATGTAGGTGTTTGTAAGTTTCTAATTGTATTTAGTCTTCAGTAATACCTATGGGAACCCCAGCAACTTTCAAATGCATTAAGAAGATGACTGTGTTCAATCAATCGATCATTCTCCATGTCCACTGAAGGTAGGAAGAGCAGTAATAGTTTTTCCTAATATCTAACCAAGATATATGGACAGTGAAATACTGGAATAGGTTATTAAATGTGGTTGTAATATCCCTATCTTTGGTAGTTTAAGAAGAGTTTAATCTAGGTATAATACTGACTTAAATATGGGGAGGAGGGATAGGGTGACCACTGAAAGAGCACTATATTTCTTCTAATTCTATGTGTCCAAGTCCCTCACCCTTCTTGCTCCAAGGTATGCTGTCTCCAATTGCTACACTGCAGGTCAGAAGGGAAGGGAGAGTTATTCCTGGACAAGCCTCAGAGGCCAATGACCGGCTGCTGCACATTTGTAAGTTATCATCCAAATCAAGGTGAAATAAGTTACACCTCCAAAACCTCAAAGGTTGGATTTTCATGGAGTGCTCAATATTGAAACTAAATCAGTGACTTCTAAAAGGGAAGAAAGTGAATTAAGAGCACTTCTGAAATTAAACTGATCATCCCAGAGTCCACACCCCAGTTCATTATTTTGACAAACTAATATTTTCATATTGTACAGTTGTGTTTGCTGGATTGCATCTAAGTTTTCATGATCCTAAAATTGCTTGCTTTTCTGGTCAGCAAATTTGGACTTTAGACAGTCTGCACTCAATAGCAAGTATGAACAGTCATGTTTCTTGCAGGCTCATGCACTCGTTTCTCTAAAGGTATGTACCATAGAAAAAGGGTGGTTCCAGTTATTTTACTTCTTGGGCCAGAAGTACAGTAATCTCCAAATTGGACTTGGAAGAGCAGAGACAACTATTTTATGAGAGCCAGAATAAGAACATGCTACATAATTTAACGGGATTGGTTTTACCTTCTGTTGTACTGAAAGAGAGCAGCAGAGATAAAAGGAATATGGGAAGCCATTGCTTGTTCAGGATTCATCTTTACTAAAGAGAGGGTAGATGCCTTGGCAATATTGCATATAGGTGTAAAAAAAGTGTTTACCCCCGCCCCCACCTCTACATTAGGGAAGTGAGAGTCTGAAGTGGAATTAACTCATGTTTAGTTGGAACTAAACCAAGCTAACTTTTGCAAATGGAGACGAGTCTTCAGATGGGGACATTTCAGGGCATGCTTTAATTGTTTAACTAGCATTGTTACCTCAAGACCTCAGTTAGCTCCAAGACATTAGGACTTTGCTTCACCTTGGCACTAATATAAAGTTGCTGTAATTTCTATACCGAGACTAGCATAGGGACAGGGAACCTATCTGTCAGCAGGAACTACCCAAGAAAGATGTGCAGCACCAGATTTGTTGATGGCGTCTATTTGCAGCCTTACAAATTTCTTGCCAGGGAAGTCTCAGAATACCAAGTTGCCTATCAACCACAGAGCAATGGATTAAGCACAAGACTGGTTTGATTCTTTACTTGAGAGGTTTTTGGCGAAGGGAGAACAGTTAGGAGGAGTTTTAGAAATTCAGTGTGAAGTTGCCAATTTCAGACCAGTGATCTTATGTTAGAGAAGCTTTACTAAGGCTGGTTCAAATAGTATCTGCCAGACTTTATTTTGCCAAGTTCTTGAGGCTCCTAAATAGAGAGTTCCCCCCACCCCACCATACCATTTTTTCCTCCTGAAAAGCCTTTCCTTCTTATGGCCTAAGCCCTAACAATATTAGTCTTGAAGTTTACCTCTGTAGCTTTCACAAAAGCTGAAACATTGCTCACTATATTCTGATGAGTGAGCATAGCGCCTTTGGGGTTTCCTAAGAAGAAAATCAACATTAAAACATAACAGTGAAGGGTTTGTACATATTAAAATATCAAGTTGAAATACTATTCACTTTAATCTAAGTCTAGAAAGGGCTTTAATGGTCAAATGCACATCACTCAATTCATAAAACAAATCCTACTTATAAAGCAAAACTTAATGATGGGTAGATTTGCAGGTAGTGCCAATTCTGTTCAAGTGGATTTGGAAAATAATGGAAGACAGAAGGCCTCTGCTGTCTCATGTTTGGTAGAGCAACATCCTCAGATACAAGGAATTTTGGAAAGAAAGTAATTTGAAAATCAAGTTTAACAGTTCTCAATTCACAGATCAAATCCTACAAATTCTCTTAATACAAGTCTTATTGGTTTTGAGACAAGGAGGGGATGAGGTATTCCCCTGAGGAGACAAGCTTTGTAGCTTCACAAAGCTCTTGCCTCTTGAAGGATTATTTGTCAAGCATTTCATCTTCCCATTTGCTGACCCAGAAATTTCTATATGAAGAGTTTACCACCTATTACTTTCAGGCCTTACAGGTGAAATGCTAAACCAGCAGGGGTAACATTGAGTGTACCCTAAGGAACATTCTGAATGATCTTTGTCCATAAAGTACACTATAGAAAACCCAGCATAATTAAGTGTACCTGTAGTTCCACTGGTGAAACAGATGACTGCTAGATCTTCTGGATTTGGAGGCTTTAAAAACAAAAGTTACGCCAGGTAAGCACAGAGATTTTGCAGGGAGAAAGAAAAAAGCAGTACTAATTTTGCTTTGAGCCACAGAAGGTGGCACACCAGTGTCTTATTTTGATCTAAAAGACTTAGATTATAGTTAGGGGAGATTAGGTCTCTTTTTTGGTAGTTTGATACTTACCACAGGTTTGTGTCTGTGATCTCTGCCCACCTCCTAAAAAGTTAGGAGACAGACATGAGTAGTTAACAGTTGCTTTGCAATATTTCCAGTTACTATCCATTTAGTAACATTTGTCATTTAGACACCAAGCTGACTACTTTTTAAAGACTTAAGTGCCAAACACTTGTGCATCACATATGCCAAAAACAACTTAAAAATGCCCCTCCAAGAACATGGCAATAAGCTTAGTGTCTTATTTATAAAGTGCTAAGTAACCCAAGATCTATGGAATACGGTTAAGCTAGCTTCCAAATTACATGTGGCAGAGGAGATAGGCATGTCATCTAAATTTGAGAATTTAGATCAACCAGTTCACACTCCCATTCTAATCTAGCAGACCATGGCTCACACACATTCAGCACTGTTAATGAAACAGAAGCCACTGTTGACATTTTGAAGAGAAAGTACTTTTTAGCATTATGATGGCTTTTACTGTTAAAGTCACTATTAATTCTTCATTTGGTTTCCAAAACAGGAATTTCTTGCTTTACATGCTCCAGTAAGGCAGATGGACCAACTTCTTATTGTTTTGCTACTGTAGGACGTTAGAGACTGCTTCAGTATCCAACATCATGCCAATACCACTTTGAAAACAAGGCCACTAATCTAGCATGATTGTGTCCATTATATGAACTCCAAGGGATACTGCTTAAGAATTAGAAATGTTCCTCTGGGACTTCTGAATTGAAGTGTTTGGTACATCTTGTTATTACAAGGTACGGGTGGGAGAGAGAGTGGTCCTCCCCAACTGCTTCCCTGTGTTTCCCTACATGACAGCTGTGATGTGAATTCAAAACTGCTACCAGCTGCCATTTCTTCCCTGATAGCGCTGGACTGGAGCAGAGAAGCTCCACTGTTTCATTATTCACACTGGATGGGTACAAGTCCTGCAATTCTCAGCTACAGCTCAGGTTACAGCAGCCTGGCAGCTGGGTCCAATTTACACTAGTTAACAGCAATCCTCCAGGATTCAGGCCCTATGTCAGGTTGGAATAGCTAGAGCTCACTCTTCATTTCCCCATGAGCTCTACTCCAGACTTTGGGAAGGCAGCTTGCAGTTGGTTTCTGCTCTTTGCATCATAATAGGAACAGATTTGGGGGAATCTGCTCTTCTTATTTTGATTGTTGCCCTAGGTCACTTGAGATTTGTCTGACCCTACAGCTGAAAAGGTTATCATTAAGCTCTAATATAGAGAGAAAATGTAATGGCAACTGAAGTATTCCTGTCTCTCCAGTAGCAGAAGTAATGGCTAAAAAGCTACGCCTATTTGAGATTTTAATGTCTGTGTTGATAAGCTTTAAAGGTTTCAAGATTAAGTGTTTTTAACTGTGGTCATTCCTAATTAGCATTAAAGAACCCAAAGGTCAACATTTCAATTTGTTAAGAGATTAAAGGTTTTAACCCTGAAATAATTGTGTCAGTTTCATCATGGTCCTTGCCTCAAAATATAAGAAAATAAGCACTGAACATTTACTTGTGGCTGGTCTCATCCTTAATTAGAACCATAGGCTATGTCTACACTGCATATCTTACAACAGCTTAGCTGTGCCACTAAGCCCTTGCTACCATAAGAGACACCCCCTCCATTCCTCCCACCACTGTTCTTTGTAGGACAGGAAAGAGTTCTCCTGCCAACAAAATTTTATCACCCCCAACAAGGTAGCTTTAAATTGTCAGGAGAGTGTCTCCTGCTGATAAAACATGGTCCACACTGGTGCTTTTTGTTTTCAAAAGCCTTTGTTAGCCATGGAGTATGAAGGAAAAAAAGAAACCCTCACAGAGTTCTGAAAACAAGAATATAGTGTAGACAACTTTTAGAAGCAAAATAGTGGCTAACAATTCTAGGCTTTTAAAAAAAAAGATTTTGTTTTAATAAACACTTCAACGAACTTCACATTTCCATGGCTTATCTTCCAAGGCATCATACTTTTCCAATTGTAGGCCACTTTTTCATTTCCTGAAAATAAACACTCAGTACTCAGCAGCTCCTAGGCTACATCTACACTAGGAGATAAATTCAAATGTAAGGCAGTTAACATGATTGTACCAAGTGACTGTCTTTACTGTGAATACCATTAACTCAATTTAGGGAGCACGAATATCAATAGCATAGTATCCTCAGAACCAGGTGGGTGCAGTGTCAAGTTCAAACTTAACAGTTCGAATGAAGGCTAGTGTGGAAGTGCCGTATCTTCAGATGAAATCATTAGCCTCCAGCAGGGTGATCATCCATCCCATATTTGGAAGGACAGTCCTGTATTTGGGACAGGAAAAAGGCACCCCAGCTTACTTTCTAAAAAAAGGGACTAACTGTCCTGTATTTGGACCCTCCCCCGCTGACCTCTTCCACCAGCTGCTGCACAGGCGCAGCTACTGGCCAGAGGACATACTGTATGTCAGTACATGCTCTCCACAACAGAGGGAGCCACCAGGTTAGGGCCTCCTTGCCGTTTCCCCAAGCCTCGGAGAAGCAGGCAGGAGTGCATGCAGCTGCCATGTCTATGCTGCTTCCCTGGGGCATAGGGCTCCAGGGGAAGGGCCAGTGGCTGCCATGTCCCTGGTACTTGGTGGAGCTGGGAGGAGCCACCCCTCCCACACCACCTTATCTCCCTGTTCCTTATTTGGGACAGGGAGATATGGTCACCCTAGCCTCCAGAGACTGACTGGCACTGCAAGTGGCAGGGGGCTGGGAAACTCACAGCACTGCTGCACCTGGCTCCGGGCCGCTCTCTGGAGCTAGGAAACTGACCAGCGCAGCACTTGGCTCCCTATTGCACCTGACCTCGAGCTCCTGTGAACTAGGCACAGCAGCACTGGTCAGGTTCCCAGCTCCCCCAAGCTGTGGGGACCCAGGAACCAGACAGCAGGATAAGTGCTGCCAGCGGTAGGTGGGGGGGGGGGGGGGGGGGGAGGCACAGAACATGGGGCTGAGGGAACTGTGGGATAGGTTCCCACAATGCACTGCTGCAACAGTCGATGTTTGGCCACTTTAGTGTGGCAGCACTAACTTGACTTTGAGGGAAGTGAGGATACTTAAAATCAAATTTATAAAGTCCCACATTTATAAAACTGAATTCATCTGATAGACGTAGCTTACTAATGGCCCCTAATGATCATTTGAAGGAAGAAAAAAATTTTACAGAAGGGCAATCTAGAAGTGACTTGCCTAAGATAATTTATCTTTCATAAAAAGCAGCTTATTCAGAGTTACAAGCCACTCTTCATTGTAAATAAAATTAAGTTTTAAAGCACTGGAATTGTACTAGTCCTTAAATACTCTAGATTATTCTTTGGGTTTTGGACCATTCTAGTTCAACCCTTCTAAAATTAGTTTCACCACTAATAAAAGCCAGTAAGAACTAGGTATTTTTAAATGTCAATACCATGCAAGTTCACCATACTTATGCAAGAGAAAAAAGCCACACACCCCCCCCCCCCCCATGCATGTTGCTTCGTAACATCTCAGTGAAATTCAGGACTTTATCTCAATTACTCAAAAAAAAGGGATCAGATGTGTCACTTGGAAGTCAGAGTGAGTCAGATACTGCTGCGCCTTGTCTTTACCATTTCTGAAGCAGAGCCTGAATACATTAACAACTATATAGTTTTACATAGAAGGATAACCCAAGTAACTGTTATATGCCTTTTATATATTATTTTATGGCCTTCTTGATGATGGTGCTCCTAGAATGCCAATGTTCCACTTCAGGCCATTGCCACTGCTTTGTGAGGCCAGTGAAAGTGGCATAAAATTTGCAAAGACAGCATCACCTTAATTTTCCAGATCACTGAACCAAGTTCAGTCGTGATGAACTCCAGAAACAGTTCAGAAGAACTGGGACTCTCTCCCATTCCCTCAGTAGTAGGCAATTTGCTTTTATTTCAACATAGCCTTCAATTCAGAATTCCTAAACTCATCAATCCACAGACACCCATTCTTATGTCCCCATGTTAGCCTTCCTCAGAGCTAGGTGTTGCTATGACAGCTGTACTATGTCCATTTACTAACCAAGACAGTCATCTAAAACAGTGATTTCCAAACTTTTCAGCATCACACCCCCCCCTTTTTGATTTTTGAGAAACCTAACAACCTCCACCTCTTCTTTATCATCCAACCCTTTTAACAAAAAGTTAAATAATTTAAAATAAGAAAAATTTGGTATAAAAATGTTATTTTAAATTAAAGAACGAAGTTTTTCTTGGACCCTTGCAGGTGCCTGGTTTAGCCCCAGCTGGCCAGCTGCCTGAGCCCTATACCAGCCACCAGAGCTCCCCATGCCAGCTACCCAACCTGCCTGAGCCCTATGATGCCAGAGCCACCCGTCCAAGCTGACCGAGTCCCACACCGCCAGTGCCAGCCACCCGCCCGCCCGCGCCACTCAAGCCCTGCAATGCCAGGACCGGCTGCCTGAGCCCCACAAGCCCCCCTGCCCAAGCCCCTCCCCTCCCCCAAAGCCAGGCATCCCCAGTGCCCCATTAACTCTATCCCTCTCATGCAAGCCACGAACCCAGAGCCCCCATCTAACCCCATCCTTCTCCTCAGTCCCATCCCCTCCAACTCCCACTCACTCCCCTTTGCAAGAGGCAGCTAGTTCTACGTGGGCATTCACTGACTGCCTGCTTTTTACAGTGGCTGTGCTGGGTTGCCCACGTAAAATGGCAGGGGCTGAGAGCTGGGAGCAAAGGCTGTTTTGTTCTTTGGGTGGGGGAAATGACAGAAGGAGGGCTGTGTAACCTCACCCCCCCCGCCCCCGGAAATTCTTCACACCCCCCACCCAATGGGGCATGCCCCCCCCCGTTTGGGAAATTATGATCTAAAAGGTCTAACTGCTGGAAGCTGATGTTTGTGTTTGAATATCAAATTGTCAAGGACACCTAGTCCATGACTACGTGCACTGAATAAGGTCAATACAAGCACTTTGTGTATAAACCTACTCCCCCTTGAGTTTCACTGCAGTTGGGACTTTATGAAATGGGACTAAGATAAAAGGGACCAAGAATTTAGACATCTTTTCTAGATGTGAATATTAAGATTTAGGTTTGTGTTACATTCAAACCAATTTCACTGATTTTTATATTCGTCTTGGACTTATTTTATACTCATTTATGCATTGCAACACACTAATAGTGAATTATTTGCTAAAAAGGGGTCTACTGTGTAAGCAAGCAGGTAAACCTTTAACCTTCACTCCTGGCCAAAGATCACTATTTTGTAACTAGCCATCTGAGAAGGACAAATTACTCTGCTGAATCCCCAGCTTCCCACCCTTTCAAGGCAGGTGACTATTTCCATTCAGTGTCTCCTCTGTATCCCCGGTTGTACAGTGAAGTAGGTGAAGTCTTCATTTCTTACCTCCAGTTCTTTCATGCTGAGAACTTCTACCCCACACTTCTTCCCACATTCCACAAGATCACTGTCAAAGGACTCCATGATGATAATGGTGTTGAGAGCTGGTGCTTCTCCCTTTTCCACAGCATCCAACAGAAGCTTGGCCTTGTCAGGTTTGTCACAGAATATCAGTGGCATAGCAGCTGAATTAGGAGAGGAGTGCTTTTAGTACAAGTTCAGCCTATCTAGATATGTTTGTATCAGAGGGTTATTTTGAATAAGGCAACAAACATTTTTACTAGTCAAGCCTGTCACAGGTTATTTAGCTGCTGAGCTACTGAAAGAATAGTACCTTTATTCAGAATATAGCTGATTGCATCAGTTCCCAGCGTTTCGTAAAGCGGCACGACCACCATGGAGTAGGTGTAGCAGGCCTGTTCGATGATAACCCACTGGGTAGAAAGGAAAGACAAGTCAATACAGGTTTACTAGTCCAAACACCAGAATGCTAAGACTCCGGAACTGAGGGAACCTAAGGTTAGCATTCAAATACAGAAATTGTTAGTGTAAAGCAGGTTTGGATACATTTGCTCAATATGGGCACATCTACAGTTCTGGGAAGGTTGCAAGATCAACCCTGACCAGGTCAGAGTTCAGTTTTGCACATCTGGTAGAGACATGCAAAATTGATCCATCTGGCAGTCGACCCCTGTACTCCTCACTATCGTGAGGCGTAAGGAAGGTCAACCGGAGAAATGCTCTCATCAACCTCCCTCAGTGAAGACAGTCAGGTAAGTCTGTTTCAGATACATTGATGCTAGCTCCGCAATTGCTGTAGCCACAATTGAGTAGCTGAAACCGACAGTACTGCCTAGTGTAGACCTGACCTAAGAGTTGTTTGTTCTTTTAACTGTCAGTTGTTTACCCAGGAGAGCACAGCACAGTTGGTTAGTTTTCAGAGGCACCGACAAGCCCACCACTTCTCGGGTATGGGGAAGTAGATTCAAGTTTTGACACAAAACTGACTACTCAACAATCAGATTAACTTATTTCAAAATAATGCAGCTACGCACAAAAATGCATTTTGAAATCACACTTGGCTATTTTGAAATACAGCATCTACACACAGACCCTATTTTGAAATACAGCCAGTGGGGACACTGGCTTATTTTGAAATAGGCTCTATTCCCCTGTTTTAACAGCATCTATTTCAAAATAGGTGCTATTCCTCGTAGAATAAGGTTTACCAATTTTGAAATAAGCCAGACCCTATTTCAAGATTTCAAAACAGCAGTTGCATTGTGTAGATGCTCGGATAGTTCTTTCGAAATAACTTTGCCGTGTCGTCCTTCCTTCAAAAGAAAGCAGTAACTAATACACAGTAGGTGATAAATGGGTTTTCTAGCTGCCACATGTAAGCCTATACAATTGTAACCCACTACCCACAATGCATTCTTCATTTCCCATTCCTAAAAGATTGGTACACTGCACAGTTCTTCAGAACATGAACTGGTCACTTTCTTTTACGTTTAACTGAAGAACATGCTAGTGACAAAGTTAGTTACCTCTGGCCTGTTTTGAGCAAAGATTCCTACGTACGGGTCCGAGGCCAGCTTGTAGCCTCTGTGACGTAATGCTGAGCCCACATACTCTGCTCTCTCCAACACCTGAAACAGAAAGTCAACTACGGTTAACAGCAAACTTTGCAGAGCACCACATCCCAAGCTGGTTGATTTCACATTGTTTAGGGACTTACAGTGCAAGAGGGAGAGAATCTAGTGGGTCTTTTTATTTCTGGATGTTTCCATGACTTATATTAGATGCGTTTCAATATCCATCTTACTTTAGACACCAGAGGTCAAATCATTATGGCAGCCAACCACAGAGCACAGCATGGTGGTTAACAGCCAAGTACTTTAAGACCATTCTTGAGGGTACTGAAACTGCTGTGACTTATGTACCACTACAGTACTTCCAAGGGACAAAATACTGGAATGATTTCAAATTCTAAGTTCTGTTTGATTCAGCCAGGCAGAACGCACATCATCCATCCTGTTTACTATTCAGGTGGGCACTGAAGGATACAAAAAAAAAGAGAGTCTATTACTTGAAACTGGGGTCCCCCGGTAACTCAAAGTTATCCCTTAAGCGTTCTGTTCTAGTGACAGGCCTACTGCAAGATGGACTTGCCATCCTCTAATACAGATTCAGAATGCTACACACCCAAATATACACCTTGTACTTACATACAGCACTCGTGATAAAGAGCCACAACTCTGTGCTATGAAGATGACTGTTAGAAGGACTTAAATGGCCTCTCCCCTGAAGGGAGCGCTTTCTCCAACTGAAAATTCTAGCATCTAGGACTAATTTAGAGAGTAGCAGTACACACTAGGAAAGCATTATCACAAGTTTGGTACAGTTCACAGCTTGACATCTGTAGTAGTTGAGAAGTGACATGATGTGCAGAATGAAAAAGGCAAGTAAGCCAATAAGCACATCTCCCCAGCACCACTACACACTTGTGCCTTCTGAAGAAACTCTCAGTAGCTCTAACATTTAAATGCAGGGTTCTCCCCAGGGTGGAATTAATCACACTTGCAACAGCTAGACCACTGGTTCTAAAAATCAGTGGGCAGCCTGCAACTCAGTCAGCATACAACTGCAGACAGGTTACAGCCTCATGGGCCATGCAGGTAGTGTGTATACATATATATTATATGGGGGGTGCACATACCCACAGAGCTGTATGGGGGTCCACCATGGTAAACAAGTTGAGAAGCACTGAGATAGACCAACTGGTAAAAAGGCTGTTTAAGCAGCATCTGGAAGGTGCCTCCTTTTAAATGGGTCAGAGCTATGGAACAGATCCCTCAGGAACAGGCTTGAAATGGTTAACTTTAAGACAGGATCTGAAGGGTTATGGAATTGCTTGAGGTACCCCAGCAGTATCTGGGATTGTTCATGCTCAGATGCACAGTCTGAAAAATGCACAGGCTCCTACGAGACACTTTTCACACCATTCCCTCTTTCATTAATTCTTGCCCCCAGAAAGCAGTGCATTATTAGAAGGGCATTGCTAGAAATCACCTGCTTGCTAGGGTGCCCATATTTCTCTGTTCTGAATACGGAGCACCTGGGAAAAGCAAGCTCAATGGCACACAATCAGAACTATGCAGTACAAACATTCAAATAAATATTAAGTTGACCTAGTCCCTGTTAAAGAGACATAGTGCACACTTGGTTTCCTGCTGTCTTTCTTCTTATCTTTAAAGATTTAGGGGTCATGCTCTGAGGGGTGACACCACACATGGGGCAAGTTCACACAAATTCCATGCACCTCTTATGTGGCAGGGGGAGGGTGTAACTGATGAGCCTGACCTCTCCCTACCCAGAATTCCCCAAACTCCATCCCTGGCTGGGCCCAAATGAAGGGCTAACATCTCTTAGTACCTGGGGTCGCATCCCACATCTTCTCAAGGGAACACATGGTGAGCACACTTCCCCCACTCTGACCCACTCCACCGAGTTCCGTCAGGGTTTGCACCAGAATCTGGCCAGCAGGAGCCTTCTGGCAAGGTACAGGAAGCTGCTTTGTGGGGTGGGGGGAGGGAAGATGACCTAGCACATCTCTGAAGCACATGGTTAAATGCAGCTTATCCCTTCTTCCCTACACAGTGACAAAAGGCAGCAAGCACCTCCAGCCTGTTGCTGGCCACTGACATAACCCAGCCTCCTCCTGTCCCCAGGAAACAGTGCAGTCAGAGAGAAGCCAAACCTAAGCATCTGTTGTGCACCACAGCACAGGGAATCTGACTGCAGGGACAGGAGCCAACTGGCCCAGAGAGGTGGCTCAGGAAAGGAGAGTATCCACAGGATGGAGCAGGACGGGGTGGTGGGCGGGTGTGTGTGTTGTGCGAGACCACTAAGCCCCTGCTGAAGGGCTTCTGTGGCACATGGAGGTTCAGGGTGGAAACCATTCCCTTCTCACCACTCTGAGTGTGGCTGTGGGGCAAAGACTTCCATGTGCTAGTGCTGTATGGGGCTTTGGCACATGCAGAACTTGGGTCCTGGTAAAAAAGTGTCCTGGGCCAGAAGGTTTTGGGCTTTCATGGGGCACTTGCCCAGCCACAGACAGTGAGGGAAGAGGCAGCCTGTCAGCCAGCTTGTTGGTGAGCTGCACACTCCCACCGGGGACTAGTTCTCAGCACAGCATTGGGAGTGGGACATGCTGTGCAGGGGGGAAGAGATGGAGAGGCAGTGAGGCTAGGGGCAGAACAGGGAGAAGATGACCATGTGAAGGGCTGATTGGTGGGCAACAGGGGTGACATGAACTGGCCGCTACTTGGTTCCTACTTGACTTCACCAACCACTGCAGCTCACAGCATGCAGCCATTGCTGGCCAGCAATGGTATGAGACAGGGTCCTGCTGGCCCCTGGTTTGCTGGGGTGGAGCACTCTGCAGAAGCGGCCTAGGCAAGAAATGGCCAGCCCCATACGCTGCCTCTCCACTCTGCACACACCCATCAGCTGCCACTGGACCCCCACTCACTGCTGATGAGCAGGCAGCTGACAAGCAGGGATTCAGACAGCAGCAGGAAGTTAGAAAATACAGGACAATTTCCCCATTTTTAAGGTAGGACACCTGCAGGAAGGCCTAACTAAGGGACTGTCCCTTTAAAAAACACTACTACTTGCCATATTTTTCACAGGGTCAGAGAAACTTGCCTCTGAGGTATTACCTGAAACAGCTACAGAGGGTTTTAAGATTCCTCCTATCATTGGTATTGTACTAATGTTTACACAGGGGAGAACCCAACTTGTTTTAAGATCAAGAACTGAAGTGGCTGCTTACCTCTTTATAAGAGATCCATTCATATGGCTGATTTGGTTTTCTAACACCCAAACAGGGACCACCATCTTAGGGAGGGGGGGAAAAAAAAACAACAAAACAATCATGTGGCAGGTATTTCAGTTTCATTCAAGCTCTAACCAGTCTCTCCCTGTCCATTGTTACTTTAGCTAAGCATTTCAGCTAGTCTCTCCAAGACTGGTATTTGATCTCATTCCCAGTGAACATCTATAGAAGCCAAAACTGCATTTGTCCTTCTTTGGTTGGTGTAGGCTGAATCAAGTGTGCTCTAAATGGACTTTTCTTGCATGCTCTGCTTCACATCAGCTCACCAGTCAGTTTTGTCTTCTGGAGTACTGAGACATTACCTTTCCCCTCCTAGTATGCTAGAGCATTCATACTCTACAGACAAGACACAGTCTAGCCCTGCATCCTTATCTGTGTCTCAAGCCCCAAAGTTAATTGTTGACAATGAAGAGATTACAGTTGATAAACTTACTGGACACCTCCAAACCTCTCTGGAAGATTTCATAGACTGTTCTCACATTGTCGTAGTAATAGGTCAACGGCTCATCACTTGGAAGCAGGGAAGACCTTCGAACATGTTCACCTCCCTAAAAAAATTACATGTTTAGCGTTTCAGAGGCTATGGACTTATTGGAAAATGAGAACATAGTGAAGATAGTGGTGGTTAGTCAGAGAGCAGAGATTTTTCCAGAAAAGATCAAGTTATGAAATCCAGGGAGATCTTCAAGCCTCACCATTAACAGGCAGCATAGGTGCACAACGGGGAAGAATTTGGCCCTAGCACACGTGTTTTTTAAACAAGCCCAATATCTTCTTCTAGCTTCTTCCCTCTGGGTACACATTTGAGGAAAGAGTCAATGTATTTAAAATTTTAGATCTTATTTGCTTTTGTAAGCAAGCTTACATCCACGATTTTTATAAACACTGTCTAACAGATCAACTCTAGAGACCCTCACTAGTACGTCAATGAAGTCAGTATTCATTCACAAGAGCCAACTAATAGCTATTTTGAGTAGAGCAGAAGAAGTCATTTAACCCTCTTGCAGCATCTGTACATTTCTGGGACTGAAAAACCCTCCCTTTAAATCCTCCTTGTGTAGGAAAACTAGATCAGAAAGCTGGTTCTCAGAGCATATACCTTGGAATTCAAGAAACCTTTTCTTCTCAAGCATGCTAGCAATTAATTTGAGAGCTTGAGTTCATAGCTTATTCTTTAGGTTCATTCTACCTCTCACAAGTGAGATTCTAGAGTATTTTTATTGAGAATGCCTATTGAAGAAACTGGAATTCTAGATACGAGACTTATGTAGGTTGCTCGAACCATCAGTTCTGCCCATCTCTTTCTGAAAGGGTCCAAACAACAAGTTGTTAATAAACAAACAATCTAGTTAGCAAAATGTATGACTTCACAAACTCGTATTAAATAGTAAGAGTGTTCAGAGCTAACATCTAGGTCTTTATTGCCTAGACTAATTTTGGCTTAGTTGACAGTCTACATTTTTCAAATTAAATTAAAGTATGGCCCCAGAAGTGCTCTAAAATGAAAGTGTGACCACAACACAAGAACTGGAAGAGAGGTCTCCCAGCACTCCATAGTTAAGTCTATACTAGGGAAATAAATCTACTTCAGATATGCAATTTAGCTATGGCATTTGCATAGCTATAATCAATATATCAGAACAGACTTGTTTCCTTTGTTAAGGCCTAGCCTCTATACTCTCGTATCGGCCTCCCTTACTCCATGCAATAGCGTGCAATACAGGGGTTGACTGCTGAACCCAGCGAGATCATTTTTGCCACGTTTTCACCAGACACACAAAATTGAAGCCAGGAAGATTGACCCTGACTGTGTTGATCTGCTGCTTAGTACAGATGAGCCCTATGTAAACAACATCCATGAGGGAAGTAGCTAACAGCTCTGGGAGCCTATTTATACCGGCGCTTTAACTTGCTTTGCTTGTATGGTTTCACACCCTGAGTCAGGGTTGCAGCATGGTAAAGTAGCAGTGTAGACTTATGCTGAAGTCCCGGTTCAGCATCACTCCTCCTAGAAAGATAATAAGAGGGTCTGTCTACAATAGGAAATTAGGTCAAGTTTAAGGTTGATTTTCTAGCACCTGATTTTGTGAAGTTGAAGTTGCATGTCCACACAGGCACATAAAGTTGACAAAGCATATCCCCATTAGTGTTGCCAGGTTTGACTGTCAGCAATCAATACACTGTGGGTGCCTATCCCACAGTTCCTGCTACCGCATTGCATTGTGGGTTTCTGTCCCAGTGTGTGATGAGACAAAAGTGTGCCATGGGTCAGTGGCATCATCATCCCATAGGCTAATTGTCTTCTCTCCCTCCCTTTGGAAAGCTATGGCAGAAAGTGATTTTGTGCCTTTTCCATGCCCATGAAGATACCATCACAAGGCTAGCATAGAACCTGTACAGCTTAAAACAGTTGTGACAAATATTGTGTATCACAGCGCAATGCGTGAGGTGCTCACACAGAGCCTTCACAGCCATGAAGGCTCTGAGAATCACATGGACACATACAAAAAAAGGAGACACTAGAGAGGAGGAATAGGAGATGCTGACTACACCTGACAACTTGTACACAGTGGAGTGCCAGTTCTAGTGCTGTGAAAAACTCCGACAGGTTCCCACATTCTTCTGTAGATACGGGATGATCAGCGGGGCTACAAAAACTTCCGCATGTGTAAGACCACCTCCATGGAACTTTGATTGATTTCCCTTGCCCTGAAGCACTGAGATACCAAAATGAGACTTGCTCCGAGAGTTCAGGAGCATGCGACAATAGCTCTTTGGAAGTCTGCAACGCCAAAGAGCTGCTGGTCAGTGGGCAAATCAGTGGGAGCTCTTGTCACCCAGGTAGTAAAAGAAATCAACACTCTTCTCATTTGAAAGGCAGCGACTCTGGGGAAAACGTGCAGCACATGGTGGATGGTTCTACTGTGATGGGTTCCCTAACTGCAGCAGGGTTAGAGGGATGTGCATTCCATCTGTCTTGGCACCTGACCACCTTGCTGCAGAGTCCATAAACTGCACGAGGTACTTCACTGTGTTGCAGGCATTGTTGGTACAAAAACCCTTGTGATCCACCATCAACGTGGAATGGCCAGGAAAGGTGCAGATCTTTAGGAACGCTCTTCTGTTCAGAAAGCTTCAGAACGGAACCTTCCTCTCAAACAGGAAAAAAATCACTATTTGAGAAGTGGAGATGCCCATAATGAACCTGGGTGATCCAGCCGACCCCTTGCTCTCTTGGCTCATGAAGCCAGATACAGACAGCCTAGACCACAATAAGCAGCAGTTAAAATATAGGCTGAGCAAGTGAGGAACATTAGTAGAATGTGCATTTAGCCATTTAAAAGCCAGGTTCATTTAAAAGCCTCCTGATTCAGACGTGGAGGAAGGCAACCTCTCCCACTTGTGGTGGCAGCCTGCTATGAGCGTCAAAATTTATGAGTGTGGGGCTGTGTGTGTGGGGGGGGTGGGGCGTGTGGCAGCACACTAATTATACTAGGCTGGAGGGCTGAGGCAGATCACCTGGCCAGTAATTATGAGCAACCCACCAGGACAAGGAGAGCACAGCGAGGGGCACTGCTAATCAGGGAGGCTTTGAAACACCTGTATGAATGGCCAGACAACAAAATGTAAGTCATGTCTGCTGTTCTTAAGCAGGTGCTCACTGACTGATGTGTACTTGCCTGTACACCCCCCCCCCCCCCGAAGCTCTACCCATGGCAACACAAACAATAAAGGCTGATTCTGTGAGCTTAGTCTTTTATTCAGGAGTTCATGGCATGGACTTTGGGGGTGGGTAAGCAAGGGCATTTTGCCATCACAGGTGAGAAACTGTCAGCCTTCTGTTTCCAGAAGAGTCCCTGGGAGTGGAATACAAGGCTGCCCTTGACTTTCCACCCCACATTCTGGGCTGCCAATGGGGGAAAATGGTTCCTCATGGGTTATAGTGGGGCTCTGTGTTACTGCACCAGACACTGCAGGAGCACAGTAGGGTGCCTCATCAGCTGCATCATCTCCTTCAGGGTCTCCAATTCAGTGAATATATCTCCCAAAGGCTCAACCTTCATCCTTATCAGATCACCTCTCCTCCAGAGTGGTTCTCCTCCACTCAGTTAACTGTGCCCTGTCCTTGCAGGAGGCTTCCATGTGCTGTAGAAACATCTTCCCACATTCATTTTCACCTGCAGATCTGTGCCAGTCTAACACCTAGGGGAGTAGAGGGTGAGTGGTGGTCAAAGAGCCTGCTGTTGAGCACACTGCAACAAAACATAAGTGAAGGCCAGACATTAAAGATATATTTACTTTAGATAAGTTTAAACACAAAGAAATCTCCTGAAAGAACCTCAGTGCAACACAACAGGGATGTATTCCATGCAAGGACAATTTTTGGCCTTTAAGTATCCTCTGTGCAGCAGAGATCTTAACGGACATGCTTAACATGGTTTGCTTCCAGCCATGGTAAGGCACAGACTGGGGCATGTTTCCAAGCCTGTGATTGCAAAAGCAGTTTCTGCTGCTGTGCATGCTGCAAGCGGATGGGATGGGACTACAGGCTGTGATAGTGGCAGTCACCATGTGCTTCTCCTCTTTGCTGGGGCATTGAGCCTTTCCTTCCCCCAGAAGCCTGGGGAAGGCCAGGGAAGGGGGCACAAGCATGGCAGTACGGTTGTGCCATCAGAGCTTTGCATCTCTTACAATCGCAACATGCTTCTACTCCCTGCTTTGCTGGGACAGTGAAGGTTGTCATTTCCCTAGCAGCAGGGGAAGGGAGGAGGGGGTCCAGGCATGGTGGAGCAGCTTGTGCTATCATACAGTAGCTGAATACTCCTTCTGCTGCTTCTTCTAGGTTGCAAAAAGAGATCAGTCTACTTAGAGTAAGAAAAATTGATAAGGAACAGGTGTGACTCAATGTGAGCAATAAATCTGGTCACTGTAGTACATTGCTCTGTGGTGCCATGACTCCAGATTTCTTACAAGTGGCTTGGCATGAAAAAGGTGTCCTATCGTGGAGGCTGGAATAAGGCACACCTCCCCAAAAAACTCATAAGAAGAATTAAATTGTACCTATCTGTGGTATTGAGACGCAGAAGAAGGAACAGCACTGTCCCCAAAAGCAAATTAACAAGCTGTTCCAGGGACCCCCAGGGTGCATAGGTACAATGGCCACCAAAGATCACACCCTGTTACTTTAACTCTCATGTAGCATTATGAAAAATGACAACTCACCAGGAAGTGTCCTCCCAGACATCAAGGTCTGGCTCAAAAATGTCCTGGGTGAAAGGGGTGAGATCCAGTGTTACACAAAGTTCCTGGCTGTCAGCAAGATCAGCTGCTCCATTTGCCTGCTGACCATTGTCGTCGTCTTCATCCAAGTCCTCGTTGCTGTTGCCAGAGGCCCCCTGTGAAATCTCTTGGGAGATATTCCCAGACTGTTTGAAGACAGTGGTTGGATCACTCCCTATAATCCCATGCAGCTGCTAACAGAAGCAGCATGTTTTCAGCAATGACCCAAGACATCAGTTTTCTTCTTTTGCTTTATAGTATGTCTGCCTGAGCTCCTTTATTTTCAGGTAGCACTGCTGGGCATCCCTCGTGTACTCTTTTTCCTTCATGACCTGTGAAATCTTGAAGGTTTTGTTTTGATTTAGCTTTTTTTTTTTTTGCTGCTTTGCAGTTTTTCCAGCACACAGACTGATTTCCCCTTCCCCATCCACCACTAGCAATGAGATCCTGGATTTCCTGCATGCTCCATGCTTGAGCTCATCTGTGACCCTAGGAATTCATTGCTAGGTATGCTGCTGAGGAGCGATGCCTACTCTGTTCACCATGCTGGCCACAGAGGAAACAACATTCAAATTTTTACAAGGCTCTTTCCTGAATACCTGGAGAGCAGCAGAGCTGAAAGTGGCAGCCAATACAGCCACACTGGGGCACTGTGTGACATACCTGGGAAGCTAAGAACAGCAAATTCCACAACGCTCCATGTGCACTGCCCTCAGGTCAACCATTCAAAGGTCCAATCTGTTGTACACCTTTTCACAAGGAGTAACACAAGTTGACCTTGGGACCCCTTAAAATTGACAGAACAGACCTTGTAGCATGGATTAGTATGGCCAGCAGGAAAAAAGACTGAATCTACATCAAGAAGTTATTGCACCTGCATCTTCAAGACCCAAGAACTGTTCACTTTCACCATGGGAGGGAGGGGGAGAATAAGATTTGCTGGGAGCTACTGCTCCCCTTCTCTCTCCTTGCCCCCACATCCCATCATCAGGGGAAGCACTGTGGCAGGTGATTCCCATCGGCAGAAATGATTTTGACTCACCACAATGTACTTATTAAGCAAGACTAAGATATAGATCTACTTTTTAAAAAGAAATGTGCTTACTATGCATTGACACCTAAATGGCTAAGTTCCGAGCACACAACTGCTGTAGACACCCACATTTAAAATGCTTGCCCTGAAGTCCTTCAAGGCTTGACCCCCTTTGTTTGACACTTCCTTTCCCCCTCCCCCATCTAGAAAAATCAGACTGCCAGCAAGTCAGAAAGCCCTCTAATGTTGCAGTTTATCAGAACAGACTAGTCTTGGGTCTTTCCATTGATAAGATAGAGGGGAAAAAGCCCACACCCCCAGACAGACACTCTTGCCTGCAAGTATATCCTTGCAAAACTAGTAGTTCAAGGGGCAATCCTTGCAATGCGCCTGCCAAGCATTAAGCAGCCTTCCAGTTGCAGCATGCATGGTACAGGGCCAACATTTGCAGACTCGGTGGGCCATATTTCTGGAAGAGTTCTGGAATCAGGTATCATTAGAGGCAACTAGTATGTCCAACAGAGACTTCATCTGGATTTATCAAAGTGCTACAAGAAGGCGCCTCTCCATATGCTCCAAGTTATGTCAAGGGCATCACTCACCTATTAAACCAATGTACGAGGGAAATAATTCTTAAAGTGAAACCTAGTGTCAATTAATATCAAGGAACTCAAGTTATTCTACCAGGAGTAGAAGGAACCCAGAAGCCTGAAGAGTTACTTCAAATTTGTTCTTGCCACCAAATCACTTGCAGGAAGAGAGCATATTCCAGGTATAGATACTCCATACCAAGGATGATAATCTTTCACACTGTCATATCCCCGACTCCACCACCACCTGCAACAGGCACGAATGACAGAAATGCGCTTACCTCTACTTCCACAGACTGCATGGCTAGGTCACATGGGGGTTTCAGAGCTCTGGGTCTTGTAGCATACCAGTATGTTGTAAGAGCTGCAAACGCACCAAACCCCATCAACGTGTTTGTTGGAAGAGTGCGCATATACTGGCGAACATCGTCAAGTTCTGGCATTCGCAGATGTCTGAATAAGTCATGTGCTTGCATCGTGGCTGGTTGCAGTTGTTCCTTATGCTGGTGTCTGTTAACAGTAGAGACCCTTTTACATAACATGACAATCCCTTTCCACTTGCCCTTCCCAAGTAGGGGAGGGATTCACACTTTGCTCTCAGTTACTGTTCTGGATAGTAAGACAAGCTTATTTAATAAGAATGGATGGATCAGAACTTTAAGAAACCCTAATTCTAAGCCATTTGCTGGCATGTGCTGCATTGTAAGTGAACTGTAACTACCTCTAAGTGCTGTTTACAGTAAGTTATGCCTTTGGCACATATGAACTAGCTATATTCTAAGACTGCTTCAGTCACCTGAGGAATCTAACCTGGGGATTAGAACCCAAAGGGGGCCTTTGCTTTTTGTCCACATTTCAACAAGCAGCCAAGCACCTTAAGTCCCTGGTAGCAGCAGCAGCATTTTCCACCTCCCAAGTCCAGCTAGATAAGCTTTGAGGCTTAACTTTCCACAGCTAATTGAAGAGAGCTGTCGTCACAACTGACCTATGAAGAGCCATCAGACAGGTTAGGGGCATCCCATTTCCCTTCATGGCATCAGCACATATTTGCTCACACATAGAACAAACTGACATTTCAAGAGGTTTTACGTAATCCTGTGAGGTACTGTGGGGCAATGGATTTTATCTACTGCTTATGTACAGTAGAAAGCACTGGAGAGAGCTCTCTCACTCTCTGCTTTCTAATACAGACAGACCGCAGCAGGAACAGAGTATGGGGGAGGGAACGGGGAGTGTTGCTGTCAGCTCAGCTACTGCTTGCCTCCCAGCCAACACCTCCTAGTCACATGCCCAGCCTTACAGTTCCTGCCCACTAGGCCAAAGGTAACTAGCAGACAAGTTATACT
Organism: Carettochelys insculpta; assembly: GCF_033958435.1. Taxonomy (NCBI): domain Eukaryota; kingdom Metazoa; phylum Chordata; order Testudines; family Carettochelyidae; genus Carettochelys; species Carettochelys insculpta. The sequence goes on along the minus strand of NC_134140.1, from coordinate 59,253,798 downwards.
TGATTCAGGGGAGGGAAGGCAGGCCAATGGCAAGCGAGTCTGGAGTCACACCACTGCACAAAAGCGGTACTGGCAAGAACACAATGTTTGTTTCAGAAGCACAACTGCTGGAGACATGCACAAATGCCTGTTACCAGCTCATGCCTCCTACCACAAGAGGAATGATTGCAAGAGGCTTGCATAGAAAAAAAAATGCAGTGGATATTTAGATTGGATATGTTATGCGGAACAAATTATGTTTTCAGAAGCTGATGAATTATTTACCCAGATGTTTAAATCTGTTTAGCCTCACTGGATACCGTCAAGTTAGATCAAAGCAGAACTAAAGAATATTGAAGCCAAATGTAGTATGTTGCAACAAGATGGAACACTAAATAAAGAGAGTAGGTGTTTATTAGTATAAAAACAGACTTATGAAAACTACACTTAAATTCAGGATTCTAGTCAGGCCTGTGACAAGATGGGCTTCCTTTTAAAGTGAAAGAGAATAGTCCCAACCTACAGTCTGTTGAAATCTTTATGCTGTAAAGAGTTACTCAAATAGGCAAAGGCAAACTGTCTAGCTCATGTCTACACAAGTGTTTAGATAAGAATTAGGTTGCCAGAGATTGCAAAAAGCCACAGGAATAGTCCAGCATTTCACAATACCATTAGGAGGGTGGAGAAAGGTGATCTTGAGTTTAGGGCACTGTACCAGGGCTCAGTTCAATTCCTGGCTGTGGAAGGACTTCTTATGGAAGTCACACTTGGCATGTGCTCTCACTTCACAGGTGAGGAAACAGGCTCTTCTCACACTTTGTCTTGTTTAAGGTCTTACACGTAGGGCATGTGATTTCCTTTATCTCAGTTCTAACCTCTAGGTGAGTTTCTCTCAAATACAGCCATTGGTGATGTTTTTTGTAGCCACAGCCTCCTGCTGAGGTGGTGGTGGGGGGATGCAAAGTAGCAGCTCCTTTCCTTCCCTCAATGCCCTGCGCCTTGTTGTGGGCTGCTGGGGAGACCAGGGAGGGGGAGGTCCAGCCCTGCTTTGGAAAAAACTGGAGCACGGTGCTGGAGGGCCAAGCATCCAATGAGTTTCCCACCTTCTCTGGGGCCACAGAGCTCAGGCTTTCAGTTTCAGCCCGGAGTGGGTGGGATATCAGGCTCAGAGTTCCACGTGCACCCTGCTGCTGGGTCTTGCTGCTGCGGGGCTTCCAGATCTAAACAGCCACACTGCAACACTCCCTCCTATCCAGGGCTTTATGTGGCCTCAGGCTTGGCAGGGTTAAGTAAGCCTGTTGTGAAAAGCCATCATTGTAGGTTAAAAAATATTTACCAACAACAGCCTTACTAGCTAACAGATAAATTCCTATGATTTGGAACTTGTATTTGCTCTTTCCGCGAAGTTAATTCAGTATTTTAGGGCGGAGAAGGGGAGGGAAAAGGGTGAAAGCAGGCACCAGCAACAGGTGGTGGCTGCACTCTAAGGCCAACAAAATTTGTCTGAGAACCCCTGTTCTATCTTGTACAGAGAGATAAGAGATCTTTAACCTGTATTCTTGAGGGAATTTCTGGATACATCCAGCTTACCAATTCAATTCACTGATGGAATAAGTCAGAATAGTTAATGAAGCACTATCACTGTTCTAAGTTATGGTCTACAGAACTGGAGTGAATTAAGTTTTTAATGTTCCCCAAAAAGGCAATATGGTAGAGACTGCATGTTAATTCTGACCACCCTTGACAAGTGAAGTTTAGTAAACAAACCCCTCAATTTGTAAAGCTGAGTTTAGATAGCAATAAGGCACATTCTATAGCAGGGATTACTTCTTCCCCACCTCCCAGATTCATAGTACTTTCCTCCTAAAAGGCATTAGGTTTTCCTCCTACATGTGCGCCACAATTGAACATTTAAAGCATACATATTAGCATTTTGTACATTCTACAGGAAACAATTTGAGCAACTTTTGGTCTCAAGAGTGAGGAAGTACCTTACATGTACTCTTACACATAGGCAACAGTTTTTACTTAGATGCCAGTCTTCAGGAATAGTGTAATTGTTGAAGAATTGCTTGTGTATGATAACAAGAGTAATATAACTAAATGTATTACTAAGCTATCTAGTGTAAATATGTATAGGCTATTCACATACTGAATTATTTGATAATCAAGGCACTAAAGCAGGGAATTAGGGGGTAAAAGGAAGCTCAAGTTTTACCTTTAACTGCTGCTTGTTTGGAGTGTAACCTATAAAAGATCGAGTAATGTAACCAGAGGCTGTAAATGTACTTTGAAGGCCTCTAACAGTATGATTACTTGGCATATACCAGTAAAGTTATTCTTACTATGCTTCTGTGACCTCATTTTCACCACAAAAAACATTGCAGTTCTCACACAAGACGAAGCAGTTCAGTGATCTTTTAACTCGAACTATAGATAAAAATCTAGTGAACGCTTTTTGGGATGAAGATAAGGCCACAGAGGCATACAAGTTGAACAGATTCACCAATGAATAATTCACAAGAGCTAAAAACTAAGTGAAACAGAAGGATGCAGTACCTACCACTTACTTCACTGACAATGCCTTTGACTGCCTTCTCTTACCTGAGCAGGCAAAAGGAGGACACACAAGTCTCAGACCCTGGGTCAACTGACTGAAACCCAGCAACAAGGCAAAGGTAAGGAAGGCCTCAGAGCCCAAGTTTCAACCCAAGGGAAACATCTACACTGCTATTTTAAGCCTCATAATGCAAGGCCCTGGAGCTCATCTCAATTGACCTGGTCACAAAGACTAGCTACTGAAATGTCTCACTATCACAACCCAGTGTAGATATATTCCTTATATCCCTATTCCTGGTCCTCCTCTTCAAGGCCCTAGCTCCTCCACACTCAACTCATGTGATATGGGCAGGTCAATCAACACCTCTGTAAGATACAATTGTCAATGTTTTGTTTGTGACACATTTCATACAGCCCACTCATGTCTGGTCCCCCACACCCATCTCTAATAGGGCAGGCCTGATCCTCACCCACTAAAACCCTTCCTTGAGCGAGGGTTCAGTTTTTTTGACCCAAGCCCTAAAGCATGCAAGACAAAAAAAAAAAAAAAAACAAACACAAGTCATCTGCCAGCATTTGGCAAATGCCAGCCTCAATCCTTATCTGTGTGTTTGAGATGAGAGCTCCTGTTTGTTACCTTTGGCAGGTCTAGGTCTATCTGCTATCTAGGTTCATTTGTACTAGAAAGTCAGCAAGACAGGGTAACCCATTTAGCAGTACTGTACTTTTAGTAAGCTGGAGACCTAGGTTTGCTTGTTATTGAAATGTTATCTGGATGGCAGAGAATATAACAGGACACGCTGAACATTAGATATGACAGAAGCAGCAGCACCATTCCTTGTAACTGTAAGGCATAGGAGTACACCCTAAAGAAAGCAGACACACTCCCTGGAGCACAAGAGTTTGTGATGCTCAAGAAGAACATGTAGAAGTTCACCTAGAGACGGTTGATATATGAAAACTCTTAACTTTCTTACCCAGACTAGCATAACGTAGCCAGTAAGAAATATTTACTGTAGCCTGGCTTAGATTAGCAGCTAGTTTTGCAATGGGTTTTTATTTGGGCAGAAATTAAGAAAAAAAGTTACATCTTTTCTCATGATATGCTCTTTAGTGAGAGACACTCAGTAATATGCCCACCTTGAAGCACACAGCATCAGTTTTCAAACACTGACAGACAGATTTGACTCTCCATTTGTGAAAGTATCCTTCTTAGCTCTTCACATCAGCACCACTAAAACCTTGAGCCAGCCAGCCAAAGAAAGTGCCTCTCTGATACACAAGTAATGAGCACAGCACAGCATCCAAGACTGATCTTGACAGCAACGAGAGTGTCTTTTGAGGCAGTAAGCCAAATGGCAAGATACTGCCATTCTTTACTCCTCCCACTCAGGGTGTACAATGATCTATTTACAGAGGGTTACAAGCTCCTCTATTGTCTATCAGTTACCAGACATCATTCGAGTGCAATGGACAGAAAACAGGAGAGCAGCAGCCACCCTCTCTGTTGCTGAGAGAAAAATCCAAGAACCAATAGTTTCTCTTCCTCTCCTCCCAAAGGCTCTGGTGCTACAGCAACACATGCCACTGTTGCGCTAGCGCACACACTCAGCTGATGGGTGAGAACTCTTCCCTTGACATAACCACTTGGCTCCTGCCAGCGGCAGTAGCTATGTTGGCAGGAGAAGTTCTCCCCAGGACATAGCACTGCATACACTGGTGCTTAGCTCAAGTCACTTGGGCAGTGGAGGGGACTTGGTCACATCTGAGCCACATACTTGTACCAATGCAAGCTGTAGTACAGGACTCTCAAACGCACAGGCAGGAGGCCAACTGTGGCCCAAGCACTTCCATAATCCAGCCTGCAACATGGCTACTGGCATGAGAGTCCCTGTGACCCTAAAGGGGGTTCCATGCCCTTCCCCCAAATTCCCCACTATGCCTCTTCCCTCCCCATCACACTCCTTCCCTCAAACCCCCTCCCACAAGATTAGGAGATAGTCTGCTCTGTTCCACTGTCCAGTAGCTCTGCTTCCCAGCCGCTCCCATGCGGCTAGCAGCCACAAGCAACTCTAACCCCACTGCACTACAAGTGATGGTGCCAGGAGCCTCGGGGAGAGGGGGCTGTTAAACTACCCAGGGGTGTCAGGTGGGGCTGGGGGATGCATGGAGGATGGACACCATGCAGGCTGGCAGGGTCAGCAAATGCTGGGGGGGGGGAGGGGGGGGGAAGGGAAGGAGAGGAAAAGGTGTGGAGTTCTGCCCCAGAGCCCTGCCAGACAGGGGTGCCTGCTGGTCCACTAGGAGGATCTGCATACTGGCTTTAGCCTTAAGGCTATTTTAAAAAAAAAAAAAAAAAGTTTGAGACCCCTGCTGCAGTACGTACATTGCTAGCATGGGAGTCATGCACCAGCTAGAGCAAGGTTCAGTGACTAGTACAATGGAAACTTGCTCAAGTTTGGTTGGCCATTGTTGCCCCCTACTGATGGAGTCACATCTGCTAAGCTCTCCCCATCAGTGGGAAGTGACCCAAGCCCTCTAAAAGTTACTGGGACTACACTTATTTCTGAGTGGGCCATTCCTACTACATTAAGGCTACATCTACACTATGAAATAGTCAAATTTACTCAAGTAGACTTTATAACACTGGGTTTTATAAAGTCAAAGTTGAGTTTCTGCAACTGCCCAAATCAACTTAGTGCAGCCCCACTAGATTGCCAAAGTTCAAATGTTGCAGCACTGCATTGTGGGACCCTATCCCACTGTTCCCTCATCACCATGGCATTCTGGGTTTTCTTCCTGGTGCATTATGGGGGAAAAATGCCCTGCAAGTGGTTGTGGAGGTGTGATGTCATCTTCCCAGACTGTCCTCGTTCTCCTCCTGTTGAAAACAGCCATTTTTCTGAAGTCTGACAGATAAAGAAATTGTTTGAGTCATCCTCATTACGTCCCCTCTCCACGTGTTTCTAAGCTTCTATTGCTGGGACTGTTCTTCATTCTGTCCCTTTTTAACAAACAGTGACTTTAAAAAATAATCTAACTGTACCATGTCAATAGGTCACTCAACTAATTTCCACCCCTCATTCCTTCCCTGCCAGTGAAAAAACGCCAAATAGATGGGCTTCAGAAGCTTAAGCCCATGATGCCCAAGTGAAACAAACTGGCTCCACATGACCAGGAAAAGACTTCACTTCCTTCTTTCCTTAAGGACATATAGGGAATCCCACAGAAAATATATCAAACAAGGCGAAGCACCCAAATGAGCTGTGGGTGTGGCTGTGAGCATACCCAGCTGACTGTACCATGTAGCCATGATGCCCATGCGACTTGGGAAAGATTTCATATAAAATTCTCAAGCACAGCAGGAAAGGAGGAAAAGTAGGGAATCCCCAGAGAAAGAAAAACAGTGACTTTGAAAAATAACGGCACACACAGCTGACTATGCCATGTCACTCAGCTACTTTTCCCCCATTGAAAAACACAAAAAAAAAACAACACACACTCCAAAAGGTCCCTCCTGAGACTGTGGGTTCCCCCAAGCCACCCCCTTTGGGAAAGGAGAGTACTGGAGCATGTTAATATCAGCTGCCAGGGGCCCGCCCCACCCCCCAGCACCTGTTCCCTGATCAGTTGTGTGCCTAGACATTGGGGGACAGGGGGACAGCCCCAAAAATATTTGCCACCAAGGGGCCAGGACCTTGGCACATGGTGAGCCCCACAAAATGTGAAATACAAAAGCCTTCACCCTGTTCAGGCCAAGACATGCTGCTTTCTGGAAGCATGGTCCACACTGCACAGCCAGCACAGGGTCGGGTGGGGTGGGGTGGGGGCTAGCCTCCCAGACACATGGTGCCTATGGGGAAAGGAGGGCTGCCCTGTACAAAATGTGAAGCACAGAAAAGAAGCTTCTCAGACTTCTGCTAAATCCTGTGCAGGGAGGAAGCCTTCACCCCACACAGGGCAGGAGATGCCACTGTCTGCAAGTACAGTCCCCACAGCCCAGCTGCCATGTGGTATAGTGGGGGGTTGGCCCATCAGTTGCATGGCACTGGGAGCGGGGGCAGGTGAGCCATGTGGTCCAATTGGTGGTAGACTGCCAACCGCAAAGCATCTGGAGGGTGGCTGCCCCATACAAGTGTGGAACTCAGAAAATAAGTTTATTGGCCTCTCCTGCTACATCCTGTGCAGGGAAGAAGTCTTCACCCCACAGAGCAGGACATGCCACTACCTGGTCCCCACAACCAAGGCGCCAGGTGATGGTGAGGTGGGGGCTAGCCTGCCAGCTCAACTGAGATCCAGGATCCCCTGATGCTCCATGCTGGGTCTCTCTTTCATTGTTAGATGCGATTAGCATGCTGTCTGGAAAGAAAATTAATTCAGATTGCCAGGCTTCCTGTTTCCTACTTCCTGCACATGTGCAGGAGAGCAGAGGTGAAAGCTGACAGAACATATACATTCTGGGCACTGTGGGATACTCCTGGAGGCCAATAAAAATCAATTAAAATTAACATGGTTTCCACATGAACACTAATTCAAACTTTTAAATTCAAACTTGACGTTACACCACATCAGAGGGTTGAGGCAAGAAAGTCAACCTAAGCGCCTGTTAAAAATTGACCTAATGGTATTTGCATGAAGACAGTCACATTGTAAAATTGAGCTAAGTGCCTTCAAAAAAACCTGACTTTATACTCTAGCGTAGGCATAGCCTAGACGAACTGCAAAGCACTGGGACTGCCATCATTAGAATTCCCTCCCCCACGCCCCACCCTGCCTACCTCCACATCCCTTTCACTGTTGCATGTCCCTGTACACAGTTACAAGGGGATCTACTTCTAGTACCCAAGAGTCTGAATAGGGAAGAGACCCAGTCTAGTACCACATTCCAAGCAAGTGTTATGCCACAGCACAGGAGAGTGTTTCTGCAAGTTCTGACACCCAGTCCAGGAACTGTCCTTCCAATATGCACGATGGCAGTTTGGTGTCAGCAATCTAGCATGTATGAAAGCCAGTTTTCCTCAACTTCTCCACACATTCCACATTGAGGTCTGGGCTACGCTAAGTAGATAGGTCAACATAGCTACATGAATATGGATTTGTCACACTTGACTAATACAGCTGTATCAATCTAACCACCAAAGAAGATGCACCTAGGCCAAAGGAAGAGTTCTTCCATCCATACACATACCACTGTTCAGGGAGGCCGTGTTCCCAAACCAACAGAAAACCCCCTTCTATTGGTATAGGCTGCATCTATTCTGTAGGATGCCCCAGCTATAACAATGTAGCAATTCTGGAGCAGTCTTCATAGGTTAGACATACCCTTAGTAAATTCTGATCAACTTACACTGAAGGGCTTTTAAAGGAGGAGGACAGCATCAAGAGCTGAAGGAAGTCCAGGCACCCTCATGCCAGCTGCAGGGAAAACAGAAGACATAGGAGCTGCTATACAGCTCCAGGTCACCAGAGGATCCCCTATGCTAGTGCAATAGTTTTTCACCTGTGAACCAAATGGCAACTATGAAAATAAAGTTTCAAACCCCCCAGAAAAGGCAGCTTTTTCCTGATTGAAAGTACGTGAATATCCCCACTCATAGCTCAAACCCAGAACTGTTAGATGTACTGTATAAGCCTGTGGCTTGGCACAGTAGTTGATGCAGTGTGAAAGAGCACTGAAGATGTTAGACAATCGATTTCAGCTAAGATAGGGGTCCACAGACCACAAGTTGAATTTCAAGAGGGTCTGCACCTCCGCCTGAATTTTTTTTAAGACGTCTGCAAATGAAAAAGGGTGAAAAGCCATTGTGCGAATGTAAGCCTCCCAGGACTAACAATATTGATTCTACAGCCAGATTGTTCTAGTGATAGGGTAACTACTACACTGTACCTGAAAATCTGGTCTGTTGGTCACGTAGATTTCTGAGTCTTCCCAATAGTCTCTTGCCTGCCCTCAGAGTGAATTTGGTCTAGCACTTAAGATAATTCTCCTTCTACCCTGCAAACTGAATGCACTTCATAGAATCATAGAACACTAGGACTGGAAGGGACCTCAAGAGGCCATTGAGTCCAGCCCCGTGCCCCAATGGCAGGACCAAGTACTGTCTAAACCATCCCTGATAGACATCTATTTAACCTGTTCTTAAATATCTCCAGCAATGGAGATTCAACCACCTCCCTCGGCAATTTATTCTACTGTTTGACCACCCTGACAGTTAGGAACTTTTTCCTAACGTCCAATCTAAACCTCCCTTGCTGCAGTTTAAGTCCATTGCCTCTTGTTCTATCCTCAGAAGCCAAGAACAAAAGTTTCCTCCCTCCTCCTCATGACATCCTTTTAGATACGTGAAAACCGCTATCATGTCTCCCCTCAGTCTTCTCTTTTCCCAATTGAAGAAGCCCAATTCTTTCAGCCTCTCTTCATAGGTCACATTCTCTATACCTTTAATCATTCTTGTCGCTCTTTTCTGGACCTTCTCTAGTTTCTCCACATCTTTCTTGAACTGCGGTGCCCAAAACTGGACACAATACTCCAGCTGACGCCTAACCAGCACAGAGTAAAGCAGAAGAATGACTTCTTGTGTCTTGTTCACAACACACCTGTTAATGCATCCCAGAATCATGTTTGGTTTTTTTGCAACAGCATCACACTGACTACTCATATTTAGCTTGTGGTCCACTATAACCCTTTCTGCTGTAGTCATTCCTAGACAGTCTTTCTCCATTCTGTACGTGTGAAACTGATTGTTCCTTCTCAAGTAGAGGACTTTGCATTTGTCCTTATTCAACGTCATCCTGTTTACCTCACACCATTTCTCCAATTTATCCAGATCATTTTGAATTATGACCCTATCCGACAAAGCAGTTGCAACCCCTCCCAGCTTGGTATCATCTGCCAACTTAATAGGCGGACTTTTTATGCCAATATCTAAATCATTGATGAAGATATTGAACAGAACCAGTCCTAACACAGACCCCTGTGGAACCCCACTTGTTATACTTTTCCAGCAGGATTGTGAACCATTAAGAGCTACTCTCTGGGTATGGTCATCCAGCCAGTTATGCACCCACCTTACAGTAGCTTCATCTAAATTGTATTTGTCTAGTTTTTTGATAAGAATATGATGCAAGACCGTACCAAATGCTTCACTAAAGTCTAGGTATACCACATCTACCGCTTCTCCCCAATCCTCAAGGCTTGTTATCCTATCAAAGAAAGCTATTAGATTAGTTTGACATGATTTGTTCTTTACAAATCCATGCTGGCTGTTCCCTATCACCTTACCACCTTCCAAGTGCTTGCAAATGATTTCTTTAATTACCTGTTCCATTATCTTTCCTGGCACTGAAGTCAAGCTGACTAGCCTGTAGTTTCCTGGGTTATTCTTATTCCCATTTTTATAGATGGGCCACTTGGAGGATTAAGGAATTTTTGGGTACTCTGCATAGCAGTATAACTATGAAGTACACTCTAACTGGACACTCAATTCTGGCCTCAAATGCATGGCTGCAGTGCCTTTTACAACCAGAATAATGTTCCAAAGATAATGTCTAGTTCTGTACTCCCTGAAACTCTCAAGTCTGACAATGTCACACATGACAAAACTCTGCTCAAAGATCTTTTAAGGGTTAGATTATTGTAGGTAAAGTGGTAGCACCATATATTAAGATGGTCTAACTTTTCATTATCATCAGTTGCTTTAATACTGAAATGAAAACTGGATATAATGGACCATGAAACATGCAATTGTTCTCACCTCTACCCAGTAGCAAGCTAATTAGGAGTTCTTGTGCTGTCTCAGAAGCGATGTTTACGCTTATTACTCCAATTAGAATAAGCAAATCTAACTTTTTTCTGAAGAACTCTACAGCAATATCCAAACTTCTCTTCATGCAGTATGCTCTTTCACAACAAGCATACAAAATGAGCATCGTTCTAAAGAAGCCTATCTCTGGTCACCCATGGAAGCACTCTTGGTAGCACTGGAAGCATAACTGACAAAAAATCAGTTTACTCATCCTGATAAACCTAGGAAAATACTCTATGTGCACACGGGTAATCCTGAAGAGTCATCATGTACCTTCTGAATGATGAATGTGGGCAGTGCAAGAATTAGCTTCTTAGCAAGTTTAGTAACCTGTAATCTAGGATAAATTAAATAAGCATCAGACAAGTTCAGTTTACATCATGTTACAAGGAACAAATTCAGATATTTGTACACCAGTACTTAAAGAATTAAAAAGAAAATCACAATGCAAAAACATACTATCATAAAACATTCAAGACTAGAACAAAAAAGCCATGTCTACACCAGCCCCTTCCTTTCAGAAAGGGCATGGTAATGAGCACGGTTGGAAGATGGTAATGAGTCACTGCCATGAATATGCAGCACCTCATTGGCATAATGACAGCCACAGAAATTTGAAAGTGCCGCTTTCGAATTGCATGCTGCCCATGTAGACAGAGACCTTTCAAAAGGACCCCCCCCCCCCCCACACACAGGTCTTTGAAAGCCCCTTATTCCTAAAGCCAAATAGGCAGAACAGGCTTTCAAAGTCCGCGGGGGAGTGGGGGGGGGGGGGAAAAAGTCCTTTAGAAAGGCCCACATCTACATGGGCAGCGCACGATTTGAAAGTGGCATATTCATGGCAGCGCCTCATTAGCATCTTCCAGCCTTGCTCTATAGCATGCCTCTTCTGAAAGGAAGGGGCTAATGTAGACATAATGTAATGCTCCACAAGATAGGATGTCCGCTATGGTTACTCAAGATGATCCAGTCTTTCCACGAAGACGTGAGAGGAACCGTCCAATACGATGGCACATTATTGGATGCTTTCAGCATCAGAAGCGGCGTCAAACAAGGAGGCGTCCTCCCTCCGACATTGTTCAGGATCTTCTTCGCACTCGTCCTTAAACACGCCTTTGGATCTTCAACAGAGGGCATCTTTTTGCACACAAGACCTGACGGGAAACTGTTTAATCTTGCAAGGCTGAAAGCTAAATCTAAGGTGCGGGAAGTCCTCAGAGATATGCTGTTCGCAGATGACGCTGCTGTCGTGTCACACACAGAAGACCAGCTTCAGAAGCTGCTGGATCAGGTCTCCAAAGCATGCAAGGACTTTGGGCTCTCCATCAGCCTAAAGATGACAAACGTACTTGCTGAAGACGTTGCTGTTTCTCCATCAATCAGCACTGACAACTATACATTAGAGGTTGTCCACGAGTTCGTTTACCTCGGGTCCCCCATCGCTGACACCCTGTCATTGGAGACTGAGCTAAATAGGAGGATCGCTAAAGCAGCCACAACTCTGTCCAGACTCAGCGAGAGAGTGTGGAACAACAACAAGCTGTACACTCACACCAAAATGCAAGTCTACAGAGCCTGCATCCTCAGCACCCTCCTTTATGGCAGCGAGTCTTGGACCCTGTACGCCCGCCAGGAAAAGAGGCTGAACGTCTTCCACTTGCGCTGCCTCAGGTGCATTCTTGGAATATCGTGGAAGGACACAGTGTCCAACACTACCGTCCTTGAGCAAGCTGGAATCCCAGCTATGCACACCCAACTCAGGCAACGGCGGCTCCGCTGGCTTGGCCACATCCACAGGATGAATGATGGAAGGATCCCAAAAGACATCCTGTATGGCAAGCTAGCCTCTGGCAAAAGACCTCCTGGACACGCCCAATTGCGCTACAAAGATGTTTGCAAGAGAGACCTCAGGGAAGTAGACATCAAGCCAGACAGCTGGGAGGAGCTGGCAGACGATCGCAGCAGATGGAGGCAGGAACTATACAAGGGCCTTCAGAAGGGCGAGTTGAGGATCAGACAGCTAGCAAAGGAGAAGCAAGCCCACAGTAAGCACAGCAAGGACCTGCCGGACACCCATTACATATGCAACAGATGCAGCAAGGACTGTCACTCTTGTGTGGGTCTTCACAGTCACAGCTGACGCTGCAAATGAGGATGCCAAACAGAACTACGAAGGGCATGTTCCATAGTCTATGTAGACTGAAGGATGCTACTATCTATCTAATGTAGACGTAGCCATATAGGTCAATATGCACCTTATGGGAAACAAATGGGTTCACAACCTTTATTCTGACCTCTGAAATATGATTTCAAGAATTAGGTCTACTAATTCCATCTTTATGTAAAAGAAAACTCAATGGTTCCCTTGTGCCAGCGATAAAACACTACATTGCAGTTCTTCCTAAGTCAACTGCAGCAAATATAAAGGTAGTTTGAGTTAAATCATAAGAAATTCCTGGACACTAGGCAATTCCTACTACCAAAAATGCAGCACTAACCTCTTATTGCAGGATTAATGTGATTTAAGGAAAATAAAAAGCAGCCAAGGCAGCCAAGGATGCAACCCAATATTCTGAGCGTTCCCAGCTTTCGGCCATCAGAAGCTGAGAGTGGAGATGGATAACTCAATGATTACTTGTTTTGTTAATTTCCTCCAAAGCCTCTGACATCGGATACTGTCAGAGGACAAGTATCAGAGAGGTAGCTGTGTTAGTCTGTAGCTTTGAGAATAACAAAAAGTCTTGTGGAACCTTGGACTGACCAAGATATTTTGGAGCACAAGCTTTCGTGGGCAAAGACCTGCTTCATCAGATGCGTGAGTGGGGGGTGGTTTCAGAGCAATATTTAAAGAGTGGGGTCCCAGTAAGAGGGAGGGCCAGAGCTGACAAGGTCTATTCAGTAAGGTGGAAATGGCCCAGTACCAACAGCACTTATCAAAAGAGGAAAAGCAAATCGGATCAGACGGGAGATGTGAGCCTTTGTCCGAATCTAATGGGGAGATACTACCACCCAGAGCAGAGACACTGCCTTTGTAAGCTGCAGGCCACTTGCAGTCTCTGTTTAATCCATGGGTAATGGAGTCAAGTTTGCAAATAAATTGCAGCTCAGAGATTTTTCTCTCCATTTGATTTTTGAAATTTATTGTTTCAGAACAGTCACCCTTAAATCTGCCACTGAGTGTCCAGGGAGATTGAAGCGTTCCCCCACAGGCTTCTGTACATTACCGTACCTGATGTCTGATTTATGTCCATTTATTCTTTTACAGAGAGACTGTCCAGTTTGACCAATGTAAACTGCAGTGGGGCATTGCTGGCACATGATGGCATATATTATATTAGTAGATGTGCAGGTAAAGGAGCCCCTGATGGCATAGTTGGTGATAGGTCCTGTGATGTCACTGGTGCAGATATGTGAGCAGAATTGGCAGCAAGGACTGTTGCAGGGGCTGGTTCCAGGCCTAGAGTCACTGGTTTGTGATTTGTGGTTGCTGGTGAGGATTTGTTCAAGGTTAGCAGGCGGGCTATAGGCAAGGACAGGCCTGCCTCCCAAGGTCTGTGAGAGTGAAAGATCATTGTTCAGGATGGGCTGCAAATCACTGATTACATGTTGGAGATGCCTTAGGTGGGGACTGTATGTGATGGTCAGTGGTGTTCTCTTGTTTTCCTTTTCCATTCATAACTGGGCACACCACACCTCTTGAGATTTCAGTAACTCCCACAAGTCACTTACATGCAATACTTTAATATATTGCATTTATTTTGACCACATTTTAGAAATATTTAATATAGTTAAAAACAGGCCACACGAGCCAGACAGACTTAGATTATCAAGCGATATTTTAGCCAATTAAGCTATACTTGGGGGACACAGGTAGAGGAAAATAAAGTTTAAGAAACAGTAGTGAAGCACAGTAGAGCCAGTTACACCTTTTACTGAAGTGGACTTACGAACAGACAGAAAAATCCATTTGAGTTCTGGCACTGACTTTAGCCCAACACTATCATCCTCTCAGTGTTCTTTACCTACACAAACTATCCAGACCCTTCTCATGAGGATGTCCATGAAACATCTCAAGGAGTTTCTATTAAACAGGTCAATTCCTCTACCACACAAAACCAAAAACCCACACAGCCACGTTCATGGTTTTGCAATGCTGGAAGAAGTTTGCAAAGGAGACCAAGGTGCCCCCCAATAATAGCACACCCATTTCTTAGGACTAGTGTTTTTCCATTTGGTAAAATATTTCTTGTGATGTATCCAATAAGAAAATGCATGTCCCCCCAGCTGAGGCAGGTCTTCCCCCCTGCACTTCCCACCCAGCATGATGAATGCTGCAAATTGTGCACATATCCTCACTCCCTGACGAAAGGGAACAGCCACCAATGTTCTCCTCTGAATCAAGGTGGTGGCGGGAAATAGGGCAGAGGAGCCAAAACCTTCCCAACTAAAGAGGGCTTGGAGGATGGGTGGCTCAGGGCTCAGACACTCACAGACAGGGGTGGGGTACATCCCCAGCCAGACACTTCCACCTGCCTGCCAATTCTGTATGCTTCAAAAAGAAGCAATCCCATTGCAGGTACGTTCTATTTTCCTGGCACAACCAAACCCATGCTTGCTTTGTGTTATGAGAAGAGGAAACTGTATATCAAATTTGGTGGTCCTAACCCCCCCTGTCTAGGAGGAATTCTTGAACAAATTTATAGTAGATAAACAAGTGGTGCTTCTCAAGCAGGAAGAAATCATGCCAACTCTGCCAGTCAACATGTGCAAGGCCAACAGCACATATCCAGACAAAGCCACATTATGTGCTTAACCGGAACATTTTTAAAAGCTTTTTGGACAACCAGTGCTATAACTGTTTGAAGGGACAGGTTTTTACAGTGTGCCTGTGCACTTGATTCACTCATGGAACCTTAAGCACATCAGTCTAAACTTTCTTGACAAGCCACTTCAAGAGTATACCCCCAGATAAGTTACAAATATATTAACATTAGTTAATGTTAAGAACACATTTAAAGACAGCTTTGCCTGAACGGTATAAGTGAGGGGAAACCTTGCTAAAGCCATTTTCAAACAGGTTTCCAAACTAGGAGTGGAAAAGTAGATATGATTTGATCAGACAGTTACTTTAGACATTAACCTTCCCTATCAGAGTCAACATCTGCATCTTGGACTCTACCCCACCGCCCCACCAGACACCTATGTTACAGGCTCTCCTTTGGACTCAATTCTTCTCCACATATACCTGACCGCTCGTAGAGTCTGCCTTGAGTGCTGCACTTACCCATTTCTCTTGAACACTGACATTTGAAAGTATTTGATTTGCCCATTAAAAAACAAGCCATAATCCTAAAAGAAGTGAACCTACATTAACCAAGCAGAGTAGCCCTTAAAAATTAAACCATACTGAGATTTCTGAAAAGGTCAGGATATTTAAAAACTAGTGTCTTCAACTTAATAGGGAGCCCTTAAAAGCTATTTTTTCCTTAGTCTATATCAAGAAACAGTACCTTTGACTGTTTATAAGAAACTCTGCACAAATTCAAATACTACGCATAAGGACACTAGATTAGGTGTTAAATTATTAGCTGTATTACTAGTAGAGTTTTTAAAAAGGCAGGTAGTTACCATTATGATAATTATAGTCTTACATTTATAAATTGTTAACTTGTACACAGAGGGCTTGGAATAAAATCAGCTTAAAGATTAATCCATCGAACCCTCATATTAGGGTATTTGTTTTCACTTTGGTTCTAATGTATTACAGTAACATCAGTGTTTGGACTACAGACCCTTCTGGAAAAAGGTGTGTTTGAACACTGTTTCTCAACCAATATGTAACAAAGAAAGGAATTAGTTTAAGAGGTTTTGGTATTAAATATAGAACTCCAAGCCAGTCTGAGCTGACAGCATCCTTTTGAAGTAGACTTTCTAGTCAGTCATTGAAAGGCAGGAAAACTAAACCTGCAGAAAGAAATAGCACATAGTTTCGTGAAAAAGGCATTCAGTTAACTAGAATTTAGGACTAAATGCTTTCCTTAGCTTTAACACAGAGCCTCAGATTGGATTTGAAGCCCTGCATGGGACTGCTGATTACAAATCAGTGTTCTTACATACAAGACCCAGAGAAATAACACTGACCAGTCCAGTTCTGCCCCCCAACTGCCCAAATGAAGAGGCATAGACTGGGATATGGGGAAGAGCACCGTTCTGTAACTTATTAAAGTAACAATCTCAGGACACTTTGCCTTAGCAGAACACAGAGGCTGTTGAATTAGGATTGGACTATCTCACACAGCTTTGAGCACAAAAGTCAGACAGCCTGAATGCTGTTTGTCAGCACTTTTGCCGACAAAAAAAAATTTCCCTTGCCCCCAATAGTGGCATTCAGGCGGTTGTTCACCCTGCTATTTGCCACAACAGACCAAGTGCCAGATAACAACGAGGAGTCACTTTCAGAATGACTTCTGAGCAGAGGTGAAAGGAAGGGGGTGTGTGCAGCTCTGGCAAAAGCCAGCAGAGTGCTATTTAAAGAGCCCTCAGGAACCCCGGCTGCAATAGGCCAGTGCCCGTAAGACATTTCAGTTACTTCCAGCCCTGCCTCTGAGATCCCAACTCAACAGCATCACTAGGCAGCTTTCACGGACCTGCCCCATCCACCACCCGGCCTCCCCACCACAGGCGGGGCTGTAGCCGGCACGCTCATTACTGCCGGGCGCTCAGCAGCACACCGCCGGCAACAGCAAGCGCGTCGCAACCCTTTCCCCGCCAGGCTCCCCCTCGCCATGCTGTGCCCGGGAGCGGCCCGGGGCTGCTGCGCAACCCTCGGTCAGAAGCGCCGCTCTAGAAAGCGGGACCCCAGTCCCCTCCCGCGAAGCCTGCGCGCTTTTGTTCTCCACCGTGCAGGTTTCCCCGCGGCGAGGGCACCGCCGGGAACGCGGCGCGGCGAGGCCCGGCCCCTCCTGCAGCGAGCCCAGCAAACTCAAGGCACGCAGCCCGGCCTCACCGCGGCTTCCCCTACGGCGCGGGGAAGGATAATGGAGCCGCCGGCCCGTCTGCTCGTGCTCGGCCACAGCAGCTCCAAGCGGAGGCCCCGGCCGGCACCCCCGCTCCCAGCCCAGCGAAGCGGAGACAGCGTGGGGTGGGAGGCTGAACAGCCGCAGGCCGGGAGCCGAGCCGAGCCTCCACCCCGCCCCAACACCCGCGCCGCACTCACCGCCTGCTCTGGCGGCGGCAGCAATAACAGCCAGCACCCTCCGCCCGGACAGGGTGAGCCAGCCCCCGACTCGCCCTATTTAAGCCGCCCACACGAGCCGCCGCCGGGGCGGCGTGGTGCGTTTACGCTGCGCGCGCGCGCCCGCCCGCCCGGGATTGGGCGGAAAGGTGGGCGCTAGGACCTGCAGGGAGCCGCGACACGCCGCAGCCAGGCCGGGGCCAATAGCAAGGCAGGGCCTGGGCGAAGCTGGTAAACAGCGCGGGGCGGCGACAGAGCGGATCTCGGTTCCGCTCCCGCCCAGGCCACCTGGCAGCGCTCCCCGCCTGTGCCAAGGGGCGGTTTGTTCGGAGGCACCGTTAAAGGGCAGCGCGAGGAGGAAACGGACCCAGGGGGAGGGAGGTGCCGCGAAGCTCCGATCCCGGCTGCGGGGAGCGGGCGGCTCCGCCCCAGTGCACCCCGCCGCTGGAGCCGCAGCCCCTCAGCGCCCCGCTCCCCCGTCACCGTACAGACCCTTTTAGTCGCTCAGAAGGGGCGACGCGTTGTTCTGTGTCTCCGCAGAGCAAAGCAAAGCAAAGCGGTCCCGCGGCACCTGGAAACGAGCAGTTTTTATTAGTCTTTCCCGCGAGAGCTCATGACCTCGTAGATGCAGGTGTTAGTCTGGAAGGTGCTGCAGGGCTGCTTGCTTTGGGTTGCTGCGAGCTTTGTTACACAGGTCAATATTTAGCTAACAGGCAGCCTCAGCCACTTAAAGGAAGATGTTTGGGAAAGTAATAGCCAAATGCCCGTCACGCTTTAAGGGGCAGAGAGGTGTTTTTGCAAATATCAGATGTGCACAGAAAGCACGGAAATGGGGTATTAGCTGTTCAAAAAGTCAAACACGGGATTGAAGACTGAAACCTTAATGCATATTGTAATGTGCATTTGTCTCCATTGTTAGATTTTACAAACAAGCATCAAATAATCAGTACATACATTGTTCCCTGCTGGTGTGTATTTAAAGCAACGGTAAAAATCCATAATCATTTCATACATATCTTTGTCAAGGTGGTTGGAAAATTAAGGTCTGATTTTAAAAAGTACTCAAAGTGTCCTCTGTGGAACCTGAAAGAGATCAAACCACACAGGAGACATTTAGTATATCGCAGATTAACTAAAGTAAACTCATTTATATTCTTTATCAAACATGTAGATTTGTTTCTGGATGAGTCCATGAAGTTGCCACCTGTGGTAGATTTTCTTGTATCTCCTGGAGATAAACACATGCCAGTGGTTGCAGGACATTCATAGATTCAACCTCATAAAAGCACAGGCCCACAGAGGAAGACAGTGACCCAGAAATGACACAAGTGAATAGGGGATACAGGTCGGACTTCCGGGTCCTGCACCCTCGGGATTTGACCAGTCCTCAATAAAGGAATTTGCCAGACAAGGGGAGGTCCCCAGCCTTTGGCCTCACAGCCCATCAACCCCACTGCCACTGGCTCCACTCCCCCCTCACTGGCCCCCTTACTTCCAAGTTCCCACACCTCCAGCTTCAGCAGCCCTGCCTACTGCCAGGCCCATCTGGTCTGGCAGCCCTGGCTGGGCTGCCACTGGCCCCAGTCCCAACCACTGCCAGGCTGCCACTGTCACCAGCCACTAGCCCAATGGACACTGGCTCTGGCCCCGCAGATGTGGACAGAAGCCTTGCAAGGCTCCCAGTGCACAGGGCCACTGGCCTCCCTGTCACTGGGCTCCCACCCTGCAGGGCTCCTAGCTGCCAGCCCCCTCTCACTAGCTTCCCAGCCTGGGGCTATTTGCTCTAGGAAAATCCATGGTCCTGCCAGACCACGGTTGCTGCTGGAGCACAGAGTCCCAGTTTTGCGAGGTGCAACCCATGCTTCCATTGAGAAGCAGACTGCATAAGATTCCTCACCTTCTGCTTTTTGTTCAATAACTCTGAGACAGGGACACATTGTTTTCTGACTTTGTCACAAAACGATGGCTTGGCAATATCCTTATAATCTGAGTGGTACCATCTATGATTTTGACCCTGGGTGAGACTCAGTAAGGAGATGACATAGGAAGTGGTCGATATGGAGCCCCTATGTCTGAAAGTAGCTGTTAGTACGATCAGTATTTGTAGTGCTGTTGCTAAACCAAAGGGCAAGGACCTGCATTGGCAGTGTTGTAGTTCAAGAGCAAAGCACAGAAAACATTTGTGAGACTGTCAGATTAAGATACGGAAAGAAGCAGCTTTCAGATCTATTGATATCTATTTGATGATGGAAGGTAGTGAGGCTGTTACAGTCTTCATCTTGAATTTTGATTTCTTCATTGAGCTGTAACCCTTCTATTAATGCCAGGTGCCTGCCAGAAGGGCCAGGTTCAGCTGCTAGGGGGTTTCCTGTCAAGGATACAACCGACCGACTCGAGCCCCCACCCAGTGGCCTGCGACAATCTCACCCCACTTGCTGGGTGCCTGTCAGGCAGTTCTCCCCCAACCCCTCGCAAGCACAGAGTCTAAGATGGAAACAGCTTATTTAATGACTATAACCTACCCCAAGTTTACAGTGACAGATGCAGTATATCTAAGCAAAGGAGAGACAAACCCATTTAACAAGATACCATCCCCATACACTATAGAACCAAGTCTCTTGCTGGGGCTCTTGGCCTTTACCCCACACCCAGTTACAGGGTGTACCTCTCGCGGTGCAGTCATATGCAGGACATATGGGTGCTTATAGGCCATACACCTCTTGACTGTCTCTTAAATAAACCAAACAGACCAAGCACCTCTAGTCTTACCACTACAAGGTAGGTTTGCAAAATCTCAGCTCAGTCATTGGGTTTCTGAATCCCTTTCATTTTTTAAAAGCATGGGTAGCTGAACTGGACTGAGAAGTCCAATAACAGCCCACTAAAGCACTATACAGTGGTAATATCCCAATTTATTTCTATCCAATATTCCCATGCTCAGGGGTCAGCCACCTGCAGTCTTTAAGGAATCAGGTGTGGCCCTGGGTGCTGCTGCTGCTACTGGCTCCTCTTGTAGCTCCCTGCCCTGCGGCTGCTGAAATAATGGAACTACATTTAATTGGTTTAATGGATGGTGGGAGGGATCCAGCTGTTAAACCAATTAATTTAGCTCCATTATTTCAGTGGTGGCAGGGCAGGGAGCTGCCTATGCTGCAGGTGGGGGAAGTAGTAAGCCCACAGAAGAGTTGGTGGGAGGAACGGCCAAATCTGCCCCTGCTGGAACCACGTAACCCCATTGAGAAGGAGGCGGTGGCCACAGATGAGCAGCAGCAGCGTGCACAGCTGGAGGAGTTCATCAGCTGAGGCAGGATAAGTCTGGGGGTGGGGGGACAGATTTGGGGGCTAAGGCAGGTAAAGCCTGAAAATGGGGGGTGGGTTTATGGGCCAAGGAGGGTAGAGCAGAGCCTGGGAATGGGGGGGTTGATGCAAACATTGCTCCTTCCTGCTTAAGAGCCTATCCCCAGGCACAGTGTTTTCCTTGTCCTCATTTGCCATATAATCCAGGGGAGAAAATAACTTAAACTTTCTAACTGGTACAAATCATTGTGTGCACACTCCTCTTAAAACAGAGGTTACAAAAAGTATATGTGGTTTGACTTTATTTACTAAGGACTGTCCCATATTCACATGCATGGCAGCTCTTGAAGTGTTGATTTTTGTAAGTGAATTTGGAAAAAATGGCTCTTCTCACTAGTTTGGTTGCAGACCCCTGCCCATGATTAAATCTGTGGATTGTGTTTGCTTGCTGAAGCTGGACTTTATCAGGGGGTTGGGTAGTGAGGAGAAGGAAAACATAGCTGGTTTTATGGTACTAAAGTAATGTAGTGAGATAAAGTAGGTGGAAACAGGAAGGAAGGTGATATTTCCTGCTTGCAAATATAGCAAGCAGAATATATGACCATAGCATTCTTTGTATTCTCCCATAAAGGGGAAGCTAAGGAGTACTGACTCTGTGAAACAGCTTGAGCTGGGGACCTTTAACTAAGAAGAGATGAATAAGCACATTCCAGATTTGAAACTAACTAATACTGCCCAAGCATAGGGGACAGGTAGTTCTTGAAATCCTTTTCAGGTGCCATGCTCAGCTACGGTGGGCAGACAAAAGAGGATTTGAAATGAGATCCTTGCCAGTGTCCTGCTGGTGCCGTGACCAACAGTAATACCAGCTATCAATGAGCAGATTACCTAAGATAGATTTCCAGAGCACTGGTGTGGATATTGAAGTTTCAGCTGACCTGAAGAAGAGCTCTGTATAGCTCAAAAGCTTGTCTTTCACCAACTGAAGATGCACTCTGAAAGACAGGTTGGTCTATTTCTTCTTTTTGATATATCTGATTCTATTTGCATATAAACTGAGAGGGAATCCACAGCAAGAGGAAGAAAACAAGGGAGTGTTATGTAAGGAAGCGATTGCTATTAAAACATTTACTTAATCTCTTAAAAATTACTTAAACAGATCAGTCCATGTATGAACCCTGGTTACTAAAGAGATATTTTCCCCCCTTTCTTGATGGACATCGATCTGCAA
Organism: Carettochelys insculpta; assembly: GCF_033958435.1. Lineage (NCBI taxonomy): Eukaryota > Metazoa > Chordata > Testudines > Carettochelyidae > Carettochelys > Carettochelys insculpta. The sequence continues at coordinate 59,231,693 of NC_134140.1, read as the reverse complement.
ATAAAGTATTTGTAACTGTTTGTAAAAATCTGCTTTATAACCTTGGGAGAGGGCTACTAGTCCTTACAATGATACAGTTGTTCTACTCCATGTAGTATATTTGTAAAGTGAAAATGTCTGAGAAATCTTACAGCATTGTCTGTATGCATGGCAAGATTTTGCTGAATGGGGAAACTCATGAGAAATGATGAACTAAAGCCCCTGCACATTCAAAAATATAAACTTGTAAAAGCAAGAATGATTTTTTTGGGAATTTTTTTGGCAGCTGTCTGGTCACATCACAAAACCAACATGCAGCTTGGCATGACTGGCAGCCTCTCACAGCACAGGGTTGGAGGGCACTAGTAAACTGTACTGGAAGAACTATGCTCCAAGATTTACACAACACCAGTACAAACTACACCAGGCTGTTTCATGTTAGTTCCATCACCTCCATTACCTGAACATATGCAGTAAAGAAGGAAGGCATGAACTGGATGAGGGCCACGAAACATGGCTTTTTTAAAAATGGGATCCCATTCAAGAAGAGAATTAATCTGTAGAACAGACTGCAGGCTTCTTGATAAAGAAAACATTTTGAGGCAATCCCTGTTGTTTCTCCTATTTTGTTTCACAGTTGTACAGAGAGAAACCAGTTCACTTGCAGCGACTGAGGTATCTTATTTCTGTTTACTGAACAACTCTTATTTCTCCTTTGAGGTTTAGGCCATGGTTAAACTAGAGAGCTTATAGCTGTGCCACTCTAAACTCTCCAGCGTAGCTAATCTATGCCAATGGGTGCGAACTCTCATGTTGGCTTAATTATTCAGATCCCATGAGCAATAGCAGGTCTTCCACCAACGAAGCACTGTCCACATCAGTGCTTAAGTCAGCATAAACTGTATTACACAAGGTGGGAGGGAGGAGGCTAAATCACATCTCTGAGCAATATAATTTGTCAGCTAATGCTTTAATGTAACCATTACCTTAGTGTAAATGTGCAAAATAAATATATTTCTCAAATACAGCAAGTGAAACAGGGATCAGATACTGGGGACTGAGATTACTGCTCACTTCATCTGAATACTTTAAATGTGCCATTTCACATTCAAAAGTTAACCAACCAACCAACTAAATAGTGAACACAACAAGAAAGTTTTGCAGTTTGTTTTGTCATGAAATACAATGAGCTCAGCAAAACCATCAAATACTATAAGCAAAATAAATAAGCCTGGAAGGACCCAGTGTTTGAGAAAAGTATTTTATAAAAATAAAAACCAATAATCGTTATTTCTTGGCTTTTATAATATTCCCCCTTTATACAAGACCAGTAAATATAAACAGATGGTCAAAAATTGACAAAAGACAGGTATTTACCTGAAAAATCCATCTAAGTGTTGAAGATACTCAGTGATAAAGGTTCTTTAAAAATGTATGTTAACAGTAAAATGATGATGATAATGTTGGGTCAGTTCAGTTTACTTGAATGTACCTCATAAACTAGCTGACTTAAATCTCACTGAAATCGGTGGGAGATACCACTGCTGGACCTAACCAGGTTATTCACAGAATCACGGGTACATTCTCACGTTCCTCAACTAACATCATATATGCCCTCATGTGCCAGCAATGCCCCGATGCTTTGTATATTGGACAGATTTCAAACTCTCTTAGACAAAGAATGAATGGGCATAAAACAGACATAAAAACACTCCTGATTCACAAACCTGTCAGCCAGCACTTTAATGGAGTGGGCCATTCTGTTAAGGACCCAAAAGTCTGCATTTTACTGAAGAGGAATTTTCACAGCAGTTTGGAAAGAGAGGCTGCTGAACTCTCTTTTAATTCGACACATTAACATGTGGTTTGAACCAGGATGAAAATTTTCTAGCTCATTATAGGGGTTCTTTTGCATACTTGGCTTTATCTAATTCTTGACTCCCCTCCACCCCGCTTCTGCCCCTCTGCTCTCTGATTTGCTCACCTTGATTATATTTTTCTGATTTGTCAACCTTGATTACTATGTTTGGTTCTCTGTGTCTTAAATATTGAGTCTGTTCTGGTATGGCTATGATCTGAAGAAGTGGGTCTGTCCCACGAAAGCTCATCACCTAATAAATTATTTTGTTAGTCTTTAAAGTGCTACTGGACTGCTTTTTTGTTTTGATAGCATACAGATTAGCATGGCTATCTCTCTGTTACTATCCAATGCCCTTTGTTATACATAACAGCAAGATGCCATTAAGTTCCTTTATGGAGCCAGGTGGCTGAACAATTTCCACCCAAAATAAAAACATGTCACTACACAAAACAAAGGCATGTAAGCTACATTGAGAGTGCACCATTGTTTCAAAATAATTTGCGCAACACCTTATTCTGAACTTGGTGCCATCCATACTGCAAATTTTGGAAAAAGGGGCTATTTCAAAAGTTCCTTTACCCCTCGTATGATGAAGGGTAGTAGAAAAAGAATAGTGTGCCCAAAATAGCAGTGCTATTTCGGGTTACCTTTGTATCCCAAAATAGCACCCGCAGTCTAAACATAGCCATTGGGGCAGAGGGGTTTCTCCGGGTATTGTTTTGGCAGTTTTTGTATCTGTGAAAGAGGCAGAAGGACCAGAGAAGTGAGAGAGAAAGCAGCAAGGAAACACTAGGGAGCATGATGATGAGAAAATCTGCTGGCAAAAATGGAGTGAGCAAAGAAACTGCCTCATGCTGTTTGATTCCAGTACAGAGAAACAGGACTTTGTATGTTTTTTTGTAAACAAAGAAGATTCTATCAAAGAAAACACCAGACTCTTATCATGAATTTCTTCTCCTAAAGAAAACAACCCATATGGCCCCAAATTTTGGGCAAATCATTTACTACTTCAGTTAGTTTTGGTACACAAGTAATGCAGTCTCAGGCATTGTGCTGTTGCTTGCGTGGCACCTTTTCAGTAACCCTTTGTTTCCAACAATGCACAAAGAACCGTCTTTTGTACATGGAATGTTGGCATTTAGATAATGTAGGACTTACAGCTTCAGGTGAGGACATTTTTTCAGATTGGGGGCCACTGTCCCATAGACAAATCAGTCAGGGGCCAGAGAAGTGAGAAGATAACCTCCCTCCCGCCAACACCCATCTCACTGACATGGTGCCTGACTGATTGATCTCGGGGGGTCTGCACAGGATGGAGGGTGCAGGAGTAGGCTGTGAATGGGTGATCTGGGTGGGAAGAGGGTATATGAGACAGCTGGGAGTCTGGGCGGGAGAGGGTGCAGGAGCAGGCTGGCCCCTCCCTGGCCCCTGGTGGAGCTGGCTGGCTGGATCTGGACTGCAGTTTGCCTGACCCGGCCTGCAAGGCTCAGGGCTCTTCACCCTCCACCTGCCACAGACCAGATTCTATTGATGGGCGCCCCAAGCCTCGGGGTCCAGATCCACACAAGGCGCAGTCCATATCTGGACCGCAGGCCGGGGGTTCCCCACTCCTGACATACCATAAGCATTCCTTTAGATGCCTTCAGTTTAATGTTAGCCCATGAAAAAAGTTTGAATTGGGTCTGGAAAAAAGCTCAATTCAACCCTGATCCAAAGCCCATGGAAATCATTGGGAGCGTTCAAATTGACTTCAGCTGGCTTTTGATCAGGCCCTAATAAATTATCTGAAAAGGCACAGATCTGTTAAACTTTTGGGGAACAAATATGTTTCAGAGAACCCTCAACCAAACCTCCATTCATGTGCATGCAAAGAGAATTTATACACACACTCCACCATTTGCAAGGCAGAATGATGGATAGTCCTCTGCACACACATAATAATGCTCTAAGCACATGTGTATGCAGTAGCCCCTTGACTTATGTGAGGGTTGTGTTCCCAAGCACCCTTGCGTAACTCGAATTTCATGTAATTCGGGGGCAGCTTTTTTCCCCAGTGGAATGCATGTTCTGCGGCTGGGGAAGCAGCAGGAGCACCTGGAGCTCCTTTTGAAAGGTATGTCCTGGGGTTGGGGAGAGCAGTTAGGAAGGGTTAAGCCTGGTGGTGGGTTGGGGCTGTGGGAGGGGGGCAGGAGGGTTAAACCTGGGGTGGGTTAGGGCTGGGCGGGGCGGGTTGGAGTTGAGCCAGAGCTGCATGTGGCGGGTGGTCAGTCAAACCGGGGCAGGGGAGGTTGCGCTAGAGCCACACATGGGGGTGGTGAGCCAGAGCCATAGAGGGTTTGAACTGGGGATGGGCGGGGGGTGAACCTGGGCTGCACGTGGGGGTTGAACTGGAGCCGTGCACAGGGTTTGAACCGGGGCAGAGCGGGGCAGGGGTGAGCCGGAACTGTGCATGTGACAGGTGGGAAGCCGGAGCCATGTTCGGGTGGGGAGCTGAAGTGGAGTTTGAACCAGGGCCGGGGTGTTGAGCTGGAGCGGCACGTGAGGGGTGGTGAGTCGGAGCCCTGCTCAGGGGTAATGGGTGAGCCGGAGCCATGGGTGGGTGGCGAGCAGGGCTGGAGGTAGGGTTGAATGGGGGTGGGGGTGTTGAACCAAGACACCAGAGGGAGAGGCCAGAGGGAGCAAGATTTTGAGTTGTGCTTAACTCGCATTAATATAAATTAAGCGTAACTCGAAATCGTGCATTTCAAGGGTTTACTGTACATGTTTATTCACAGAGATGGAAGACAGCTTTAGCAAATGTGGTTCTCTATTTCTTTTGCAAATTATCAAGTGCACGGCTAAATGCATAAACCAAAGAGGCTTGCCAAATATCAGGGAGAAAAACATGGGAGTCCATTTCTCTGAAATTGAATGGATGGCAGATTATCAGAAGCTTCATTCAAATGTATCAGAGGGGGTAGCAAAGTTAGTCTGTATCTTCAAACACAAGGAGAAGTCCTGTGGCACCTTTTAGACTAACGGATATTTTGGAGCACAAGCTTTCGTGTGCAAAGACCCGCTTTGTCATAGGCATGACTCGTCTTCTTGTTGTTCATTCAAATGGTGACACATAGCTACAAAGAGACAGACAGAGCACTCCAAACCTGAATCAAAAGCATCAATTAGAAGTAAAAACATACGTATTCCACTGACTTCCCTATCAATTTATACCAGACTCATCCCCACAGTAATTTTCAGACCAACCTCTTTCTGAAATGTGTGAGTACCTGGAGACAAAAGCTATGTCTTCACTGCAGGAAACGTGAATCTACCTGAGTAGCTGTGCATATGCAGATCCCATGTATGGCGCTAAGATTTCTAGATCTGGGTATGCAAGTGGGGGGGACATGAAATTTCCTAAGTGGGGACACAGCACAATCGGCTGCTGAGTCTCAGGGTCACCCATTTCATTAAAAATGTTCAAATACGTTACTGGTTTTGTGTATGCGTATTCACATGTATATACCGATTAATAAAGTTTTTACATTCTACAGACTTATCTTCTCATACATGCCAAAGGGTGGTATTTTTCATATGAACATAATGGAAATTTCTGTCTGTTTGGACTATATTAGTTGGGTTACGGGACCCCACTAATTGCAGGGACAAAAAGGAGGGCCTGAAGTAAAAAGATTGCTCACCCCTGTTCCAGACTTTGGCTTTGCACTGCAATAAGCTTACTTGTTCTCTTAATTCTTTCCCAATGCATTATGGGACAACTGGTCTGCCTTTTTAGGCACATGAGGGGAACTATGGAAAGACACTTCAGAACTAGCAATAGACCAGTGGCACTAGCCTATGTGTGCACTGCTGATGCAAACCCGTGTTTGCTCAGATTTTAGCCTGTTTACACACATACATTGAAGTTAACGCAAGTTAAGGGATTTTGTGTGTGGTCAGGAGTTAAACTAAGGGCAACGTTCGTGTAATAAGTAAAGTGGTGAAGACAAGCTCTGGGAGTTTTCTGTGGGCTTTGGCTGAGCTACAGTATGATGAATACACACCCATCTGAGAAATTCTAGGACTATCAAGTTTCACATCTTCCTTGAAAAGACAGAACAAAAAGCAAGCATTAACAAACCATATAACTAAGGCCCTTTCAACATACTTCAGTTACCATCCATTCATCCTACTGAAACACACAGCATAATATAAAAAAAACAAATATTATCTAGCTTCTGTCAACAAAGCCACCTATTCAATGAGCTGTGAGGAAGTTCCGGATGGTGCTCCTGTACAGTTACAGCAAACAGGCTATGTGAGTATCTCTTTAATAATGTAATATTAGGAAGCAGAAAATACATGCTTTGGCCACAACTGTATTTCTGTTAGCCAATACTAAAGGGGTGGCCGATTGGGATAGTACTTAGTGCCAGAAGGAGTCCCTTTTACATCTGAGTCTTTAACTGCTAGGACAGACTGTCCCTTCACAGCGGGCAGCCAGGGTGGCTGACGGATGCCCCAGGAGTTTGCCCCCTGGCAGGTGGCCAAACTCAACGCCCAGCTTCCAGCACACTAGCACCACCTAAGGGGTTAATTAGCCAGATGCTAGCTAGGGTTCTTTGGCTGTGTATTGCTTGATGCAATCACTGGAGGAGTCAGGCTTAGCATAGTGGTTACTACGATTTATTACAGTGAAAAGTTTAGCATGTAAGAGAAGTAAACTTACAGGTAATTTAGATTGTTGAACTTAACTTTAGTTACAACTTAACTTTAGTTACAACAACAACGATGCTTAACCTATAAAAAGCACGCAAAATAATACATAGTAGGTATAATTCTCACCCCTGCATCATCCAACTCCAGCGTTGCCAGCATCTGTCACTCAATCCCTCGGGAAGAAGAGTACGAGGAGAGCGTCCCCTTACCCCTGGAGGCAAAGGCCTATTCTAACCAGCAGGTCAGGCAATTGCAGCTCAGCTCATGTCTGCTCCTAGGCCCTACTTTGTACCCCTTGGGTCACGTACACCTCTTCCTTAACACCAATTGTGCTGGTAAGTCTCAGTGATGCCAGTCTCAAAAGATGGTTACTAGATTAATTTGCATTTGTTAGGTGAAGATAGCCAAATCATTAAGACAGAACATTCTTTTCACATGGGCACAGGATTCCTCTCCTGGAACGTTATGTGGATGTATCACTATCAGTACCGTTCAAGGGTAGCCCGAGGCCCCCGGCTCCAGCAACAGCCTGTTACTCCCTTTGTTTATTCTTCTGTGCTTCCCATGGTTTCGACAACTCAGCACATCTGTGCCTTGAAGTAGTTACAGTGAGAGGAGAAGGGTGGGGGGGCGTGGTTTGTCTGGCTACAATCCCTAGGAATTGTAAATGGTCAGCACCTGCCATAAGCATATCTCCACCTGCCTAAATGGAATTTAAAGGTCAACCACCACAATGGCCTGCTATCACTGTCACTGGATGCTGGAGATGGTGGATCCAAGCATGGTAAGAGAAGCAGCACTATAAGGAGAAATAAATTGTGCATATTGTCCCACTAGCCTGCTTCACAAGGGATCTGCATGATATTAACCTGTCTACCAAGCCACCTCCCCAGCATAAAATCCCCTTTGTGGGAGGAAGTTCTAGAGCCTGTGGTAACTGGAGTAATCCCTGGCAGCATGGTTTCACTACAATACTGACATGCAAGAGGGCAGTTCCGAGATGAGCCAAAATAGAAGCATTAGGACTCTACGGCTGCGTCTACACGTGCACGCTACTTCGAAGTAGCGGCAGTAACTTCGAAATAGCGCCCGTCACGTCTACACGTGTTGGGCGCTATTTCGAAGTTGAAATCGACGTTAGGCGGCGAGACGTCGAAGTCGCTAACCCCATGAGGGGATGGGAATAGCGCCCTACTTCGACGTTCAACATCGAAGTAGGGACGTGTAGACGATCCGCGTCCCGCAACATCGAAATAGCGGGGTCCTCCATGGCGGCCATCAGCTGGGGGGTTGAGAGATACTCTCTCTCCAGCCCTTGCGGGGCTCTGTGGTCACCGTGGGCAGCAGCCCTTAGCCCAGGGCTTCTGGCTGCTGCTGCTGCAGCTGGGGGTCCGTGCTGCATATACAGGGTCTGCAACTAGTTGTTGGCTCTGTGTATCTTGCACTGTTTAATGAAAGTGTGTCTGGGAGGGGCCCTTTAAGGGAGCGACTTGCTGTTGAGTCCGCCCCGTGACCCTGTCTGCAGCTGTGCCTGGCTCCCTTATTTCGATGTGTGCTACTTTGGCGTGTAGACGTTCCCTCGCTGTGCCTATTTCGATGTTGGGCTGAGCAACGTCGAAGTTGAACATCGACGTTGCCAGCCCTGGAGGACGTGTAGACGTTATTCATCGAAATAGCCTATTTCGATGTCGCAACATCGAAATAGGCTACTTCGATGTAGCCTTCACGTGTAGACGTAGCCTACATGTTTAGCCCTGACACCCAGTGGGATATTAACATCTGTGTAACTCTACAAATCTTTGAGCGTGGAGGGATGAACCCTCTGCCCATTTCAAGGCTGATGTATATTACTATGCAGTTGACTTTCTTCTTAATTGTCCTTTATTATTTAAGGCTGAGGTTTTCATGAGTGTAAGGGAATTAGGTGGCCAACTCTCATTGAAAGACAACTGCAATTGGATATATTACTTTGAAAATATTCCAATATCTTCATTATACATCCTGATGACAAGTTGTTCTTTATTGTCTATTTTACCCTATAGGTAGATTGACCAGAGGTTTATTTAAAATGTCTTGAAGACAGCATTTTCAAAGTTTGGCACTTAAATACATACTTAGAGATCTAAGTAAGAGGTTGTAAAGGGATTAGCCAACTAAAAATAATAGAGAGCACCTCTGACATAAGGCCACATACATCGGTGTTTAAACACAGATGGAGAACTTTGGCTTTAGTGATATTCACTGGTTTTTTTTAAATGTCTATATTTCTTAAAGACATTTAATATATACTAACACTCAGAGGTGGCTAAGCCATTACAGAATGTACGTACAAGAACGACTTAATTGGAGGATGGCGGTTCTCGGTGGAAAAGCAGTTTCTGTTAAAATGAATATTAAAGCTTGAAAATATAGGAGTCAACTGAGTTTGCTTCAGCCAACCAACACAAAGAACTTTAGATGAGACAAATAAAAAGCCCCACCACTTTAAGATACACTTTCAATTACCAGACCCAAAACCAATGCACAGTGCTACACAGAGGCATCCCAGTGATAACATTATCCACTGACCATACGCACTGACTCTGTGGATGCTCTGGGTCTGGAGTATCATGAGACAAAAATGAGCATGTGCTCAGCGTCCACCAGCATCCAAGCTCACTCCTCTACCCCTTTCCCCACCACAAGTGGCTCTCACCCACTGGCAGCCCCATTAACCAACTCCTCCCGCTCCCTCCCAGAGCCTCCTGCCTGCTGTAAGCAACCCAAACATTGGGTGCCCCACACTTTTGGGTGCCTACACAGCCACATATGCCTAAACATGGGCCTGTACTCTGTTCCGGCAAGTCTGTGGAGAAATTAATCTCTGGGTGGGGGACTGAAGGAGACAGCGAGGCTAGGAAAGATGGGAGTGAGTGGGTGGGCAGCCAGGAGAATCAACAGAAGGACTGGAGCAAGGGAGAGGGGACACAGAGATTCAGGGCTCCCTGCCTCAGTGATGTGAAATGGTGCAGAGGCTCAAGATGAAGCCAGAAATGAAGGGTTCAGGATGTGGGAGTAGGCTCAGAAGTGGGGCAGGGGATTGAGCTGCGTATGTGGCATCTCAGAGGGAGCAGAAATGCAAGAGGGGGTTCAGAATGGGGTGCCTGAGAGGGAGATGGAGTGCTAACCTGGGGTAGAGGGTCAGAGATGCAGACTAAAGCTATGCATTGTATACCTGAACTGGCTCCTTGTGAGAAGTGCAGTGGGACTAAATCATGCTCCATTCATGCTCTGGTCTCTTGACACTCCTGACAGCAGCCACAATGTCTGGGGCAGAGGCCAGGCAGCTATATGTGGAGCTCACTAACCATGCCCACAGGCGCTCACCCTGCAGCTTCCATTGGCTGTGGGTCCCAGGGACATGGAGATTTATTGCAGGCTGTATAAAACTAAGCAGTGGGCTGGACCACAGGCTGCGGGTTCTTCACCCCTTGTTTAGGTATTCTTGGTCCTGCCTCAATACAGGGGGCTGGACAAAGTGATTTTTGTCAGTTCCTTGCCATCCTATGTTTCTGTTTCTGTGAAAGGCACAATGAAAGTGCAAGTATTATTACTATATTTTAATGGCACTGGTCTGTGAAATTAAACACATTTCAAAGACCCAAGGCAAAATCCTGACTCTGAGGATGGCAAAACTCACTGACTACAACAGAACCAAGAGGAGTAAAATCTTACTCACTGCTTTGTGAATTCAGGATTCCATATTCTTTCCCAGGCTAGTTGTTGACATCAAAGCACTTTGGCAGCGTCTAGACTAGCCACTTCGAAGGGGGCATGGTAATTAGGGTGTTGGGAGATTACTAATAAAGCGCATGGTGCATACGCAACCCTTCATTAGGCTAAATCACCCCTGCGGCAACTTCAAAGTGTGAAACTTTGAAGTGCCAGCTCGCGTGTAGGTGTGATTCAGCCGCCAGCACTTAGAAGTGCCCGCACTCCTTCAAAGTCCCTTTACTCCTCAAAATTCCTTATGCTGCCCCACCAAAGTGCTTCCAGATTGACCTACAGCAGCGGTTCTCAAACTTTCTGGCCAACGGCACACCACTCTCAATGCAAACCTTTCCACCGACCACTACCCAACTTCCCATGGAGATAAACTGCATTTGTTTATCTCTAAATAACTTAAATACTAAATTATTCATATTAGGCTACTGGAGCATAAACCATAAAATACACAGGTATAACATGGGGAGGATATATTTAGATCTTATTGTGCATGTCAGTTTACCAAATTGTTTCAAATAAAGTAAAATATTAATTTATGTTTGAAACAAAAAGTGCACCAAATCCTATATTCTTTTCCCCATACACTACAATCCTTCAGAATGTTCCATAAATACATGATGGTTTGTCATAAGGTTTCAAAATCACAAAAGCAGATACAGCACGCTAAGGCCTATTGTTACTAGTGAAAAATGTAAACAGTTAAAACATATTTTTGGCCAACATTTGCTCAAGCTTAAACATGAATTTATTATGGCTATGTGAATTCCAGCAAGCCTTTCTACACTGATCAATCTTTATTCATTCAAATGTTCAAGAAATCAACTTTCCAACCCACATGCACATATATTCATGAAAGGTAGATTTTAAACAAATAAATAAGCTACCCACCTGGCTACGGACTTTCCAACAAGGACTGCATATTCAAACACAATTATTTTGAATCAACAACTACAGCAATAACTGAAGAAAATCATGCCAAGAGGTATACTTACTATTTTATATACAGGATGAGACATTATTATACATGGTAAGGGAAAGGGCTTCCAAACTCTTTGCCATACCCATGATACAAAAGAAACTAAGACCAAGATCACAGAATGTCTTTTTTTTGTGGGGGTGGGGGTGGGGAGCGCCTAGCTATTGAAAAACAACAGCTGTTGAATATTGCCTCAGTTAGTAGCTTTGTATTATGACCAAATTGATCCGCCTTTAATGAAATTAGATAAATGATCTTTTGTTCTAAACTCAGTGTTTCCACTATTTATTAAAGTAACCTGTTATTGGAACAGGGACGCTAGTCTCCCCCAGCACATCCTCTGGTTATCTACAGTCATGAAGCCACACCAGGCTCTGACAATGGTTTTTGTGATTCATAAACATACATGAACTCACCAGTACTTTATGTGAATGAAATGAGAGAAAATTTAGACTCTGATTCCAGATAGTAAAGTCAATATTTCAAAAGCAGCAACTGATTCTGGGTGCTTAGCTTTCAGCTATGTTTTCACTGCCGTAAAAGGAGTGTATTTACAGCAAGATAACTGAGGCATGTTAGCAATCCTCAGGAAGACATTTTATCCCTATATAGGTAGGCAAGGTCAACATTAAAACCCAGGATTATTTGCTTCACTGTCTAAATTGCTCATTCCCAGAGAGATTTCCATTCCCAGTTGCTTCTGTAGTTCCCCCTGGTTACAAGAGGTATGCTCATCCAAGCAGTGACCAAAACAAGAACAATGACAGTGGAGCAACAGAGATAGATTTTCAAATACAGCATATCTGACACCAAAAACAAACAAGATAGTCACCATCAATCTGTACAGTCAAAACATTCGCTCAGCTCCCCGAAATGGCAAGGATATTTCAAAAGTGAGTAAGGAGATTGTAATCTGCTTTACAGGCACTTCCCTACAATGAAATTCCCCACAGGTCTGAGATCTGGATAAACATCCCTCAGGCCAGATCTACACTAGGAGGTAGAAACTTGATTTTATATTCATAGATCCAGCTCTGAGAGCTGCGTAGCTGGAGTCGACGTATCTAAAATGGATTTTTGCTCCCACACAGAAGGAGGTCAACAGGAGAAACTCTCCCATTGATTTCCCTTACTCCTTGTGACTGCCAGGAGTCCTGCGGTTGAGGGCGGTGCCCTGACAGTTCAATTTGGGCTAAATTGAGCCCAGTGGGTCGATCTCCCCCTAAGTGTATACCTAATACCCCATGTCTGGATTACAGGGAGGTTCTTATCTGGCTCTGAGACTTTCACCCACAAAGACACCTTCTCTGTACAGAGTTTCTGGTTGCCAGGTAGCTCAGGCACCTTACAGGAAAGCATGATGGCTCTCTCCTTTCCAATGTGGCTGAGAGGAAGCCAGTAGGCATCCACCTCCATATAGTGTATTCAGGGGTTATCTCCCCTCACTTTCTCTCACCACCCTTCGGTGGCTTCTCCTTCTTGGGTCCCCTTCCACTTTCCCTTGGCTTAGGTGCTTCCATTTGCTCCTGGGCTGTCTCCTTTTCCTCATCCCCCTACAGTTCTCCTTCTCCCCTTGTGGTCTGCCCCTCCTGCTCCCATGTAATGCTTCCAGCCCCCAAGGGCTACCCTTCCCCTTGACCGCATTAGAATCCCCCTAGCTCCCTTCCCCACCTGTCAGTGTCCTGGTTCCTCATCTTGCGGAGGGGATGTCACTGCTGCCCCCACAGGCAAAGGCAGGGGCATTTGCGGGCAACCACCACTGAGACAGGCCTTCCTGCCTTCCTGGCAAGCCAGCAGGGTGGTCGGATAAGAAGAGCAGGAGGAGGCTCTGGAAGAACAGTGACCCCTAGTAACAGGAGGACAGATCTTCAGCCAATATTTCCCAGTCAACACTGCAATGGACAAACAGAAGATCATAGAGAGGGAGACAAGCCAGAAACCAAGGATTGTGCCAAAAAAATTGGAAGTGTTTACAGCGATGGCACATGTCCTCTAGGCTGGGCGTGAGACAAGCTCCAGCTGATACAGTAAATAAGCAGTCAGATGTTGTGCTGGCAAAGCCAAGCATTCAAAAACACTCCCTCAGTTATGAACTTCTATAAATAATCAGTGTGGGGCATCTTCTGTTTGTATGTGGGGCACATTTTCAGCCTTTTCTGCAAAGTGATTGCTAGAACTGCAGCAGGGATCCACCTCCCTCTTGGTGGGTTCTGTGCTCTCTGTCAAGTGGTGCGCTGGGCGACTTTTCTCTCCTTGGGACTCTCCCCTCACCCCTGGATTTAGAGACCTCCCTTTCTCAGACCAGTGGTTGTCTCCTGGCTTCCCTAATATGGGAGGGGCGCCTCACTCTCTGGTAGCCCCTCTGGGCATGGTGGGAGCAGACCACACACCTTGTTCGGTTTCTCCCCTCTGGCAGGGTCTCTTCCCCCAAAACCTCTGGGCAGAGATGCCAACTGCTGAAAATGATTTTTATGGATGATACAGCGGAAAAAAACCTATGGACAGCCAGCCTTTAAGAACACATGCTTACTTAATAAGAAGATGTCTCAAAAGGACAAAAGTTTATGTATATATGTTTTAAATCATGCCTCACAACACTCCTGTCTCTCAGCTGAGCTGACAGTGATGGCAACTGTAAAACCTCAGCCCAGCAGGCAAACAGAGCCAGGAAGCAGATAGATGGCTGGGAGAAGAGGGGAGTCTACACCAGTGGCAGCTGGACCCACAGCAGGTTGGCCAGGCATGCATGCACAATTCTCTTACAGTCCCACTCCCCAACCTAAACTATCTCCTCTCCGTATCTTCCACCCAGCCTGGGAGGGGATGCCCTGCAGCAGCTCGTCTGGTTGGGATTGGAGACCACTACCAGTGATCGCGCGCTGTGACTTACCAGCAGGGAGCCTGTGGGAGACTCCTATGCCTGGCCCACTGAAGTCCATCTTCTGCCTTCCCCAACCCATGGGGAGCCCGACAGGGGCATGTGCTGCATGCACGCCCACCAAAAGTTGCTGCTGTGTTGATGCTAGCGACACTGCAGAAGAGTTCAAAGCTGGAGGTGAAGGGGAGCAGCCCTTGTCAGCCAGCAGCAGGCTGGAGAGAGCACCCCGCAGGACAATTCTCGTCTCCACTCCTGCTCTGAGCACTGCAAACTCCCTGGAGCTGCCCTGCAGCAAGGAGCTCACGCCATGCCCAAGAGGGACTCCAGAGCTCCACAACAAAGCTCCGTGTGTTTTGTTTTTACTGATATCTAAATGTCTTTACAGGTCTTACAGACAGCTCCAATTTAGCTCTTTTTTACTGATGGTCTGTGAATTTACTGATGGCTGGCAACTCTCTCTCCGGGGCCCAGAAGGGCTTTTTGTCCTATTGGACAGGGTTTTCCCTGCTCCTTCCCTCCACGCCTGTGAGGTTACTCTCCTGGCATTTGTCAGCGTCTGCACCATCCAGCTCACCACAGCTCCTATTAAATGTGCAATCTGAATGGAGGAGAGGTTTTTAACAGGTCCTGGCAGGTTTCTGATTGGCCCCAAGTGTCCTTATTAACCCGCAGCAACCCCTGTTTAATTACCTGGGGAAAAGTCAAATGACCTGCTTATCCCAGGGGTAATATTACATGCCTTCTACCACTCTTGTGTAGCTGTCCAGCCTGATCCTCTCACATATCTCACACCCCCACCCAACACCTTACAATCACAGAATCATAGGACTGAAAGAGATCTCAAGAGGTCACCAAGTCCAGTCCCCTGCATTCATGACAGGACCAAGCACCATCTAAACCACTCCTAACAATCTAAACTGCTCTTAAAAATCTCCAATGACAGTGGTTCTACAACATGGTTTTCCAAACTGGGGGGCTTGCCCCCCGGGGGGGCATGAAGAAATTCGGGGGGAGCACAAGGCAACCCAGTGCCCTGCCATCTTTCCCCCCATCTGAAGAAAGAGCCGGCCTTTGCTTCTGGCTCTCAGCCCCTGCCATTTTATGCAGATGACCCAGCACAGCTGCTATAAAAAGCAGGCAGCCAGCAAATACCCATGTGGAGCTGGCGGCCTTCTGCAAATGAGAGTGAGTGTGGGTTGGGGGGGAGGAGAAGGAGGATGGAATTAGATGGGGTGCTGGGGGTGCCTGGCTTTGTGGGAGGGCAGGGAAGGGGCTCGGGTGGGTGGCTTGTGGGGCTCGGGCGGCTGGCTAGCTTGCAGGGCTTGTGGGGCTCAGGCAGCTGGCACTGGCAGAGCATGGCTTGGGCAGCTGGGGGGCTGGCCATGGGTGGGTGGCTGACCCTGGAAGCATGGGGCTCAGGTGACTTGGGATGGCGGGTGGGCAGCTGGTCCTGGAAGCATGGGGCTTGGGTGGGTGGCTCAGGTGGCTGCCCTACGGCTGGGGTGGGGTGGCTGGCGGGCGGGTGGCTGGTCCTGGCAGCGCGGGGCTCAGGTGGCCAGCAGGCAGGTGGACGGCTGGCCCCGGCAGCTGGTAGGTGAGTGCGTGGCTGGCCCTGTCGGCCTGGGGCTTGGACGGGCAGCTCTGTCAGCACAGGACTCAGGCAGACAGGCAGTTGGTGCGGGCAGCTCTGGAGGCTGGCACAGGGCTCAGGCAGTTGGCCAGCTGGGGCTGCACCGGGCATCCACAAGGGGCCAAGAGAACTATTTGTGCTTATTTGTAGTTTTAAATAACAGTTTGTATCAAGTTTTTGTGTTTATTTCAAATTACAAATTGAATTTTTTGTTAAAGTGGGGTTGGATGATGGTAAAGAAGAGGTTGGGGAGTGTGAGGGTTTCTCAAAAATCAAAAGGGGGCATGATGCCGAAAAGTTTGAGACCCAGTGTTCTACAGCTTCCCTAGGCAATTATCCACCTGAAAGGTAAGAAGTTTTTCCTAATATCCAAACTAAACCTCCATTGCAGCAATCTCAGCCCATTGTTGTCAACCTCTGAGGAGTGGACAAGAAGCAATTTTTCCCTCCTCTTTGTGTTAACCTTTTAGGTACTTAAAAACTGTTCTGTCACCTCTCACTCCTCTTTTCTAGAGGAAACAGACCAAAATATTTCACTTTTCCCTCTTAAGCCATGTTTTCTGGACCTTTAATCACTTTTGTTACTCTTCTCTGGACCTTCTCCAAGCTGTCCACATCTTTCCTGAGACATGATGCCCAGAACTGGACACACTACTCCAGTTGAGGCATAATTAGCATAGAGTAGAGTGTAAGAATTACTTAGTGTTTCTCACTTACAGCACTCCTGTTAATACACTCCAGAATGATGTTTGCATTTTTTGCAACAGTGTCACGCTGTTGACTCATATTTAGCTTATGGTCTGCAGATCCCTTTTTGCAGTACTCCTTCCTAGACAGTCATTTCCCATGTTATATGCAAGAAAGTAATTGTTCCTTCCTAAGTGCAGTATTTCATATTTGTCCTCATTGAATTTCATCCTATTTATCTCAGACCATTTCCCAAATTTGATCCAATGTTTTTGAATTATAATCCTATCCTCCCAAACCCTTGCAACCCCTCCCAGTTTCGTATTAGCTGCAGACTTTATAAATGTACTGTCTATGATATTATCTAAATCAACAGGTCTCAAACTTTTTTGGACTGGGCTCACCCCATTCAATACAAATCTTTTCACAGACCACCAGCCAGCCACCCATGAAGAAAAAATGCATTTGCTTTCATCTAAATACCTTTAATACTAAAATTATTCATATTAGGCTACTGGATTATAAAATATAAATATGCAGCTATAGCATAAGGGAGCATATATTTAGATCATATTTTTATATTTTATTACATAAGGGGACATATATTTTAAATCTGCATTTTCAATAAAGTAAAATATTATTTTATGTCCAAAACAAAAGCTTTCAACATTGTCTTTATGTATGGCAGGGATGGAGAACTTTTTTTGGGTTGGGGGCCACTGACGCACAGAAAAATCAGTCTGGGGGCTCACACAACAGTGAGAAGCAAAAAAAAAAACCAAACCCAAAACCACCTTCCCTCATTGATGTGGCCTCTGACTGAGAAATCTCACTCCTCTCACACTCCAGCCTCACAGGGTGGGGGAGGACATTTCATATCTTCTCACAGGCCACATCAACTCTTCTGTGGGTATAAAAAAAGTCACTACTTACAGGAGTGTCTATATTTTTAATTTCACTGAGGCAGAACCCCAGAGCTCTGGATTAGTCAATGGCATTAGGCCATAAGTCAGTGACATATCTTTGAAAACAAAAAGCACTGCGTTGTCTATTTGCCCACTGAACAGGCAAATGAGAGAAGGTACTTCCAGTGGCTTCTTCAGTGGAATCCTATGTTGTATGTGAATAGGTGGCCTGAAAAAGCCCAACATGAAGCACATTCATCTCCAGGCACAGCACAACAAGAACAGCTGCACAAGCCATTGTGGGAGTTACTATAAAGTTATTTTAGGCTTTTATTCCAATATTAAAGTTTTATTAATTTAGAGAATCAGTAGCACCTTTAAGTATCAAAATTATGCAAAGCAATCCATGAAGTTAAGCAACCAGGAGTGGAGATGGGAAAGGGTTGCAATGTGAGCATACCTGTAAGAAATTTAAGTTACTTTCACCCGTAACTGAAATAACCTGAAACGGGGATGAGAACTGTTGAGCAAATTCACTCACCCAAAGGCTAGTACTTGCATACTGTATGTTTAGCAGGAGGATTTCCTTTTCCCCCTCCCTCACCTGTGATTTGACAGCTTGGGTCCTCAGGCCGTGTACTTGTGACAAGCCATCTGTGTTGCCCTGTGCTGCGTTCTGAATTGGAACAGCTGAAGAGACAAGAATTCTTCTCCGTTTCACTGCCTTCACTGGATGGGTACCTGTCAGTCATGAGGACAAACTGCCAACCCAGCAAGTAGTAACACACTGTTTTCATGATCCATTGGACTGTGAGGCATTCCCTCTCCCCACGGACCGTATCTGTTCCCGCAGAAGAAGTTATCTGCTAAAGTAAAGGTTTCAGTGTCCATCCACTCTATCTGCAACAGAACAGCCCCCATCGCCACCCCACTTTGGATGTGTATGTCTATCAAATAATTCTTTGGTGAAGCCTGGGGTTGTGAGCACAGAGTTACTGCAGAGGGCTGTCCCTAGGTCTGTGAATACCCTCTCAAATGTGTTGGGCCGCCTCACCATATAAGGACCTGTACCAGGTCTGTCAGAGTACTTGCCCTGGTGGCAAAGTGGGGATTCAATGCTGGTAGTACCCCACTACACCTAGGAGTTTGTGAATCTGTTTTTTCTGGTTTGACCTGGGTCAGTTTCGAATTGCCTCCATATTATTTAGTTGGGACTTTACTGCAAAATGCCTTTCTTCAAAATGTAGGTAAGGCATTTAGCCTCTGCTAGCCCCGTGGCACACTTAACAGGGTTAGCAGTGAGATGAGTCTGTTTTAGAGGATCCTTTTCCAGGTGGGCTTCCCAGTGTCGGGTATGGATGATTACATTCAGGTAAGTGGCTGCATAATTGGCATGGAGGTGCGACATCTCATCCATGAGGCATTACAAGGTAGATGGGGTTCCATGTAGTCCAAAGAAGATAACAGTATATTGAACTAGTCCCTATGGCACAGAAAATGCAGTTTTTCCTTTTGGTTCTTTGGCTGAGGGAATCTGCCAATACCCCTTTGTCAAGTCCAGGGTAGTCAGAATGTGGGCATTGCCCAGTTGGTCAACTAATTTATCTCTACCAAAACGGCTTCCTCTTTGTTACTTATTTATCTCTGAAGGATACAGGGTATGCAGAGAACTGGGATACCTTGTTCAGCTGGCAAATGTCATTGCAGAACCTTGGGCTGCCATCAGGTTTGGGCACCAGCACAATCAGACGGGAACCCTGTCTGTATGATTCATAGACGACCCATTAATCCAACATTCCCTTCACTTGGACTTTGACTTCCTTCCTTTTGGCTGCTGGGGCCTTAATTTCACCTTGGTTCTGAGGTCCATGAGGATGTGGTAATACATCTTGGTTGTCCAGCGCAGTTTCATCAAGGACATATCCTGGTTCCAAATAATCATCTCAGATGCTTTGGTTTTTTGGTCTGGCATCAAGTCAGGAGATATCCTCACTTATTCTGCAGGTTGCTTTCCTAGGACAGGACCTGCTGGCTGACTATGCATATCTCTTGTGTGTGCCAAGGCTTTAGGAGGCTGATGTTTAGGATGTTCCCAAGGCCTGTTTCAGGTAGACCTCTCGAATGGCGAACATAACATAAAGCAGTAGGATAACCCGGTCTCTCAGCTCAGTTTACCACTTTCCTTATCAAAGCCTTGAGGGTCTTGTAGAATCTTTTCACACGACCAGCTGTCTGCAGGTGGTGCCTGGAGTACAACACACAAGTCCTTCATCAGATTTAACATGAATGGGGTCCCTTGTTCAGCCAAAATTTCCTTTGGTAGCCCTACAAAGATACACCAGCTCCTTGGCTATCAACTAGAAGCCGTGTTCCACAGGAAGACGTCTTCTAGGTACTGAGTGGTATAGTCCAGGATGACTAGCACACGCTGGGGAACAAAGGTTGTCTTCTCCAGGGGGCCACCTGGTCCATGGCTATCCTTTCAATTGGGCCCTCTTTGATTGGGAGAGTTCTAAAGGTGCCTTCAAGCAGGAAAGGAAACGCTGTAGCTGACACTTGGGACAGGACATACTGGACTTCATGTATTCCTGGCCAGAAGAACCTTCACAGGATTTATGCTGAGGTCTTTACCTCCCTTAGCTGCCCTCTGAAGAGATGGCTGTGGGCAAGATTTAACACAGTCCCCTGATGCTTTTGTGGTACCAGAAATTGTTATATCTCCTACCCCTGCACTTGCGAAACCTTTGTGATCATGAAGTAGGGTGCCAGTCCCCACGTTTTTCCAGCTAGCCTTTCCAAGCACCTAGCCAGTCTCTGCCCTGGGAGGGGCCATTCTGCTGCGGATGACTCACAGACTTTGGAGTCCTCTCCTTCATTGAACCCCCTGATGAGAGTAAGCTTCCAAAATTCAGGAAATGCCTTCCTGAAAGTACAAGATATGGATGTTTATGGACTACACCCATTATCTCCCCAGTAATTTTCCTCTGGATCTCAATCGTTACTAACTGGCTAGGGCTGTCCCTACTAATGTTGGTGCCCTGTGCAGCCCAGCACCAGCAAACACACACACACGCACGCACGCACACATGCACGCACCTGTGGAGGGAATGGCCATACCACAAGGGATGCTGTGGGGACAGAAGCAGTAGGGGGTGGGAAAGAGGGTTGCCAACTCTCTCAAACCAGAGGGACCAGATGTCATTTGCTGCAATGGCATTTTGTCCTTCAGATCCAGGAGAATTGGTAATCCTGGGGCAGGGCACAGAGGCTCACCTGCAACCTCAGGGGAATAGGTGTGCAGTGAGCAGTGTGGAGTGTGGGCTGGAAGATTAGAGGGCGGCAGCGCTGGTGGATGGAGATAAGCAGAACTTTGAAGGGGAAATGGCTGCTTCTTTCCAGCCACCAGCCACACAGCCACCCCGGCTCCTCCTGAGTCCACTGGCCTGCTCTCATGCCACTTGCCATTGTGGCTGCTGGAGCCAGCCCTGAGCCTGAGGAGGTGCAGAAGGTGGGGGATGCCCCAAATTTAGCGGTGCCCTACACGTCTTTGTATGCCTAAAAACAGTCCTGTAAATGCCCCATGGATGCATGTTACCTTGTACATTTCGCCTGTCACTGGTGGCTACATTTCACTAGCTTCCCAAAGACAAATGTGATAGCGTTCCCAGAGTCTCCAGTGCTGTGATCTCCACCCCATTCAGCCTCACCAGCCTTATATACTTAGGCAGGCTCACAGTGCCACCCCCCTGCTGCCCGTGGGCCAACAAGATGGATTAGGGGGCATGGGTCTGTCCAGTTTCCAAAGTTAAACTGCATGGTGTTCTTGGCACTGGGACACTGAGCCACTATGTGCCCCCTCTCCCACAGGCATAACACATTCAAGCAGGGAGCTCTGGCTTCATGAGCATCTTTGCCCTCATTGTTCCATCCCTTTCTGGTCCCAGGTTGGTCTTCAACCCCCTCCTTCTTTCACCTAGGTCTTTGCAGCTCAGTCATCCAAACTCTGGGGAGTCAGGGGAGATGGACTGATTTGGAGTGACTCTTCCTTGGGTGATTGGGAAAGCTCCATGGTCATCATTCATCTTTCCATCAATGTGACCAATTCATCACAGGATGGAGGTCGTTGTGGGCTACCCATGCACAAAAGTTTGGTGACGGTCACCTCATATACCAGTCTATGGCCTGAACCTCCAAAATCTCCTCTGGTCTAGAGGCCTTGGGTCATAATGGCGCATAAGATCAAATTGTTGGGAGCACAGAAGCTTATTCTCTTGATACCTTCACTCACAATACTGCTGGGCTTACACTGCTGTCGTCTCCCCTAGTAGGGCCAAGACCTCCGCTTTCAGCTGGAGGTAATCAACCATGGCTTTTGTGAGCATGTCATGGTAAGCCATCTGGGCCTCCCCACACAGAAGGGTCAGGATGTGGATGCCAAGCCAACTGTTCCTTGACCAGGCATCACATGACACAATCCGTTCAAAGGTAAGGCAGTATGCCTCCACATCACCTTCCACAGCCATCTTTGGCAGATAACTGATGAGTGTCAATCTTGTCTACCTGGACCCACAGGCTAATGTGATTAGGGCATTTAGCTGGTCCATTACCTCTCGCAGGAGGGCTTGGTTTTGAGCTTCCTGACTTATCAATAATTGCTTAGTCTCATTCTGCAACTGGATGGTCACCTGGGCCTCAGAGGCCTCCTGCTGGGCCTCCATGACCTGCACCAGTGCCCTTACCACATTGTCCACTGCTGTGAGGACAAGGACCTCTCCCCATTTTTAAGCTTATAGTGAGCTATCAGAAGTCCAGCTCCTGACACCGGTTGTGCAAGAGCTGATTCTCACCCTTGGTGGGTTCCGTGCTTTTGCTTACTGGTGGTCTGGGGGATTCTGATATCCCTGTGAATTTCTGTGTACCCCAAAGCTTACTTTTACCCCATCTTTGTCTGATCAGGAGTTTCCTCCCAGCCCCCTCCCCCACAACAGGGGAGAGGCAGGAGAGTCTCAGTCTCTGGTAGCTCCTCTTGACTGGTGATGGCAGGCCACACAGCTAGTTCAGTCTCCCGCCTCTGGCAGGGCATCTTCCTCCCCAGTCTCCAGGGCCCAGAAGAATTGTTGCCCCAGTTGGGCAAGTTTTCCCCTGCTCTTTGCCTCTGTACCTGAAAAGTCTCTCTCCTCTGTCAGTGTCTGCCCCATCCAGCATTCCAGCGGCAAGCCTGCTCCCCACAGTTCCTAGTGCATACACCTATACGACTAGAGTAGATGCCGTTAACGGGTTCTAGCAAGTCCTTGATTGGCGCTGGGTGTTCTAATTAACCTGGAGTAACCCCTGTTTAATTACTAGAGGAAAATGGACCTTGTTTATAATATACCTGCCTTCGACCACTCTTGTATAGATGCCTGGCCTGTTGAGAGGTTTTCTTTTGAAAAGGTTTTAAAGTTTCCAAAATGGCTTCCATGTGGCGTCCATTTTGAGTCATGGCTGCCTGAGGTAATACTGAGGAAATCTGAGTCATGATGACTAGAGAGTTTACCTCAGAAAAGACGGGAAAAATCTAAGGTCATATGACCATATTGAGACTCTATTTAAGGGTTGCCTGTTTTACCTCAGGTTTGGAAGGGGGGGGGCATAGGCACTTGGGCACGGACACATGGCACGTAGGCACATGTGAGCTGCTTCCTCTCTGACCAGTTCTCCCTCTCTTAAGAAGAAATATACAGAGAAAGAAAAAGAGAAGGAGAGAGACTTCCTATAGGAATTTGTATGTCAATACTGGGGAAGTCTGGTCAGAGAGGAACTGAGTTCTAAAATTAGTTTAGTTGATATAGATATTGCGAGTCTTACCGGCCCACAGGGATCCATTTTATTTGAGGCAGTCCCCACACAGGACAACACCCGGGAAGAAGACGAAGATCTGAAGAACGGAAGATAAAGGAAGAAGAGGAAAGGAGACTAGAAGGGGAAGAATCCAGTGACCGTGGTTTCATCCTAGCTGTCCTGCGGTGAAGGTCGCGGTATGAATGGACTTTGGTTGGGGAAGTCTTATCATTAATCTATATCTACGTGTTTGTTTATATAATTTTGTAATAACCGGAGACTGTTTAAGAGTTTAGTTGTTAATAAAGGTTGTTGGTTTATCCCATTTAGAGTTCAGTGACGACAGATGCACAATTGGGCTCAAACTTATTAAGTGAATCCAATTTACTGTTGCTTCCGGTAACAGGCCTGACCCTGACACAAAGACAAAGCTGAGACTGTCACCTAGTAATGCAGTCACATGCCTCCAAAGGCTGGTGGTTTCAGAAAAGCACCTAATATCCTGAGGCCGATGATGAAATTCTCAGAGCCGACAACAGCACGGGGTAACGTGAGTACTGCCAGATTCTCTCATCACACATCCTTCTTTCTATCATCATCTGATGTACCATGTGTGACCTCATTCAGGGGTGGGGAACCTCCCCCCCACAGCCCATGGTCCACATCTGGACCACGAAGCTTGGGGCTCCCTTCCATAGCACCGGGCCTGTGGCAGGGTGGACAGTTTGGAGCCCTTGTGGGCTGCATCCAGCAAGGCAGGGTTGGATCCATACCACTGGCTCTGCCCACGGACAGGAAACAGCCCCAGGCTCCACTGCTGATCACTACTGTTTCTCCAGCCAAGGGAACAGGAGGGGAAGCAGCAGCCACTTCAGAAGCATGGCCTGGAGGCTTCATACTGATGCTCCAACTGGCTGGAATTCCGGCCAATCAGAGCAGTGGAGGGCGGTGCCTAGGAGTGGAGGGAGGAGACACAAAGTGCATCCAGGAGTGAGAAGGTAATTGCACACGTGTGGCCCAAACCCCACGCCCCTCAACCACTCCTGCACCCCTACTCATCCAGACCCCCACTCCCACCCCCTTCCTACACCCTTCCACCCCCACCCTGAGCCCTCCCTCCCAGACCCTGTACCTCGAACCCTCCACCCCCTCCCTTCCAGGCTCCCCACCACACCCTGGTCTTGTCTCCTCCCTCCCAGACCTTTACTCCTACCCTGACATCTCTCTTCCAGACCCCACACCCCAAACCCTCCTGTACACCTGACCGATGCCCCCACCCCACTTCTACACTCCACTCCCACTCAGATCCCCCAACAGCTTCCTGCTCCTGTACCCCCTCCCAAACAGATCTCCACCCCTCCTATGACCCCTCTTGCTCAGATCCCCCACCCACAGCCCACTCCTGTACCTCCTCCTGCCCAGACCCCCCCACCCACAGCCCTCTCCTGCACCTCACTCCTGCCCCTAAATCACCCATCCCCATCCCATTCCTGCATCCTTTCTTCCACTCAGGCCCCATAGCCCTGGCTCCCTTACAGTCAGGGACCACATCAGTGTGGGTTCAGAGAGGGGTTTTTTTGTTTTTGTTTTTATTTTTATTTTACTTTTCACTTATGTGGCTCCTGACTGATTTGTCTATGACTCAGTGGCCTGCGAACCCAAAAAGGTTCCGCACCCCAACCTAACTGTTATGTGTGTGAGCCAGGTGACAAGCTCCTTTCAACAATGACTAAATAACAGATAGATGAAGAAATGAATGATACTGATACCATGTACTCTGATTTTAAACCTCTGTCACAGGAACAAGGAGTTATGAGCTAGGTACCTCTGTATTCCATCACCAATGTTCCCAATCATGACCCCAGCCTTTCCAAAGTGTTTTAAATGCCAGTGATCACACTTCTGTGTCAGGAGGGCTTTTGTCCACTGATTTTGATAGAAGGAGCAAAGAATGAAATTTCTATAGACATAAATAAAGGTTGAACCTCTCTAATCCGGAATTCTCTCATCCAGCAACATTCGTAATCTGGCATGATTTTAGTTAACCAGACAACTATTTATCATGGGTCTGGCCAAGTTTTCTGTGGTCTCATAGTTTGTTACAGCCACCAGTCCTGCTTCTCAGTGTTCTGTGCTATTATTTAGTTGGAATTTACCCCTAAGTGTCTTCTAAGAGCCCAGTAAGCAATGGAAGTGTTGGCGATATGCTAGACAATATTGTTCTCCAATGGTCCCGCACAGTCTCTCGTTTGGCACCGGTCAAGTCCCAAGCATGCTGGACAAGAGAGGGTTAACCTGTATTAACCCTGTCAGATGATGTTGATTTTTAAGGTGTTCAAAGATAAGTCCCAGACCCTAAGCTGTATGTCTCAGGCAGATATACCCACACTAGCTCTGCTTGAGCTAGCATACTAAAAAGAACAGCGCTCCTGCAGCAACCTAGGCTAGTCACTTGCGTACATACAGAGGGGATTGGGCAGGACTGCACCCAGGGTGCTAGCCAGAGCCACTGCCTGTGCCGCCATGGCCACTTTCCTATTTTTAGCCCATTAGCTTGTGCAGCCCTAGTGCAGGTGTCTGACGACATCATCATAGTGACATATGGTGAACTTGCCTACCTCTGCTGCCCTAACCACCCCAGTGCTAGCATCTGAGTTGGAGGCTCCATGTTTATTGAAAGGACTATTACTGACAGGACACCACACCAGGAGTGCAGGTGGGAAAGTGAGGCTGCACCCAGCTCAGCCACACAGACAGAGCCACGCACAGGGCTTAAGAAGGTTCCACTTATTCAACTTAACCTACATCCAGCTTCATGTTTGCAAATGAAACATCCCACACCTTTTGGAATCTGAGCGGCTCACAGACTTTCATACACCTACACTCACCAATCCCTGTGAGATGAGGAAGTGTTGTTCTCCCCGTTTTACAGAGCAGGAACTACAATTCAGAGATTAAATGACTTACTTAAGATCATACAGAAAATTTTTGACAGAGCCAGGAATTAAATGTAGATAACCTGAATCCCACTCCCAGGCCTTAACCATGAGATTATCCTAGCAAGTTACATGCTTATATTGATGTCCAACTCTACAATCTCCTTACTCCCCTCTGAGCCTGAATAGCTTCTGTTGACTTCACTGGGCTCTGGAACGGGCCTTGTGAGAAAATGTGTGCCACAGGTAGAATTGGGAATATTTGTCAATGCTGCTAGCAGCAACAGCACTGCTCTTTGGAGCTAACTCAGTCTGCATAGTCAACAGACATGTTAACAGCCATGAGAGCTCCTAGCATGGTACTACCATGGTTTTTTAAGCAGATCTTAAAAACAACCAGCTTCTATGCTGTGTGTTCTAACAGAGGCTCCTTCTTTGTTGCTGAATGCAGGGAAAATGGACAGTCAACTTTAAGACATTTGTTGTTTTCCTATCATAGTCAAGAAAAGAAAAAAAGAATACACTCTTTGTCTGTATCTGCAGTCTTCCCTTAGATTGGATGTCAGCCAATCCTGTCCAGGTGCTACTATGCAGAAATGTATTTCAGAGAAAAAAGTTAACTGTTAGAGAGTTGTATTGTTATTGGTGATGTAGTAAACCAGCAATAAATGAAGCTATGCTAATTTACACCCACTTATGCCCTGGTCATAAGTATTTTGATAACATTAGTCGCTGGTGTACTATACAAGTATTTATTTAAATTTCAGAGAAACGCAATTAAATGGCAGTCATTTACACATTTATGCTCTTGCTTTGTTTAATGTTTTTTGCATAATAACGTATGACATAAAAAAATCCAACTCAAAACCACTTCAAGAAAAATTAAGAGAAAATCTGGTGATGTTTTAAATAAATGAGCCCTACATTTGATTCCAGTTATAATCAAGGACTATGTCTATTCTAGGCGGTTTTGTCAACAAAACTGGCATTTTGCTGACAAAACCTGGGGAGTGTCCAGATTCCCAAGGCTTTCTGTTGATAGTAAATTGACAGAACACAGCACTTTTGTCAACAGTCTCTTATCCTGCTCCCCACAAGGTGTGACACCTCTGGCAATATAGGTCTGTCAAAAGAAAGCTGATCTGGACATTCTGTGGGACCTCTGTTAACAGACAGGGCTCCTGGGACACCAGGCAGCCCTGTCTACTGTGCTTTTGGCTGGCTGTTTTGTTGAGAGAGCGGTCGGGCAGTCTGGCTGTTCTCTGTTGACAGCTGATCACTCTTGAGATCCAGTTGGCAATTTGGCTGTGATCTCTCGACAGAAGTTTTGTCAGAAGATATCTTTCTACAAAAACTTCTGTCGACAAATCGCTGTAATCTAGACATAGCCGAGGAAGAGACAGCAAAATTAAATTATTTTATCAGAAAAGTAACACATTTTACAGGATGAACAAGAACACCATTCTCTGAAGGGATAAAGGAAAAAGCTAAAGAACGACATTAATAATGTGTAGTACTATTAAAAGATTTATTGTCATTAAACTGGGTAATATTTCTAGTGAGACAAGTTGCAGTCCCACTCTTGGAATAAAAAGCTCCAGAATTAGGAAAAAAAATAATTCAACTGAAAATAGTTTTTTTTTTACTTAATGCTATCTAGCATATTACTGAAACATCTAAAACATGGAAAAGGATATAACCAGGTGATACCACTCTAAAGAAAGAAGTTCTTATTAGAATGTCAATGAGAAAGAACTGTAGGAATTACATGAGGACAACACCATTGTAGCTAAATCTGTGCATAGATTGGTAGGATGTAATAGGTAACATTTTCAGAAGCCCCTACGTGATGTAGGAGACTAAGGGCTTGTCTATACTTACTGTGAGATTGACCTGTTCAGGGTTGATCTTTCGGAGTTAGATTTTGTGTCTAGTAAAGACGTGTGAAATCAATCTCTCTGGAGTCGGCAGTCAAGCCCCTGTACTTCTCCGATGGCAAGAAGTAGATGGGAGAAGAGCTCCCGTCAATCTCCCTCAGTGAAGACAGACCTTACAGTTGACTGCAGGTATGTCAATTTTAGCTGTGCAATTGCCATTGCTAGAATTGCGTATCTGCAGTTGACTGTAAGCTCTATGGTAGACCAAGCCTACACAAGGGAAAGGAGTGGACTTCAGAGTCTGAACCAGGACATCTACTTAGCTATTTTTCACACTATAGCACCAGCTCGAATCTGCTGACCTGGGCTTTTAGACTTGTTGCGTTGGATTTTTTGGTTCTTGACTGTAGACATATCGTTAGACGGTTTTGAAAAAATGTATCCGCTCACTTTTCAGAATGTAGATACAGTAGAACCTCGGAGTTACGAACACCAGAGTTATGAACTGACCAGTCAGCCACATACCTCATTTGGAACTGAGAGTACACAATTAGACGGCATCAGAGGAAAAAAATGCAAATATGGTACAGCGCTCCATTAAACATAAACTACTAAAAAGGGGGGGAGCAGCATTTTTGTTTTGCATAGTAAAGTTTTGAAGCTGCATGAAGTCAATGTTCAGTTGCAAACTTTTGAAAGAATGACCACAGCATTTTGTTCGGAGTTATGAACATTTCAGTGTTACAACCTCCATTCCCATTATGTTCATACCTCTGAGGTTCTACTGCATAGTAAATCAGAGAGAAATATAGAGACACTTGAAAGACAAATATCATTCCCCAGTTTTACACTTCGATTTATCAATTAATTGTACAAAGGAAAATGACAGATTGATCAAACAGGGTTTAGACCATAGTTGCTTCAGTAATGAAGCACATAGGTGTTTCGCTCAAGAACACTGCAGGGGAACGTCTACATGCCAAAGTAGCACACATCGAAATAAGGGTGCCAGGCACAGCTGCAGACAGGGTCACAGGGCGGACTCAACAGCAAGCCGCTCCCTTAAAGGGCCCCTCCCAGACACAGTTGCACTAAACAACACAAGATACACAGAGCCTACAACTGGTTGCAGACCCTGTGCCTGCAGCATGGATCCCCAGCTGCGGCAGCAGCAGCCAGAAGCCCTGGGCTAAGGGCTGCTGCTCACGGTGACCATAGAGCCCCGCAGGGGCTGGAGAGAGAGCATCTCTCAACCCCTCAGCTGATGGCCGCCATGGCGGACCCCGCTATTTCGAAGTTGCGGGACGCGCAACAACTACACGGTCCCTACTTTGACGTTGAACGTCGAAGTAGGGCGCTATTCCTATCCCCTCATGGGGTTAGCGACTTCGACGTCTCGCCGCCTAACATCGAAGTTAACTTCGAAATAGCGCCCGGCGCGTGTAGCCGTGACGGGCACTATTTCGAAGTTAGTGCCGCTACTTCGAAGTAGCGTGCACGTGTAGACACGGCTCAGATGGGTAATAGAAACAAAACCAAAAGTGCTGAAGTCAGAGGACAGACCCTCTGCAAGAGAGCAACCTAGCAGAGGCTACGTCTACACGTGCAGCCAACATCGAAATAGCTTATTTCGATGTTGCGACATCGAAATAGGCTATTTCGATGAATAACGTCTACACGTCCTCCAGGGCCGGCAACGTCGATGTTCAACTTCGACGTTGCTCAGCCCAACATCGAAATAGGCGCAGCGAGGGAACGTCTACACGTCAAAGTAGCACACATCGAAATAGGGATGCCAGGCACAGCTGCAGACAGGGTCACAGGGCGGACTCAACAGCAAGCCGCTCCCTTAAAGGGCCCCTCCCAGACACAGTTGCACTAAACAACACAAGATACACAGAGCTGACAACTGGTTGCAGACCCTGTGCCTGCAGCATAGATCCCCAGCTGCCGCAGAAGCAGCCAGAAGCCCTGGGCTAAGGGCTGATGCCCACGGTGACCATAGAGCCCCGCAGGGGCTGGAGAGAGAGCATCTCTCAACCCCCCAGCTGATGGCCGCCATGGAGGACCCAGCAATTTCGACGTTGCGGGACGCGGATCGTCTACACGGTCCCTACTTCGACGTTGAACATCGAAGTAGGGCGCTATTCCTATCTCCTCATGAGGTTAGCGACTTCGACGTCTCGCCGCCTAACGTCGAAGTTGGTGCCTCTACTTCGAAGTAGCGTGCACGTGTAGACGCAGCTCGTGTCTTAACTGTGCAGATAGTGAATATAAATAGGAAAATGATGGAGGATGAAGGATCAATATAAATGAAAAATGATCTTACCCAGCTGCACTGCAAACATTGTAAGTTTAAGAATGGTATTTTCTATTTAAGAATGGTATTTTATATAACTCCCTAAAATACCTCAGAGTACATGCCAGGGAGATCAGCTCTACTAGGGCTACAGACTCACACAAAAACCAAAGTCAATAAACATTACCATTACATCTTTAAGATACCACAGAACTGCTTAACACAGGGGTGTGCAAATTGAGGGGCAGGGTGGGGGGCATAAAATTTTAAAAGGGGGACACAGCATGATCAGCTGCTGGGTCTCAGGCTTATGTATCTCTTTAAAAAACACTGAACAAGGTTACTGTTTTTATGTATGTGTACTCACATTTATATACTGATTAATGCAATTTTTCCATTCTACAGGCTTATCTTCCTACACATGCTGAAAGGTTTGGGGTTTTTTCTTCATAGGAACATAACTGAACTTTCTATCAGTTTAAATTACATTAGACAGGTTGGGGTGGGGGAGGCTGCTAATTGCAGGGATGAAAAGTGGGGCTCAATGTAAAAAGTTTGCTCACCCCGTCTTAGCAGATTGAGAGGACTAGCAGTGAGATTGGGAGAACTACCTATTGGTTCCATTTCCACAAGCATATCTTTTCTCCAACTTTTTGTTTAGACAAATAGGAGTTTGGCAGGCCCCTCTCACAACTAAAACTGAAAGAGCTCCACAGTCTGGCCTGGGGTCATGACTTTGAACAACTTCTACATTGCTCAGAAGAACTGAGCTGACACAGAAGTAGGACCAAGCACAACAGGGTGTGAAGGCAGGTCTCAGAAGGAACACCCACACTGTGCTGGGAGAATTCTGGTCATATAAGACAATATGCCCCATGCCGCAGTGTGTATCTCATTGCTCCTCAATGGTGGCAACAATATAGCCCTAAATGTGAATGAGAGCAACAGCTCTCAAAAAGTTACAGAAAAGGCTTCTGTATTGAAATGTAAACTTGTGGATTGGTAGAAAGATGCATGTTTTGGGTGCTTTAAATGGCGGCCAGAGGAGATTCAGGGTGGATCAGAAGCGGGACTGTGGATAGCTCCCGTGCAAAGAGAGGGCAAGTCTCCTTGCATGCTAAGTGAGGCCCTAGTTTCATGTTTCATAAAGATTTTTTCATTCCAGTGGGTAACAGGTAATGAAGTCCAATAATCTCTTTATTAGTGCAGTCTCTTACTGATGATAATTAGAATAGCAACTGGAAGGCAGGTTATATTTACATTGAAGAATAACAGAGGGAAGAAATCCAATAGATATTAAAGTCATGCATGTTAACATTTCCCTTTTACTTTATCCACACAGACTACCCACCTCTGTGTAATTCTTTTGCCAGGTGGAACCAGCAGAAGCCAGGACTAGGTTCAGTGTCCCCTGTAAGCTAAGCACTTAGGCAGCCACCCATAAGAGATTCAGGTGCCACTCAGCTGTTTACCAGAGTGACCACAGCCATCCACAGCCAGCTGCACATTTCTATGGTGATGCACATCTGCACTGCTTTGGTGCACATTACAAAATTTATTCCACCCATGGATGGAAAGAGTTAGAGGGAACACTGGCTAGACTCAATATCTAGGGGTTCCTCTCCATCCATCCAACAGAGAACTGACTCAAGCCCATACCCAGTAACTTGGGAAATTCACACACTGCCCCTGGGCACTTCTGAGATGCAATACATCTACACTCATAAGCTCAGAGTATGAGGGTAGAAAAGAAACTTTTAATAAAAGGGAAGGAAGTAATTTGGTACCCATTTGCGAAAACATCAAAAACAGCATTCATAAACATAAACCATGAGCAAAAGTCCCACACCGCATAGGTTGGGCAGTGTCCTCTTTCTCTCAGGTTCTTAAGTCCACCAAGCTAAATGTCCCTGTCACATGACTGACCCTTCTCTGCACCCCACTCACTGTTGCTACCCTTGGTCAGTGGAAACCCAGAATTCAGAGGTGCATCCTCAGAGTTCACCTCCAGTCATGGGTGGGGGGAGGTAAAGAGGTGTCTTACCCACTCCCTTTGTCATGCTCCATCTCCTTGTTCACTACTGTCAGATACCACCCTGCTGGCCACGTGCCGCACCTCTTTGCCACCCCCCTGCTGGCCACTTGTCACATTGCTTCTCCACTGCACTGCTCCCTCACTACTCCCACTAGCTGCTCGCTCACTCACTGCTCCTGCTGGCCACCTGCTTGTGGTAGGCTTGGCTCTGGGAAGAAATCCAGTCCTGTCACAAGTGATTTCAGCTGTCACTGATTTCAGCTCTTGGCCCAAAACACAGTCTAAGCCATCAGAAATTTCCATATTCGCTAAATTTAAAATAATGAAATAGACTCTTTATGGAGCCTATTTAAGCTCTACTCTTGAGACCATGGGGTAAAAACAGGTTGAACCAGTCTTACAACCAACACAGATTAAAAGTCTTACCCTCCCTAACAGAGCTCTGGCAGTGCAGCCCTTGTTTATCCAGTTGTGTTTCTTTTTACTGACAGTGCCTCTCTCCTGTGAAATAGGTTAAGCACAGTCTGCCTTTCCTGTGTTCCCACAGTAATTGCAAGGATTGATGATCATATTTCAAAATTCCTGCATTTTGTATTAACATAATTTGGGGCCCCAGAACAGGTACATTGATTAGAATGAGCCAAACACCGCTCCTTCAGTTGAATGTCTAGCAAATCTAAGCAAATAGGAGCAAACTGCATTTACATAAACATGCCCAGAGCCACATTCTAACCAAGAAAGCTCATTACCTAATAAATAAAACTGTTAGTCTTTAAAGTGCTACAGGACTGCTTCTTTCTTTGCTTCTTTGTTTGTTTGTTTATTTGGTGTGAAGCTACGAACTAACCAGGTTACTCCTGGAGCCAGCTAGAAGTTTTGTCCCAGACAGAGTGAAGTGGAGGACACTTGTAGATGACTTATACTGCACTTGAAGTACAAGTCTCCTTCAGATCCTGCTTACATCTGGATTCCAGGGAAAATGAATAGGGAGGGAATCAAGTGATCAGTTGTTTGTTGCTTTCACGCAGTTGACATAGGAACAATATAAAAATGCACTTTGAACATCTAATAAGCCAGACATTATACCAAACCAACTAGCTCATCCAGAAGTCTACGCACTCAGATTTTGCCTTTCACTGTCTATAATATTTTTAGACTACTGATGATTTGGCTGTAGAACCCCAGGAAGGAGAGTGGATAACACCGGCAAGTACAAGTCCAGTTTTCACGTTTGGATGCCGAACGTAACTCAAATAGCTGGCTTGGGTTTTAGAGGTGTTAAGCACCCAGAGCTCCCATTGCACTAGAAGGGAGCTTTAGATACACAGATTTGAAAAATTTGCCCCTAAATCTCTGTGTATGTAGGTGCCTAATAGAGGGAACCTAAGTTTAAAAACTGGGACCTAAACTGGGTCCTCATCAGTCTGTAAAAAAGAGCTAAAATTCGACCTGTCCGTAAAATCATTTAGATACCAGTAACAAAGCACTGAGCTTTGGAGTGTAGCTGAGGAGGCCCTCCCTGTTGGCCCTGGGCTGAGTGCCACACTGCAGGGTAACTCCAGGGAACTTACAGTTCCTGGGGCAGGGGTGGAGGAGGGAATTCACCAGGTAGGCACTTCTTCTGTCCCGCCGCTGTCTGGCAGGGGCTGCTTTGTTCCACCTCCACCTTTGAACTCTTCTTCAGCGTCCCTAAGGTCAGCACATCAGCAACTTTTGGGGACGTATGTGCAGCATGCACTGTATAGTGGGGGCAAGTGCCCACTACTGCAAAGAAAGGATTAACGCAGGCTGGAGGGACCAGATGCAGCCAATGAGTGAAAGGCTCCTGGGGGGAGCTTTCTGGAGCTGCCTAGCATATAAGGAGCTGCTCCAGAGGAGCTGGGTCATTTAGATCCTAGCCAAGGAAGGGACAGGACCAGCTCCCAGACAGCGCACGCACTGCAGTAGAGCAGGGCTGGGCAGGCTAAGGGAAGTTAAAGAGGGGCTCCAGCCTAACTTCTGCCAGACTGCTAGCCCAGAGAGGACCTGCTGGTGCAAGGGGGCCACAGGGGATGTGGCACCGGGAGCAAGGCAGTAAAGGGGAGAGAAGAGGAAGGCAGAGTAAGGCTGCCTCCAGAGTGTCGCTGGGCCGGGACTCAGAGTAGTGGGTGGACCTGAGTCCTACTTCCCCTTTGTACCACACGTAGCCATTCCAGAGTGGCCCTAATGGCAGCCTGCCCCTGAGGTGAGGGCTAGACCAAGGCTACGGTGGGCCTCAGTGGTGGGTGTCCTGGAATGAGCCAGGACTGCTGAATCCCCTGGAAGGGGGCAAGAGACCACTAGATATCTAAAGGGATCTAAGGAGTGACGTGGGCCTAGGACTGATCGTGTGAAGAGAGTGGCAGTTGACAACACACCAGCCAGGAAGAGGCGCTGTGCTGGAAAACAAGCAGGAGGTGCCATGACAGTGAGTTGACCCCGTTTCACATCCCAACTGCGCTCCTGCGCTGGTGTGGGGGAAACACTGTACAGGGGGCTGGGCATAGTAACCCTCCACAGGCTCCATGCTGGTTAGTTACAGCAGTGCTCATTTCCTCCCCACTGTCCACTCTTATGCGGGAAGGGCTGAAGACGGGCTCCAAGAAGAAGGATTATTGACCGTCAAAAATGCACCTGGCAAAATTAATAAAGCAATGGCTGACAGTGTGACTGCTGCAATGTATGAGCCCAAGGTGGAGAATCTGGAGGATGCTGACATGGCTAGTAAGTGGGTTAAACTAGCCTAACAATGTTGCTGTTGTGATGTCTGAATAAAATCGCTGAATATTGTTCACTTCTGTCCTTCTGAGACATCTTTATATTACGGAAGCGTGTCCATAAAAGTTTGGTTGCCCGTAATTCTTTTTCTATACTATGCATAAAATTAATTTTCAACAGTTGACAACCCTGTTCACACTGACTATAGCTGTAAAAACCCTGCTGACTTCAACACCAGCAGCTTCATGTCTGCACTCATGTATACGGCCCTACTAAACCCACAGTCCATTTTGATCCATTTCATGGTCAGAAGGTTTTAAAAATCATAAATTTCATGGCTTCAGCTATTTAAATTTGAAATTTCATGGAGTTGTGTTGTAGGGACACTGACCCAGAAAAGGTTTGTGGGGTGATTGCAAGATTATTGCAGGAGAGGCTGTGGTACTGCTACCTTTACCTCTGCACTGCTGCTGCTGTTGGCACAGGCTTCAGAGGTGGGAAGCCAGAGAGCAGCAGCTGCTGGCTAGGAGGCCAGCTCTGAAGGCAGAGACACCACCAACAGCAGTGTAAAAGTAAGGATGTCGTAGCATGGTTTTGTTACTCTTCTGTGCTGCTGCTAGCAGGGCGTTGCTCTCAGAGGCAAGCACCTGGCCAAGAACTACCACTCACTTTGTACCCAGCTCTGAAGACAGCACAGGAGTAAGGAAGGCAATACTGCAACTTCCCTAAAATAATGTTGTGAACTCCCCCCTGTTCTCCCAAAATTCCTTTTGGGTCAGGACTCCCAGTTTGAGAAACACTGGTATCCCCCATGAAATCTGTGCAGTATATGGTAAAAGCACACAAGTTCCATGGGGTGTGGGGGGCAGGAGGAATCAGGTTTCATGGCGCATGATGTTTTTTTGATGGCCAAGAATTTGAAAGGTCCCTAATCATATGCAATGAAATGGAACATCTGCAAGTCACTCCCTCACAGTGGCTGAATATGGTCATGTCCCCTCTTTTAAATCCGAGGAGCCAGTCAAAATACAGGGCATTAGGGATGTTCCAGCTGGAAGCAGAAATGGCTGGAGTCAGATATGTTTCTTGATGTTGTCCTAAAAATGTGCAGGGAATGACAAAATCCATTTCTGAGCTTACAGCGCCTAAGCCCTTACAGTTAACCCCGGGCCTGAAAGCTTTTGCTAGCTTCTTCCAGAGTTACACGGTGGTCACAGGCTAGGCTGCTGTTTGGCTTTCTGTTTGCCTTTGCCTCTGCCTCTTGCTCTGATCTGTGCACGCCATCTTCCCAGCCCCACCAACCCTTCTGTCCCCACCCCAAACAATACTGCCCAAAGCCCTTCTGCCCACTCAGCCTTCCCCTGGGTAGGGTCAATAGCCCTTTTCGTCATAGGAAGGAGGGGACTTCTGATCGGCTTCTCATTAACTCCTCCTGGTAGTCATGTTAATTGAAGTGTGGAGTGGAGTGCAGAGGCGCAGGGCCAGGGTTGTGGTGTGGGGGGCTCAGGGTAGGGGAGAGGTAGGGGAGTGTAGGATTCGGGGCTGGGGGTGTGAGAAGGGGCTCAGGGCAGGGGATTGGGGGTGCATGGAGGGTGCTGGGGGTGTGAGCAGGGGCTCCAAGAAGAAGGTTGGGGTGTAGGGGGTACAGGATTTAGGCCTGGGGTGTGTGAGGAGGGACTGAGGGCGGAGGGCTAGGGTATGTATATTTAGGGGGTGTGCAGGAAGGGAAGGGATATGTAGGGAGAGTGAGGGGAGGGGTGAAGCTCCCCACCCCTGAAATTTGTACCAGAAAACTGCTTGCTGTACCCCTTAGTCTCTGCCAGGGAGTGAGCGGGAAGCTCACAGCTCTGCTCACTCACACCTCTGCTCCTTCTCCCCAGACAGGAGGGAGAGGAAAGCACACATGCGGTGTGCTTCCCTCTCACTCCCTGATGGGAAGGGGAACAGCAAGCAGTGCCCCAGTGTGAGCCTAGGGGGTGGGGACAGGAAAGCTGGCTTCAGCCCTTTCTAAATAGCACCTTGGCTGGAGTTCAGGGCTGGGGCTATCCCAGACTGGTGGGGGAGCATGCCCCCAGCTAGCCCCTTTAACCTACTTGGATGCTACCTAGCCTGCAGGAGAGAGAGCCCCTGGGAACCTAATTGGAAGCGTGCCTCTCCTTCACCTCCAGGCGAGGGCTTGCCAGCTTCTTCTTACTGCAGTGGTGCACCAGCCTACTTTAACCTCGGGTTCACACCCCAGACATCTGTGATCGGAGCAGTCGTCAGTTCTGAACATAAATTATCAAATGTGAAAAAGTAGCAGATTATTTCAGTATTATCATAGATTTTCACCAATTACACTCTGCTTATAGATACCACATTACGTATTTTTAAAATTGCACTGTTTGCAAAGATTTTGCTGGTTTGAGAAGTATTCCCTGTACTTCTAATGGGAAACGCCAATAAAACTAGTGTAGTGTAGGTAGTCCGTCATATCTGACAATGACGTCTTGAGCTTGCACGGGATCATTGGTTGCGGACTCGCATGTGGCTGAGGAGTCCAAGCTTTGAACGGCATGGGCGTTCACAGTGGGGGCAAGGGAATTGTCCTGGCTCTGTTGGTGAGGCTGTTGCTGTTGCTTTCTTCCTCTCACAAGCATCAATGAGGCGTACACGTCACTGCTCTTCAAAGTTGTCATACGTGTGTCATACGAGAGCACGCCAGCCTGTTCGGTCTTTTGCATGCTGCTCTAGTTGATCTGGTTTTAAACCAGCATGAGCAATGGTGGCCTTCATGCAGTCTTTATACCTCTTGCGAGGCATACCTTGATTCCTTTTGCCCTGGGAGAGTTCACCGTAGAGAAGTTGCTTAGGGATTCTCAACTCCTCCATTCATATGACATGCCCTGTACAGCGAAGCTGGACTTTCAGAATCATGGCTTAGATGCTCATGGTTCCTGCTCTGTCCAGGACTTCCAGGTTCGTAACTCTGTCCTGCCATTGAATGTGCAGTAGTGACCTCAGGCTGCGTGTGTGGAAGCGCTCAATCAGTTTTATATGTTTTCTGTACAAGGTCCAGGTTTCACAGCCATACAGGAGACTGGTCAGGACTACAGCCTTGTACGCTTTCAGTTTAGTAGACTTTCGCATATTGTGCTGATTCAACACTTGCGCTCTCAGACCTCCTAGTGCCCGACTGGCCTGGCAGATTCTGGCATTGATTTATTTGTCAAGGGAGCCATCATTGGCTATCACACCGCCAAGGTACTTGAACTCCTCTACCGTTTTTAGTTCTGTTCCTTCAATGAAGATTGAAGCAGGGAGAGCAGCAGATCCTGGAGCAGGTTGAAACAGTACCTTGGTCTTTCCTAGGCTGATGGTCAAACCAAAGAGGCGAGTGGCGTCACAAACTTGTTGACAATGAGCTGCAGATCGGATTCCTTGTGTGCCATAAGTGCACAGCCGTCAGCAAAAAGGGCTTCAAGGAGCAGCCTCTCAAGTGTCTTGGTTTTAGCATTCAGATGATGAAGGTCGACAAGTGACCCATTAAGTCTATATTTTATGTAGACTCCATGGTCCTGGTCTCTAACTGTGTGCCTGAGGACGCACGTGAAAAAGAGGGTGAATAACACTGGGGCCAGCATGCACCCTTGCTTCACGCCATTGGATATCTCAAATGGATCTGAGGACTCGCCATTTGAGAGAAGAAAGCTAGTCATGTCATCATGCAACAGGCAGATGAGGTTAACGAATTTTCTCGGGCAGCCAAGTTTTGACAAGATAATCCACAGAGCTTCTCTGTTGATGGTGTTAAACGCCTTGGTCAGGTCTATAAAGACAGCATACAGATCCAAGTTCTGTTCTGAGCACTTTTCCTGGACCTGACGAACAGCAAAGATCATGTCAATGGTGCTACAGCTTGGGCGAAAACCACATTGTGCTGCTGGTAGGTTCTCCTCTGAGATGCTGGTGATCAGACAGTTGAGGATGACTCAAGCCAAGATCTCCCCAGCAGTACAGAGAAGGGAGATGCCCCGGTAATTTCCACAGTCAGCTTTGTTGCCCTTGTTCTTGAACAGCGAGATGATTGTGGCATCCTTAAAGTCTTCGGTCATGTCTTCTTCTTCCCAGATGCTGATCAAAATGTTGTGAAAGGCTTCAAGTGACACTGGTCCTGCCGCTTTGAAAATTTCAGCAGGCATACGAGTAATAGCTCTTTAAATGGTAGAAACGTGTATAGCCACTATAGTTTG
The DNA here is from genome assembly GCF_033958435.1 of Carettochelys insculpta. Lineage (NCBI taxonomy): Eukaryota > Metazoa > Chordata > Testudines > Carettochelyidae > Carettochelys > Carettochelys insculpta. Next base: position 59,192,379 of record NC_134140.1, on the reverse strand, counting down.
TCATCTTGTCATTTATTTCACCATGCCTCTGCAAAAGTAAACATCATGCTTGTGTCTGTTCCACAAGGCTGCCTCTCTGTTCCCCTCACTTTTATTTTGTTGATTTTGTTTCTTTATTCACGTTACACAACCAATAAAGTGTTTGAAGTTGTACACGTTACATCTATTTTTACAGTTCCATGTCAGTAAATGCAATGGATCTTTTATTATATCAACACGGAAAGGAGTGCTGCACTATAAACAATTCACTTTAATTGACATCCTTAGACTGCGATCCTGAGAATGATGCTACAAGCTCTCCATGCTCTGAACTCCCATAGACTTCCACAGGGTTATGTAAGTGTAATGGGGGGAAGAATGCAGGATTGCACCCTTAGCTGCAGCAAGGGGAATTTGTGTAATTTTTAAGAAATATGTTCTAGAGCAGTGATATTAAGACCACAATGGTTCAGGAACCAAATTAACAATCAACATTGCCCAAAAAGAGCCACAAAAGTGTGAATTCATTTTGGCTACGTCTACACTAGAGAGTTTTGCCAACAAAACTGGGATGTTGTCAACAAAACTTGCATAGCATCTACAAATCGTCGACAAAAAAGCTGTGTAGACACTCGGGGAGGGCGACTTTTGTTGACAGAACAGGTCAATAGGGTCAATAGATTGATCCGCTTTTATGCGTAGCCATGATCTGTCAACAGAAGTTTTGTCGAAACATCTCTTCCGACAGTAGCTTCTGTAGATGGATGCTTCTAGTGTAGACATAGCCTTGATGTCTATATTTTATGTACATGTGTTTGTGTATTATTCTCACAGCAAACAAATTAATAACTTAGTACCAGTTGTTAACTTAATCGGTTAATAACACAGTAAATGCATCTTGGCTAGTTAATAACTTCAATTAATAATTAAATCACACAATGTTTTAATATCATATGCTGCAAAGAGCTCTGTGAGGGATATTAAAGAACCACTTGAGGCTCATAAATCTCAGTCTGTTCTACCTATGTAATTGGTATGCTCAGAATTAAGTATTTGAGAGTGTTATAAAGAACAAGCTCAACATTTATATATCCATACCAATCTCATGAAGACATTTCTCTTGGGTTAAATTTTCATTGTTTTCTTTCTCTGAAAATACTACAGGGCAGTCATCATACTTGGGACATATTTTAAATAAATCCTATATTCATGAAGTATAATATGAGTTTGGAACGAGGTGAAAAAATTTTACGTAAATGACACTTTATTTTTAGGGCTGTATTCCCTATGATCAGAGTAAATTCATAGATGTTTACATTCACCAAGTGCACAGAGCCTGTGTAAGCCCTTTGCACAATTTACACTTTGTGGTACCCCTGGCTAGAAGTGGGAGGTGGAGAGGCTTAAAAGCCAAGCAAGAGCCTCCTCCAACCCCCTGAGTGATGCAGGGAAGGCCTTCTGCCAGCTTTGATGAGATCAGTGCAAAAGAGTGGTGCAGTGGTCCAGGGAAGTTGTACTGGAAATGTTTACCTAGCTCCAGAACCTTTGTGCAAGAGAGGTAGAAGGGTCATGGATACTGTTTCAGACTATAACAGCTATACATGGGCAGAGCTCTACACCCATGACATCCCCAGAAATTAAGAAGGGGGCTGAGTTCCCTTGCTTCACCTGTTATGAGCTCCTTGCAAAAAGTCAAATTAACTGTGTGAAGAAGGGTGAATTTTACTCTTTAAATTTGACAAGTCTTTTATGTGTATGTACAGATAAACTCTTACCTCCTTTAGTTTTATTACTCTAAAGCATCTAAACTATGTCTACACTTGCATTCCTCTTTTGAAAGAGAATGTAAATAAGGGAAATTGAAAATGCAATTAAGTGCTGATTTACTTGTCTCACACTTCATTTGCATAATCTCTTTTCAGAAGAGATTCTTTTGAAAGAAAAAAAGCAATGCAGATGGGGCTCTTTCAAAAATAAACCTTGTTTTCGGAAGAACCCTTCTTCCTATTTTGTTTCTGGAAGAAGGGTTCTTTCAAAGATGGGGTTTCTTTTCAAAAGAGCCCTGTCTACACTGCTTTTTTCTTTCTCTTGACTCTCTTTCAAAAAGAGATTATGCAAATGAAGTGTGAGATATGTAAATCAGCACTTCATGTGCATTTTTGATTTCCCTCATTTGCATTCCTCTTTCAAAAGAAGAATGCAAGTATAGAAGTAGCCCTACTGTAATTCTTAAAAAAACTATAAATAAAATTACATAGCAAATAATGAAAGGCATTTACTACAAAAACACATTCATTAAAATCAAAGAAGTTACATTTTGCCACCTTGTTACATCCTTCATTTTGACCTTTGCTATATTCCTTTCCCCTAACACTAACGCTCTTTTGGGTCATTCAAACTTTAATGATCTAATTGCGCCAAAGATTCTTTTTACTTCATTCTCAATAACATAGCACCAAATTGAGCAGCAGGTGCTCATGACCTCACAGGATTTGCATACAAAATAGTTGATGGGTCTACTCCTATTCTCACTGAAATCTACGGCAAAATTTGCATAGACCTAAACATAGGTAGGATTGGGCCAAACTAAAGGAAGCCCCCAGTTAGCACAGAATTGGATTAACTATTCCTCTTAAACCAGAAAACAAAAAATCTAGACCCAAAACACTGCTAAGCAATTGTTCAGTTTCTTTTTTTGATCACAACTGGTCATCCCAACATCATTGTTCCTTCTTTCAATAACTCTTTAAAGTGTTCCCGTTTCCTGCTAAGGGAAATATTTTCTTTCACAAGAACCTCTGAATTATACCGGCTGTTTCTATTTTATTTTCACAGCACTGCGAGGTCTCTCTCCTCAACCCCCGGTGTTAACCTGGTGACTGATTTACTTCTGTTCTTCCTTCTACTTCAGCCATCCTTAAAGAAAGCATTTTAAAAAAAAAACCTCATGATTTTTAAAGCACTCTGATGAGTTTAGGGAACCTAACTCATGATTTTAAATGGTCAGGGTTGGAAACATGATAACCTAATCAAAAATAGCTACAATTAAAGTCCAGGTTGTTACTTATACATAAGTGCATTGGGAGGGGAGGACTGCTTTAATTTATACCATCTGGCCAATGTCTGGCCTGCCTGAGGAGTAGGGAATCATAAAGGTGGCTGGGAGCCGTTTATATTTCACACTTACACTTTCAAGCCTTGCACTGAACACAGTATGGCTGGAGCAGGGAATAATATTCAGTGTGTGTTTATGTGGATTTTTGATTCAGATAAAGATTTTACTGCAATTCTTCAGATGATAGAAAAATTTTTTCTGAGGAACTATAATGCTGGGCAAGCTGTGCTGTGTTTCTCACAATTTTTAAAATTTCAGATTATACAAGTCACACATTTATACTAATTCAGGGGTGTCAGAAAACATTTCCTTTTTCAAAGCTGTGCATCCTGCTGTGATTTGTATGATTTCTATTTATTTATTTAGTGTTCATGTATTTGAATATTTTAGCACAATATCTGAACTTAGCAAATGGCTGCAAGTGCATGCATTAAATTACAATTGGTAAGATAATATGTGTGTTAAATGGAATGAAAATCCTGCTCAAACAATTGCTATGTTTGCCCATCCCATGCACAAAGTAGGAAATGTTCTAGTTTATGTGTACATCAGCTAAATGTACCTGGTAGAAATGCAATTCAAGATTACAACCTAGTAACATCTAAGCAAAGAAGGTTTCCGCAAACATGAATTAGAAGTAGGTTATTAAGGGCATCTCAAACCATCTGTGCTTACTTGTAATTGAGTTCAATATTTCAATGACTTTTCATACAGCATGGGCTGGTCTACATTACCTCCCTACTTCAAAAGGAGAATGGTAAGTAAGGTGTTAGGAGTTTATTAACGAAGTGCTGCGGTGCAGTAAAGGGACTTCGAAGTACCCCGGGCACTTTGAAGTTAAGGCAGGTGACCCGCGGCTAGACGTGAGCTGGCGCTTTGAAGTTTAACCCTTCGGAGTTGCCGCTGGGGGGGATTTGCTTAATGAAGTGCCACATATGCACTGCAGCACTTCGTTAATAAACTCCCAACACCTTACTTACCACCCTCCCTTCGAAGTAGGGAGCTAGTGTAGACAAGCCCCATATAACTTGCTAATATTTCAAAACTATAACTGAAGCATCAATATTAATAAAAATAAAATCTCTCAAAAAGTTTTATCCTGTCAGTCATGATCACAGACTGCCTTCAGTGTCAGATTTCTAATACACTGAGCCCTGATCACAGAATCAGAATTCAGAAGCTGTCCATTAACTTGGATCATGCTATAAGAACAGTTCAGGTTCACGATCACATACATAATCTTCAACAATCATGCAGTGAGGGGAGTATAAATTATGGGTCACAGGCTTCATCCCCTACTCAAAGGAATAATCCTTACTTGCTAACTTGATAGGGATTATTCCCATGCGTAAAGGTTAGAGAAGCCCATGTTTGGTTTTGAGCTAATGCTATAGTCTCAAAATATAAGACAAACAGGACTACTCGTGTTGAATACTGGTATAGGTTCGCACAGGCCATTTAAAAAGACATTTTTATTCAAAAAGTTAATTGTTTTGTCTTGTATCCTTATTATTCAAAATTATCACACCAGGGGAGACTTCCCCTCCCAGCAGCAGCAAGCTCCTGAAAATCTTTCATGCACTTGGAGCCCTAAACCCATGCAAGCTAGGACATGGTGCTGCCTGGCAGCATGGTCAGCACCGAACGGCGGCCTGTCCTTTTATTGGGTTGGGGGCTAGCCCTGTGATGTGGCTGAGTGCAGGAAAGACCCCCTGACTGCGTGGTACCTGGGGGGGAGGGAAGGGGGTTTGCGCACAAATGTGAACCACTGAGAAGAAGTTTCTCAACCTCTTATGCAAGCACAACCCCCACAACAGCCTTGCTGCCACACGGTGCACCAGGGCAGAAGCTGGTGCCAGGCAGCACAGAAAAAAATACCAAGTGTACAGCTAGAACCACGAACTCCATGCTGGGGCTATTTGTAATGCATTGATGCACTCACCGCGCTAATAGCAAAGAAAGACAGACATTGCTCAGGGTCTCACACGAATATGACCCCACAGCCACAGGCTTCCTGGTCCCAATTTGAAATTCACGGTCTTCCTGTTACCTAATTCCTGAGCACCTGGAGAGCAGCGGCCAGAGCAGAGCACTGAGTGGCATTGTGGGTTACACAGGGCACACCTCTGGAGGCTAATAAATTTGATTTTAACACGTGGAGCTTCCACACTTGCCTTTAATTGAACTTTTGAATTTGACCTTGATGCTGAACGCGTCAGGTAGTGATGATATTGTAATATCGATATTAGTGCTCCCTACATCGAGCTAATGGTATTTAAAGTGAAGAGTCATGTGGTAATATCGACCTAGCTGCCTTACATTCGAATTTATCTCACAGTGGCTGTGTCTACACGTGCCCCAAACTTCGAAATGGCCATGCAAATGGCCATTTCGAAGTTTACTAATGAAGCGCTGACATGCATATTCAGCGCTTCATTAGCATGCGGGCGGCAGCGGCGCTTCGAAATTGACGAGCCTTGCCGCCGCGCGGCGCGTCCAGACGGGGCTCCTTTTCGAAAGGGCCCCGCCTACTTCGAAGTCTCCTTATTCCCATGAGCTCACGGGAATAAGGGGACTTCGAAGTAGGTGGCGTGCTTTCGAAAAGGAGCCCCGTCTGGACGCGCCGCACGGCGGCAAGGCTCGTCAATTTCGAAGCGCCGCTGCCGCCCGCATGCTAATGAAGCGCTGAATATGCATGTCAGCGCTTCATTAGTAAACTTCGAAATGGCTATTTGCATGGCCATTTCGAAGTTTGGGGCACGTGTAGACGTAGCCAGTGTAGATGCACACTTAGGAATAAGTCAAACATAGCCATAGCTCTTAATACCCATTGCATACTTCCATCCGGGGGCCTGAGAGACTTACTGGGCCCCTGGGCAAAGTGAAAGGGGGACCCGGCTCTGCGATTCTGGAAGTGGCAGGGCTGAGGCAGCCATGCCACAGCCCTGAGAGCCTCCTGCAGAGTGATGTGTGGAGCTTTAATATCTATTTAAAGAGCCTGGGGCTCCAGCCACCACCTCTGCTGCACCAGCAGTGGTTGGGAGCCCTGGACCCTTTTGAATGGCTGGGTCCCATGGCAGTTGCCTCTTTTTGCCCCCACTCCTCCATCAGCAGGCCTGCCTCCATTATGCAAGAATATTACCTACCAGTAAGTAGTAATAGTTTTCAAATGATATCTGAAGATATATTTTGCACAAAGATCATAGTGCGTAACGTGTGACGTCAGGAGCGCTTAGCATCCAAAGCGCCAGGTATTCAGTTGAAAAAGAAGTTAAAATCTACCCAAAATACATGTGAGCCTAAATTAGAAATATGACCAGACAAAAATCCTGGGTCTGAAAACCTCCAGACCGTGGGGAAATCAGATCTGAACTCTGCAGCTACTCCTCGGAGCCAAACCAAAAGCCTGGATCCAAACACCCCAGAACACTGTGGAAGATTAGAATCTGAGCCTCCACAGCTCATCACTTTCTTAAAAACACCTACTACTTTCTCTTCCGCATTCCTCTTCTTCATCTGTACACACCAACCTATTTCTGAATCGGTATACGTGCATTAACATTCCAGGCCACTTAGCTGAGCTCAAAGGCTCAGTGAGTCTTTAAAGTGCTACATGCCTGCTGATTTGTTTCGCTAGAATGAAGCCTAACACGGCTGCCTCTCTGTTACTTGACTGTGACCTGTGCTTTACTGGAAAGACCACAACACTCGCCAATTTAAATGTCTTTGGTTCGTATGTTTCTTTCCCCAAATGGACAGCACACAAAGCAGCAATATACACTTACTTGTCCTCACTGGCAATATACGAATCATGGCTCCACAAGCTCCTCACAACAAAGAGGTCAGTTAGCAAGTTAACTTCTCCCCAGCCTTTCCCCCATTTATTAAGATGATTCCACTTGTACTAAACTTGGATTGAGAAATCAGCTGCATATTTTGGCGCGCTAAATTTTACAAAACACACGTATATAACTTACCTGAGCTCTAGGTGTGCTACTAATAAATAAGCAGAAAACTCTGCCATGAAAGCACTTTAAAATCACATAATTCAACCACACCTCTGAGACAGGTCTGAGTATTAGTGTTAGCTTAAGGTGGGGACAATGGCTGCCCAAAGACACATTTTGATGGGTGGGCCTCTTTTGAAACATCCGTACACCAATTATGGCAATTTATTATTACATCACATTCGTTATTATTCCTTGTACTTGGTAGTATCCAGGAACCATAATCAGGAACAGGGCCATTGCTAGATACTTATCACTGGAAAACAAAAATTAACTTTTACGCAGAAGGGAAAAGTGCCCTTATGACTTGGGCAGGAAATACAGAGAGAGAAAGGGCTCTGATTTAGGGCAAATTTCACCCTTCAGGAACACTCTGAAGTTGGGGCAGGGAATCTTCTGCTCCCTTTGATTCTCCAGCCCATCTATGGATGGACTAGTGCCAGTCTAGCTCTAAACTCATGGCTCCCTGCATCAAGAGGAGAAATATAATAATTACTTCTGTCATCTTACTCACTGCTTGTGCTTTTAATCATTAACTTGCATTAATACAAAATGATTTTATCCTCTCTCTCAAGTAACTGAATGGAAGCTTTTTGGATAGTTACATGTAATACATGCATGATAGCACATTACATCCACTTTGCATGGATGTAAATGGTGACACATGATTGCAATCAAGCCATGGGTTTTATACTGCTGCACATCACAGGAAGGAAATGGATGCATAAGGAGGGGAGACAATACAGTGGAAGTTACTTTCTATTTTTACTACAGCTGATTGGGAATTGTCTCCCCCTTATGCATCTATATCCTTGCCCCCTTTTTTTTTCTTGTCCACATCCTTAAGTGCCTCTGTAACTGCATCAGAGCTTTATCTTACTCTGCACCATATCCAAAGGCACATTCTTGGGTTTTATACTGCTGCTCTTCATACAGCATCTGATAGTCTCCCACATAACATCAAAAGCAATAGCAGAGTCTCGAGTGGATTTCATGGCGTCTCTGGCACTTCTTCCTTTTAATAGCTAAAGTTCTAGTTTTAAATTGTGTTAGCATCCCACCAACCACGCAAAGTTATGGTTTTATTGGGAAGAAAAGTGTATCAGTGCATCCCCAGTGTTCTGTGTCATTCTTATGCTGGAAAGGCTTTTTCAAAGAGGAAAGTTCAGCAACATTCCCAAAAGAATGTCACACTGGATTTCACAGATTGAAACTCTGTCTTTAACAGAGCTGGGGCCTGATCTAGGAATTCAGTTGCTTGTGCAGGTTCATAATAAAATTGCATGTGGATTTGTAGAGACTATTTGTATCAACCTTTTTACTAAGGGATCAGCTCTTGCCCTTTGCAGCACAGTAACCAATGATGAAAACTGCCCTAAAGGAAGAATTCCTTTTGCATATTTGGCATGACGCTGGTATAGAGGGTATGTGATGGTGTCCCTGAGACAGACAAACAGCCTTGAGCAGGCCATTAGTGCTAGTGTTAAGTTACGATATTCAGTTAGATTATCTCTAACTTGTGGAGGCGGCTCTGGGGACCCACGGAACTAGAGAGGGAGAGAAAGAGCAAAAAATCCATGCCCAAGTGTCCTGAGATCACCTTTGACATACATAAGGCTGACGTCCAAGGTCAGAATTGCCACTTGGCCTTTTGAAAGTACAAACCCAAACAGTACATGATGATGCAGAAGTGGGCAAGAGTCAGGAAACACCCACTCTATTACTACCTGAAGCAAACCATTTACTTTCAAGAATAATTTTTCACAAATGGGGACATGAAATTTGGGCTGCCCCCAGGAAGTGGAAGGTATACACAGCAAACGGTCATTCAACCTCATCACTTTCATGTGCAAATTAAGCAAGAGTAAAGTGGCATACGGGATTGAAAATGAAATCTTAAATCTTTTGGGCACTAGCCCACCCACCAACTAATCCAGAGTTTACCTGTAGCATTCCAATTAGCCCAGATTCTTGTTCAATACTTTGATCCCTGTTTTGACATTATTTTCTCACTTCCTTCTTCAGAGGGAGTGTAGATAAGATGTACCACAAGCTCCCTCCTATTTTGCTGCTTTCCCTTTCTTTACCTGAAGTACTGCTGCCTCCTCTTTTTTTTAACACCAACCTTGAGGTTTCCTGCTTGTCTGCCCACTAACTCTTTTACCTGCTTGGTAATCCACCACCTTTCTGCCTTCTGACATCCACTGCTTATGCTTTGACCTCCTGGCTGGCTCCCTTCAAACTCTCCTCTCTGGCTGCTTCTCTGAACAACATAAGCACCCTCTATTATCCCCATCCTTGAAAAACTGCCCGCTGCTACCTTTCCAACTACCACTCTTTCCTTTATATCTTAACAGCAGCTTCCAGACAGGAGGTGAATCCCACAAGAGGCAGGAAAACAGTCCTAGATGCCTTGTCAGCTTCATGGTAGCATTGAACCAAGAACTCCCGGGGGTGGTGATTGCACCAGCCTGAGGTACATGTGACAAAACCTTGACTTCTGTATGTAGTCTTCATTTTGCAAAGGGTTGAATGTGCCACAGTCAATGTACTTCGGACATCATTGGGATTAGCTATATTCTCATACCATATGTAGCCCTAATTTTCTTTTACACTAAGGCTTCCTAAAACAGGCCCTTAGTGCAAGTGAGACTCAGGCCTTCTCATACAACCTCCCACATTTCCTGCAACAAAGTTAGAAGTCAGATGGAGGGATCAGACCCAGTTTCCTATAAAAGTGAGTCAATCAAACTTTCTAGCCCACTAAATGAAGTCCTGCAATTTCTCTAAGGATAGATGGACTGAGTCAAGTTCTTTCTTACTCTAGCACAAATCTAGAACAAGTTTTTTGAAGTCAGCAGAATTACTCAGGACGTGTTTATCACATCAGAAACAGGCCCATGAATGGGAAAGTCCTCCTTTCTTACCTAAAAATGATAAGCTTCCTTTGAAAGCTGCACAATGGATAATTGCCGTCTCCCAAATGTGACTTATGGACAGAGAGGGGGAAGTTAGACTCTGTACTTCATCAGCACTGACCAGCTGTGTTTCACGTATTTGGAAATTTCCTTGAGACCGTACAGTCAATCACATCCTGTCAGCAGCAATTCCTCTGAGTCAGAATTCAGAGAAATTGCAAAAGATGAGACGGATTTCAATTACAGCAAACATATTTTAACTCTCACATAATAATAATAATTTCATATAGCCCTTCTCATACCACTGCAAAGCACTTTGTAAACCAATGCCTATCTTGAGACAATCAGGTAGCCTAGTGGCCACATCAGTAAGCAAGGTAGCTGTTTCACAGTCAGCAAGAGCTCACATGCAGCTCTGGAAAAGAGGGGGAAAGTCCAGCATCTACAGGAACACTGCAGTGTTAAAGGTGCCATCTTTCAGAGGTGATGTCAAGCCAATATCCCTTGCTGATATTCAGCTACAATGAGAGCAAGTTTCACATCTCACCAGCTACTGTATACTAACACTGCACCCTCCCATCCTCTTCTTCAGACTCATTTTATTTTTCTTTGTCTCAATCACTTAATTTCTCTCACTCTTCCTTCTCGGAATTTATTTCATGTGAATCAGCAGTTAACCAAATACTGTTAAAATCCCATAATATGATAGGTTCAGTGTGAATTGTTTTGGAAGGAAAAGTAAATGCATTTTTTAAAGGGAAACTAACACTTGAAACAAAGTTTTCAACCGATGGCATTTCGCCTTCTTGAGGTACACGGAAGTGTGGCAACACCACAACGCTAGTCTGCACTAGAAAGAGATGGACGTGCCTACCCTCACTTCCTCAGCCTTCCTCTTCCCATTTAAATGCATTACAGTGTGTACAGTAATCACATTCATGACCTCCTTACTGTGCAGTGGGCTGCACAGTGGCATGCAGTTGAACTTGGTTTGTGGTTTGGGGTCGGTTTGTGGTTTGGGGTCTCTGATTCAGCACATGTCCCCAATAAGAACACTGAGACAGGAGTCAGTGCGACTTGGCCAGTAGAACGGCCTCCAGGCAGAGTTTAGTGTTTCAAAGATTCAATTGCTACAACAAAACATGCACTTATACCCATTTACCAATATGTCATAGCACATTACTAAACCAGTGCTGCTCAGAGGTGACATATTTCAGAATTCAACCCTCTCAGGCCCCAACAGCCTCACAAGATTGTCATCTCGCAATTTTACCAGCCAAAGCACAAAACCTTCTCCCCCATCTTTGCGTGCATATAATGGGTGTGGGGGGAGCAGGGAAACAAATCTAACCTTTAAATATATGAGGTTAGCTGCTGCATAAACAGTGGCCACTATTCTCACCAACCCTACCACTGAACAGACAGCATCCAGTGCTTAGTTTGTACTGGTGCTTCCCAGAGCTGACCCTGCTACCTGTAAGTTTGGCAGTTCATAGCCCTGACAGCTGTCGGCACCCAGCTCTGACAGCAGCATTGCCTCCAGCAGCAGCGCAGAAATCAGGGTTGCAACACAATAGTGCCATCCTTACTTCTGCACTGCTGCTGGCAGTGGCTGTGCCTTCAGAGCTGGGTGCCTGGCCAGCAGCTGCTGCTCTCTGGCCACCCAGCCAGTGCCAAATGTGTGCTGGAGCTTACCAGGTTAGGACCCGGCACCTCCTTCATTACAAATTCAGCACTATCAGTATCTGACTCAGTGCTTTTGGATATCCTGAGCGTAGACGTATATTTGTAAAAGCTTATCATACACTTATAAAAGACAGTCGATGTGGGTTGGGAACACCACATGGCAGTGTGCAGCAGCTCTCTGTAGCAGCTCTGCAGTTTGTTTTAGTAAAGTTGTACTCCTCTCTCATTCACTGGTTTGTTATTTAATAAGCCCCAAAATCAACTTTCATAGTCAATGTCACAGTGTAGTATCATGGTACACAACCATTTTTCTTTCCTGTTATAAGTCTGAATTAAGTCAGAGTTGAACAGAAGACAGCAAAGATATTGTATCTCTGCACAGCACCAAGCACAGTGATGTGACTGAGGCTTGTACATGTAGAAATTCAGTACAAACAACAGATAAAAACTCAGCCTGCAGTTGTCCCCTCTAACATAAATTGTAACATTGGGAGCTAAAAAGGCAACGAAAGAAAAATGTAATTGATGCAGTGGGTTAGATAATTCACCCTAATGGGAAAAAAACAGAGAAGCATATAAAATCAGCACTTAATCTGTGACAAGGCTGAGTCCAAGCATCCCTTCACTTGGTATTTCATAGCCCTGACGTTTCTGGGCTTGCCACATTAGTTACAAAAGCAAAAGAAAATTGCTGGAGCCCTGGCACAGTATAACCTCCCCTGCCTGCCCATCTGCAGTGCAAACTCTATGGGAAATGAGTGATATAGAACCTCCAAAAATTCAGGATTTGGATAAGTATCCTAAAGACTGGATGCTTTCACAGGTGACTCGTGGTAGCACCCAGGAAGTGCACCACCACCTGATATCCTTGCCAAAATTTTAATTGCTAATGGGGTGCCCTCCTTGTTCCTCCTGGTGGCCCTTCTTGCACCCCCTCCTCCCACAGGCACCAGTCACTTATGGATGTTTCTGTGGAGGCTCCACTAACTGCCAGGGCCATTCAGTGCATAAGCATTCTGCCCTCCAATATGCTTAGGACCTGTGCCTCTTGGAAGTAGGTCTAGTTGTCTCTGTCCCCTGCCAGGACATTTTGTGGAACAGGGAATTACTCTGCTCTCTCTTCTGCTCTTTTATGGATCATCTCCCCATGGAGAAGGGGAGGGGCTGATGGAGCAGTGGCTACACTGAGGGGAACAGCACACCATTGTTTTCTTTGACCCGGAGATACTCCGAACACAAGACAGAAAACCTCAGACAACTGTTCCAAGAACCATGAAACTCTTGAAAAATACAGTAAACCCTCGAGGAGCGTAATTTCGATTGGTGCTTAACTCACATTAACACGAGTTAAGTGCAAAATGAAACCACACCCCCCTTGAACCTCTGGCTCCCCCAGCTGGGGAGTCCAGCAGGCACATGGCTGCTTGCAGCGCAGTTTCTCAGAAGGCAGGTGGGAGAAGTCGGGGGCCTCGCGGCTGCTCCCTCAACCCCCCCTCCCCAATTTACTCTAAATTCAATTTACGCGGAGGTTACCCAAGACACAACCACCGTGTAAATCGAGGAATTACTTGTATGCTAGATTTTTGTACAAGTGGAACCTCTCTAGTCTGGAACACTCTCCAGCCACATCCATAATCCAGCATGATTTTTGTTAGCTGGAAGATCATTACCATGGATGTAGCCAAGTTTCCTGTCATCCCATGAAGTTTGTTTGCAGTTACCTGTCCTGGATCTCAGTGTTCTGTGCTGTTATTTAGCTGTAACTTACCCTAAATGTCTTCTTAGAGTCCAGTAAGCAGTGGAAGTGTTGCTAATGCTGCTAGACAATATAGACCTCTTGTGGTCCAGTGAATTCTCTCATTCGGTACTGCTCAGGTCCTGAAAGTGTCGGACTAAAGAGGTTCAACCTTTATTTAGATTTGTGATTTGTAAAAAGTATGTACAAAAACACATCTCTTTTTCCTTCTGAAATATTCATTGGCTACATCTACACCAGAAGCATCTGTCTAAAGAAGTCACTGTTGGAAGAGATGTTTCAACAAAACTTCTGTCAACAGATTGTGTCTACACATAAAAACAGATAATTTTTGACCCAATCTGTTGACAAAAGGGCCCCCTGAAGCACCTACATGCCTTTTTCCATTGACAGTTTCTGTTGACAAAACACATTTTTTGTGCAGATGCTCCGAGTTTTGTCGACAAAACTCTCCAGTGTAGATGTAGCCACTTAAACATAAATGTAATTTATACAGGCGACACTGCCTCCAGATCTCATTTTTCCTCAGACAGAGAACATAAATGTCATATTTGTTTCAACAAGAATGCCAATTTTTACACAAACCTTGTACATTTTGAGGGGGAGAAAGAGGGGAAATCCATCATCACAAACAAAGAAGACACACAGAACTGAAAATCCATACTTCTGGTAGGATGATAAAATACCAGCAGATGACAACTTGAGTGAAGGGTCTACTGCAAGCTCCTGAAATGCTTGACATTCACTGATATTTCACATATCTGCAATGTGATAGTCATGGTAAAAATGAAGTACAGAAAGTTCACACAGTTTACTGTGCACTGTGAGATTCCTTTCAAATATGGTGAAGTTAGTATGGCCTTGCCAAATGGTTACGTATTCCCAAAGTCACAAATGAAAGCATTAATTTACACTGAAATAACTGTATTTGGCTACAGAAGATTCAGGCGTAGATGCGTTTTGAATCTGTCTCTCTGCAGAACATAAAAATTCTTATGCATATAGCATAGTATTGTAACTAAATCCAGTTTGTTTATGCCTTCTCTTCAAAAACAAGAAAAAACAAAAGCTTCATGCAAATTCACACAATCAAAAATAGACCACAGAATCTCTACTGGATAAGGTGACCTACAAATGGCTTTGTTTTGCATTGTTAAAGCTAAATTTAAACATAATTTTGGGGAATGGGGAATGTTCTTCTCTCTCTCTCTCATTTTTCCATTAATAATCTAAGAGCAAAATAACCAGTGGTGCAAAGAGAGGAAAAACAAAAAGTCCTATGGCACCTTATAGACTAACAGATCTTAAGCTTGCATGGGCAAAGACCCACTTCTTCAGATGCCAAAGAGAGAGTGAGGGCTAAGATTCTGAGTGATACAGTGACACCAAGGCTACGTCTACACGTGCAGCCAACATCGAAATAGCTTATTTCGATGTTGCAACATCGAAATAGTCTATTTCGATGAATAACGTCTACACGTCCTCCAGGGCCAGCAACGTCGATGTTCAACTTCGACGTTGCTCAGCCCAACATCGAAATAGGCGCAGCGAGGGAACGTCTACACACAAAGTAGCACACATCGAAATAGGGATGCCAGGCACAGCTGCAGACAGGGTCACAGGGCGGACTCAACAGCAAGCCGCTCCCTTAAAGGGCCCCTCCCAGACACAGTTGCACTAAACAACACAAGATACACAGAGCTGAGAACTGGTTGCAGACCCTGTGCCTGCAGCATAGATCCCCAGCTGCCGCAGAAGCAGCCAGAAGCCCTGGGCTAAGGGCTGCTGCCCACGGTGACCATAGAGCCCCGCAGGGGCTGGAGAGAGAACATCTCTCAACCCCCCAGCTGATGGCCGCCATGGAGGACCCAGCAATTTCGACGTTGCGGGACGCGGATTGTCTACACGGTCCCTACTTCGACGTTGAACGTCGAAGTAGGGCGCTATTCCTATCTCCTCATGAGGTTAGCGACTTCGACATCTCGCCGCCTAACGTCGAAGTTAACTTTGAAATAGCGCCCGACGCGTGTAGACGCGACGGGCGCTATTTCGAAGTTGGTGCCGCTACTTCGAAGTAGCGTGCACATGTAGACGCAGCTCAAATAAGGTACAGACCCATATCCAATAGAAAAACATAACTTCAGAAGAACTCCTGGATAAAAACCTACAATGATAAAACAATAGTTCAGTAACATTTTAAAGCTGCATAAGTTTTTGGTTTTGTATTTTTACCCTCCCAAAAGCCCCTAGAGTGGATACTTCAATTTTTCCCTCTTCAGTTTTTTTCTCTATATATGTAACATCTTTTCATTATGTAAATATAGCAGCAAAAGAGAACTGCTGGGCCAAATGTTTATTAAACAGGTACATCTCCATTGAGTTAATCTGGTTTTGAAGGGTTGTACTCACAAGGCAGCCCCACAAAGAGTGCATCCTCACACAAAAAAAGCGGACCAAAAGAACGATCTGCTCTTTCAAAACAGCATCTACACAGCCCCTGCTCTTTTGAAAGAAGGGGCCAGGGATCAAAAATCAGGCGCCATGAGAATTCCTCCTTTGAAAAAAGGACCCGCAGAGCATCTACACATTTTCTTTCAAAAGACGTTATCCCTTCTGAAGCAGGGAAGGAAGAGCACTTTCGGAAGGAACGCCGCCCTCTTTTGACTTACTTTCAGAAGAACACTTTTTGTGTGTAGCAGCTCTGCTGGACCTTTTGAAAGAGCGACTTCTTTCAAAAGAACTCGCTAGTATAGATGCGGCCTAATTGCTGCAAGTTAGGTGTTATTTGGCTTACTTTGGAAACAAACTGAAAGACTCTGATGAATTTCAAAATGTATTTGCTAATATATGGCCATTGAACCGATCTACTTTTCCAGAAAACAGGAATTTTTAAAAAACATTCCATGGTGCTGGGGCATATCTGCCACTGCTACTCATACAAACAGTCTCAATGTGGGTGGTTTCTGCTGATGTCAGTGAGATAGCTCATATGGGTAAGGGTAGCTGGATCAAGCCCTTAATCATGAAGATCATCTATACTATGCTCTAAGGCAGGCGTGTCCAACCCGCGGCCCGCAGGCCGCATGCGGCCCTGGACAGCTAGTAATGCGGCCCCACAAGATCGTAAACTTTTAACATTATTATGTGATTTATATACATTAACTATATTATATATTTTATATGCGGCCCAAGACAATTCCTCTTCACTCGATGCAGCCCAGGCAAGCCAAAAGGTTGGACACCCATGCTCTAAGGTATGCAAACCCTAAAGAAACATACAGTATGCTCAATCAGCTGGTCAGCATTTTTAGGTGGAACCTAAATTACCAGTTTGTAAGACTCCAAAAGGGACATAGTTGTAATCTGATGAAGCAATTTCCCACACACCCTCCCATAACTCACATTTCATGTAAGTTGGGGGCAGGTTTTTTCCCCAGTGGAATGCATGTTCTGCAGCCAGGGAAGCAGCAGGAGCACCTGGAGCGCCTTTTGAAAGCTAAGTTCTGGGGTTGCCAGGGGGGACAGCTGGAGAGGGTTAAGCCTGGTGGTGGGTTGGGGTGTGGCGGGGGGCATGGGGGTTAAGACTGTGGCGGGTTAGGGCTGCAGGGGAAATGGGAGGTTGAGTTGAGCCTGGGCCACATGGCCCTGTGGGGGGATTGATCCAGAGCCAGGCGCAGGAGGGTGGCGCATTGGGGCCATGGGCAGGGTGAGGTGTTAAAGCTGGGGCGGGTTGGGTCCACCAGGAGGGCAGGGTGTTAAGGCTGAGGTGGGTTGGGTCCATGACATGGGGCGGGGGGGTAAGACTGCAGCAGGTTGGGTCTGTGGGGCCAGCTGGGGGTTCAGGTTGCTGAGGGGTAGGTTTGCAGGGCCAGTGGGGGTTTCAGGCTGCAGGAGGTTGGGGCCACTGGGCAGGCGGTGGGGCTAAGGCTGCAGCAGGTTGGATCTGTGGGGTGGGCGGGGGGTTTAAGTTGCTGCGGGTTGGATCTGCAGGGCCGGTTCGGGTTTCAGGCTGCAGCAGGTTGGGTCTCTGAGGCTGGTGGGGTTTCAGGCTGCAGGGAGGGGGTAAGTCTTATTATGAGCTGGAGGGGAGTTCACTCATCTAGTGAACAAAGGTAGATACACGTGTCCCTCATTTTAGCAAGTACTTGTAAGTAAAGTACTCGTTTAACGAGAGATGAGTGTATTCATATGTTAATGCACAGTACTAGGGCTGTGTGTTGCAAAGAAATATCTCTTAGATGCTTGGGGGCTGGAATTCACTGATTGTTACCGACTAGACAAGGCCTGGGCTGGGAGAAGTGGTGAGGAACAGAGACTAGTGTGGCTGAGGCCTATTTGCTCAAAGCTTACTGAGGCAGAGCAGTGACAGTGGCTCACAGCTCTGAGTATCTTCAATATGTTACAGTGGCACCTTCAGTACCATAGACAATTTATACGGGATCTTAATCTATAGTTTAGATATGCTAGCATAGTCTTTTTATAAAGACTTCTTGAGCTCTCCAGTAATTGCTCATTAGGAGAACAACTGTACAAAAATAGCTCGCAGTATTCCTTCTTACACAACATGGTGCATCATGTGTAGATGATTTCTAGGTTGGATAGCAGTAAATTGGATAATTTAAAGTGAACGTGTAGCAACAGCTCTGAGTTATTTTTGTTCTGAATTTGAGAGAGCATGAAACTTTTATGCACACAAAGGTCAGATATTTTAGTTACTGTGAGACTAATTCACATTTGAATTTCCTCCACCAGAATATTTAGAAACTCTTTCAAGTCCCTTGTCTAGCCTCTGATTTTTTGCACCATATTGACAGTTTCATAATTACTGGTTTTGTATAACAATTCAGAGAAATTCTAATGCAACAGTGCTTACAGCCAATAGTCCAAAATTGACGCAATCCTTCCCAATTTTGAAAGTTGGCTAACGGTCACTAGGCCCCTGTAAAGGACCAGGTCATCTCATCCTGCGGTAAAATCTTTGTTAGGATTTTCTCAGTACCGATCTGCTCACAGAGTTCCTCCCCAACAGAGCTGACCACTCCTCCCATAGAAATAAGTGCAAGGCCCATCCTCAACCCCATCACATCCTCAGGAATCAGTGGGAGGCAAAGGCTGTATCTACCTCTGAAGCAGCTCTAGACTCTTGTGAACTCTAAATTTCCCCACACAGTTTGGAACTGTACTTCTCAGTTGCCCCCACTACCCGCAAGAGGGCTCCAGAGAAGTGGTTACATATATGAGAGCTGTAGCCTCTTTTCCAATAAGGCCCTTAGGACTGGATGTGGAAAATGATGTGTGTTCCCCTGTCTCTGACACACCCAGTATTCACGTGCTCCCCAAGCACAGATCTCAAGATTTGTGTGATCCACTCCATAAGGTCTAATATGGGGAAAGGGTCTGTGTTGTGGAGGTATCTGAGCTCTCTCAGTGCAATTAGCGCTTGGATGCAAGTTCAACTTACAGTCTTTGGAGTGTAGCATCCAGCGTTTATCTATATCCCACTTTCAAGCTGGTTTTTCGGCTCAAGTGTTCTGCTACTTCTATATTGCCTTAGGAAGCAGGAGTTATGATGTCACAGCTCGCTTATCCAGAGCTAGTCAAAACCTCAGTTTCTGTTCTGTGGGAATAGAGCATTAAGAAATGTCGGGAAAGGACATCACAAAGTGCTTTCATTTTGGGAAGAAAGCAAAGAAGGAAAAAACACTCTGTTCCTGATCAATTTCCTCCACAAAGAAACAGAACTAGTTACCCAGGTTGTCCCCAATTCGTGAAGGACTCGTGGTGCTGCTCCTGGGAGTTTAGGGTAGCTGGGTAAGTCCAGGCCAGGGTACACTGGCTGCATCTACATGGAAATAAAAAAATAAAAACTGGTCCAGCTCAATTGTCTCAGGCTGGTGGGGCTCAGGCGCTGGCATTAAAAAATGGCTGTGTAGAGACTTGGGCTACTGCAGAACCTCGAGAATGAAACCCTCGTGCTTCAAAAGGTTCCAGAGTTCTGGCTTTACCCAAAGCCACCACACAGCAATTTTTCAGCCTTGGAGCTTGTGCCTAAGTCATCTGATCTGGGCAAGCCCTGGCCATGCCACAGAGATTTTATCCCCGACAAAGTCCTGGGATCCCAAGCTGCCAAGAAGGGTGGCAGTTATCTGATTGAAAAGTGCTTTTTTCCGGTGAACGGTGGGGTTTTTTGTGTTGGTTTTTTGTTTTCTTTTGTTTTGTTTTGTTTTCTGTTTTTTTGCGGGGGGGAGGGGGAAGGATTTGATCCAAATTGAGATAATCCAAAAATTGAAGCAGGAAGCATGTTCTAGTGTAAAATATCCAACTAGCTTTGGAAAAGCATAACATGCTTTGGCAAGATTTTTCCAATTACTCAGTGGAAGCTATTGCTATACTTGAAGATTTACTATCTTGAATGTTCTCACTTGGTCTGATTCACCCTCTTGTGTCTGAAAAAACAACAAAGTGTTGATATGTGGGCAAAATAATGTCATTGTCAGCAGTTTTATGAAAGATGCTGTTTTATAGGTTTATTGCCAGCTGTTTCTATTTATGATTCCACAGACATATTGGCCACGTCTACGCTAGCAAGTCTTTTTGGAAAATCAGTCCCTCTTCCGAAAGAACAATTGGAATGTCCACCCACACAATGCACTCTTTTGAAAGAGCGGGGGTCATGTGGACACTCTCTTCTGAAAGAGCAGATTGCTCTTTTGAACCTATTTTTGGGTGTGGATGTGCTCTTTCAAAAGAAGATCATCTTCCAGAAGATCATCTTTCGAAAGGGGTTACTGTAATGTAGACGTGGCCATTCAGATTCATTAAGATTACACATGACAATTGTTGATTTCACTGGTTATTCATTGCATCATGCTGCAGCCATAGCACCCTCAGCAGTGATGATAATTGATCTTTTAAGTGAAGATATACGTACCTAAACCAGACCACTAAGCAAACTCGAGGACTGTGGAATGGTTTTGACATCTCAGCTGTTGGAACTGCCTCTATTGAGCCACTAATTTAGCATCATGCTAAAAAACACAGCATGGGGCCAGATTCTTGCTCTTTTGCTTTGCTGAGTGTAGGGGGAAATGCTCAGCTATCATACGCAGCCCTTTTCCAATCCACCCATATGTGCTGAAGCCAAGCTGAATGAGTGGTATGGTTGCAGCAAATGTTAGTCTAGTGACTCTTAATTAGCATACGGTTCCAGGGAACCTATCTTAAATGACATTATCTTATTGCAATGCTAATATTTATGTTTCATCTGTACTTTCAGACCCAAAATATTATTAGAAAACAAGTATTCCATATTTAAGGTTTTGTTTTCCTAGGGATATATCTGGAATAACTTAATAGATTCCCACACCAGAAGCCTCTCAATATTTTGTTTCTCTTGACATTCAACATGATTGTTCCAAAGTTGGCTATTCTGTCCGCACATTTCAGTTTGCACTTTACCTCTTACCACTGCGCAACCACTGTTACATGTTGAAAGTCCAAAGGGTTTTATTAGGCATAGTAATTGATTTAACTTTTGACTGTAGTCTTGTATACCTGTTATTATTAACCCAACGGATAGCTGAGTCCTCTGAAATGTCAATGAGATTGATGTGTTGAGCTGTAACCTCTGGATCAACATAAGCCTGAGACACAGGAACCCTTGGTTCAACTCCTAGCTCTGTCATGTATTTCCTGTATGACCTTGGCACAGTTACTTAGTCTCAGTTCCCCTTCTTTAAAGTGGGGATAATAGCACTGTTCTGCTTCATAAAATTGTTGCTAACACTGGGAGTTGTTAGGATACTACAGAAATGGTAGCAATAGGGGACCACAGATACTGATTTCTGGCTTTGTGAGGGATAGCCTTTTTCAGGCCTGCCGACAGGGGGCAAAGGGGCCTGGTGTTCTGGCCTCCATTGCTGCTACTTTAGCAACAGCAGCCGGAGTTCCAGGCCCCTTTGAAGTGCCTTGGCAACGTTGCTCCAGCTGTGGGAGTGGGGAGGAGCACAGCCACGCTCCTTCCACTCTTGGCCCTGCGGAGCCGGGCTCCCCTCCCACTTTGCCACTGGGCCTGCAGTGTTGTTGGCATCCCTGGCCTTTTGTGATATATTTTCAAACCCTAATATCACATGTTGCTCAGTTTTGCTTTGGTACCAGTGGAACAGAGCTATCAAAGATGGAGGGGGATATTTTTCTGTACAAAAGCTAAAAGCTTGTCTGCACAGAAACTGCACCAGTTTGACTAAATTGATTTCTGTTACCTATTTAAATCCAAGCAATCCCCTTCTGTGGATAATCCTAAAGCAGTTTTCAAGTGTGATGTAGTTTAGTTCAATTTATTAAGCTAATTTTTGGATTTGAGTGTCCACACACGAATTACATCAATTTCAAAGACCATCTCATTAAATTTTCTGATGGGCCTAAGGTTTAGTAATCATAGTGGAATGAATCCTGGTGTACAGGACCATGCCCGCCTGTGAAGATGGGGCTAAAGCACTTGTTCTTCAGCAGAAAAGACAAACGTCTCTGCCATCTGACGCAAGGCCAGGTCTACACTAGGCCAAAAAGTCAATCTAAGACACGGAATTTCAGTTATAACAACATGTAGCTGGAATTGACATACCCTAGATCATTTTTTTTTCTGGCCATCCACACAGAGGAAAGTCAATGGCAGAAAACTTTCCTGTCAATCTCCCTTACTCCTCACGACAACGAGTACCAGGGCCAACTGCAGAGCCTTGATGGTTCAAATTAGTGCATTCCTAGTAAGTGTGCTAAATCAAACTTGCAAAGATCAATCCTGGAGGAATTGATCTTCTGGGAAGTATAGACATCCCCTAAGAGAACTTGTTTATGTGGCAGAAGCAGTAGGTCCGACATCCTCTGTGGGACTGTAACTAGACCGCAGAGTTCCTCATGAAGTCAGACATGAAAAGTAAACAGTTTGCATTTGAAGTGTGCCAACTTAAATAAACTTCTCCCTCCCTGGCACTTATTTTTCTGAAGTTTTCATAGAAGGCAACCACGCTTCCCCTTAGCCACCTGTTCGTTATGCTAAACAAGCCAAGCACCTTACTTCTCCTCTCCCGAATGTTTGTTTTGCCACCCCTATGATCATCCTAATATCCCTTCTCTGTGTAAGGAATGTGGCAGCAGGAACACAATGCTGCTGAAGGCTGGGAGGAATGTGTCTCCCAGAGATCATCTGCATGAGAATGGAAAGGTGTGCATGTGTGATACCTTTCAGGCAAACCCTAATGGGTAGCAAGCAAGCCATGAGATTTTGTCTCTTGTAAACACATTGTTGTAAAATCACAATTTATGCTGACACTCAGTGTGGGAGTTGTGGGATCTCACCAATGCTCTGGGTTGTTGTGGGGGACAGGGCAGTCGCCATAGCTGCATAAGACATTGATTACACAGGGCTCCCTGGTTTAAAGCATTGTAAGGGAGGGGTACTAGTTGAGTGCCTTGGCCATATAGCTATAAGCCTGGGTTGACTAGCCCCCCGCCCCCCACCTGTTGAAAGATAGAACTGGATACTGGGGTTTTCATGAAACTTCACACTAGAGATATTAAGAGCTGAAATCACAGAGTGGCACTGAGGCTCCCCACAGCTGAAATCACAGAGTGGCAGCTGAGGCCATACAGAGCTGGAATCACCGGGTTCTGCCTCAGGGCAATCCCCCAGTGGATGCTGGTGGGTGGCCAGTAGGTACAGCAGTGGATGACAGCGACTGGCGGGTGGCCAGTAAGGGAGCAGTGGCAGATGATGTGACCCGGTGGGGGGGTGGTGCAACTGGCGGGCGGCCGGTAAGGGAGCAGCGGCAGACGGCACGACCAGCAGGTGGCCAGTAAGGGAGCAGCAGACGATGGCAACCAGCAGGTGGCCAGTAGGAGGAGTGGCAGACAACAGTGAGGAGGGCGGCCGGTAAGGGAGCAGCAGACGGACGGACAGCGTGACCGGCAGGCGGCCGGTAGGAGGAGTAGCCAGTGGCCAGCAGGTGGCAGTCAGTGGGATGCTGCAGACAAGTGGACAGCTAGTACTGCCCTGGTGATGCATCTGTGGGCCCTGGGTCCGGGACTGCACTGGGAGAGGTACACCCTGTAACTGTGTGTCGGGGAAGGGCAAAGAGCCCCAGCAAGAGACTTGGTTCTATAGCGTATGGGGATGGTATCTTGTCAAAGGGGTTTGTCTCTCCTTTGCTTAGATATACTGCATCTGTCACCGTAAACTTGGGGTAGGTTATGGTCATTAAATAAGCTGTTTGTATCTTAGACTCTGTGCTTGTGAGGTGGGGGGAGAACTGCCTGACAGGCACCCAGAAAGTGGGGTGAAATTGGCCCAGCCCACTGGGTTGGGGTTCGAGCTGGTTGGTTGTATCCTTGACAGAAACCCCCTAGGAGCTGAACCCAGCCCTTCTGGCAGGTACCTGGCATTAATAGAAGGGTTACATCTGAATCTCTTAAGGTTTTGAATTCATTTGTCAGAAATGGGAGACCAGAACTGGACACAGTATTCCAGATGAGGTCTCACCAGTGCCTTGTACAGAGATAACTTTTCTCTTTCTCTCAATCTAGTTTATTGGCATTTTTCAAGCCATGTCCCCCTGGCTGCTCAGTCAAGCTGCGATCAACCAATACACTCAACTCTTTTTCCTCCATTGTCACGTCCCACTGGTAGGTCACCAGCTTATATCAAATAGCTCATTAAGCTGTAAGGCATGACCTCACATTTTGCAGTATTAAATTTCATCCTATTTCTATTAGTGAAGTTAAGGTCATCCTGATTTTCTTGTAGATTATTCTGATCCCCCTCTAGACTGGCAATACCTTCCAACATTTGCAGCTAAATTATTACCATGGCATCAGGTATATGGAGGAAAGACCTTTATGACAATTCTAAATAGGAGTGGTCCCAAGACTAACCTTTGAGGAACTCCACTGGCACCCTCAACCTGACAGTTCTCTTGTCAGCATGACCAGTGGCAGTCTTTTCTTTAACTAGCTGCTTGCCCACCTTTCACGTCTTATAATAATCCTCATCTTCTGTAAATTTAGTAAAGTTTCACATGTGCTACTGTAATAAATGCTTTACTAAAATCCAGTTAGATTAGATCTACTGCAGCTCCTGGGCCTAGAAAAATCAGTTCTCAAGAATATGTGCAGGCTGTTCAGATACCTACATTTTGGAGGGAAAAAATGGTATTTTAGCCCAATTGCCATTTACGAAGGTCTTTAATTGCTTCCAATTTGTTTTAAGACATTGTATACAAACAAGATCAAATTAATTGGCCTGTAGTTTCCCAGATAAGCTTGTCTAATTTCTTGAATAGGAGTATTATATTTTCAATTCTCCAGTCAGAACACAACCCTAAATTTAGATTAATTAAAAATCCTTGTTACTGGGCTTGCCAGTCTTATCATTCCTTTAATATTCTTGGATAGAGAGTTTCAGGCACCCTGGTTTGGTCCGATTAAGCTGTTTGAGTTCAGCTTCTACCGCAGATGTGGTAATTGCTAATTCCATATCCTTAATTCCCTTGGACACTTCACTAGCACCAAAAAGATCCTCATTATTCTCTATAAAAAAACAAGGCAAAAATGTTCATTAATGTTGGGCCATACCTAGATGGTCTATTCTTCAGTTCATCCTCATTCAGAGAACTAGGACTTCAAGCTGCTATTTATATGGCTAAAGCTGATTTTTAATAGCCTTTGCAAAGTCCTGCTCTGCTTGGCTTATGACAGTTCTCACTTTCACTCTACAGCTACGTCTACACATGAAGCCTACATTGAAGTAGCTTATTTCGATGTAGCGACATCGAAATAGGCTATTTCAATGAATAACATCTACACATCCTCCAGGGCTGGCAACGTCGACGTTCAACATCGACGTTGGGCAGCACCACATCAAAATAGGCGCTGCGAGGGTACGTCTACACGCCAAAGTAGCACACATCGAAATAAGGGTGCCAGGCACAGCTGCAGACAGGGTCACAGGGCGGACTCAACAGCAAGCCGCTCCCTTAAAGGGCCCCTCCCAGACACAGTTGCACTAAACAACACAAGATCCACAGAGCCGACAGCTGGTTGCAGACCCTGTGCATGCAGCATGGATCCCCAGCTGCAGCAGCAGCAGCCAGAAGCCCTGGGCTAAGGGCTGCTGCACACGGTGACCATAGAGCCCCGCAGCAGCTGGAGAGAGAGCGTCTCTCAACCCTCAGCTGATGGCCACCATGGCGGACCCCGCTATTTCGATGTTGCGGGACGCGGATCGTCTACACGTGCCCTACTTCGACGTTCAACTTCGAAGTAGGGCGCTATTCCCATCCCCTCATGGGGTTAGCGGCTTCGACGTCTCGCCGCCTAACGTTGATGTTAACATCGAAATAGCACCCAACACGTGTAGCTGTGACGGGCGCTATTTCAAAGTTAGTGCTACTACTTCGAAGTAGCGTGCACGTGTAGACACGGCTTACATTTCCTGACCTCCAATAAGTAGCTTTCCTTGCTGATCCATCTCTTGCTTCATCCATTCCTTAGAGCAGGGGCAGGCAAACTACAGCCTGGAAGCCCCATCTGGCTCATCAAACATTTTAATCCAGCCCTTGAGCTCACATTGGGGAAAGCAGTCTGTGGCTTGCCCTGCTCCACTCAAGCACTAAGTTTGAGAATAAAAAAAGATCCGTCATGGGTTTTTGATAACACCCTGAAGTTTGTCAGAGATTTACTTGCAAATAGTTTGTAGTAAGGTCCTGCAGACCTAGTAATAAACAACTGTCAGCACTAAATTCAAGGTTGGCACATGCCTATAAAATGGCTTCATTACCACTTAATGGCTCCCTCACAGGGTTCAGTGCTTTGCTAAAAGGTCTGGCAAGCTGGAAGCCTTTTCACTTTTAAGTTAACAGATCCACTTTGTGGGACGAGTCCCTAGTCTGCTCATTGCCACAGCTTGCTGTAGGAGTCTTCAGGCATGGCCAGAGCAGGAATAGGAAGGGGAGAGAGGTTGGCACTAAGATCCAGGGGAAGAACTGCCTCCCCTTGCCTCTTCTTCCCACCACCCATGCAGGAGAACAGAGAATGCCTTCTAGTGGCTGAACATCCAAAAGCCCTCCAATAGCACCATTTTCTGAACCATCTGTTGACCATCATAAGCTTGTCTCCCTTCCCTTGTCCTTGTCATTGTCCCTTCCCTTGTCCCATCCCTTTACCTTGTCCACTAGGGAAAGGTAAAACCCCACTGAAGATTACACGAGCCTCCACTTCTTTAAGTATCTACTTTTGAGTCCCAGGGAGACATTAGCAGCAGCATGTGTTCTGGCGCAGAGCAATCTGATTCTTTCCTGCTCCAATTAGAATCCTTATCAGAGTCTTGTTCACATCCTGCATCTTAGCTCCGTGCTTCTATTCTTTGGATCAACTCCAGGGATAGACCTGGATGATCATCTTAGTAGGAAGTCCTGAAATGTATAGCATTGCCTTTTCGTGATGTTGACGCTTTCCCCCTTCTGTTCTTTGTGGCTGTTAAGTCTTGTCTTCCCTGTTCACTTACAATCTTCTGCAAATCATCTACCTGCCCTCTAATCTCTGGATGCCTCTACTATCTCTTCCCTGCTGTTCTTCTTCTTCCTTGATGCCTTATCTCCTTTTACTGAAGGCTTCCTCCTTTCATTTTGGGATTAAAAATCAAGAAATAATTAAGTAGAATTTCTACTGTGGTAATGGCAGAGGTTCGACTCAAGATCAAGGTCCACTTTTTTAGCAGTAAGAGATACAGCAAGTAGGCAGACCTAAGCGCTGACTCTGTGGTGCTTCAGGGCTGGAGTAACCAGGGGGAAAATACTGTGGGTGCTGAGCACCCACCAGCAGCCCCCCAAGTGGCACCTCTCAGTTCCCCTAATGCCCCCTGCCTGTCAGCATGCCCCATGGATCAGTACTTCCCCCTCCCTCCTCATATGTCCCACACGTCATAATCAGCCATTCATAGCGTGTGGGGTAGGGAACGGGCAAGAATATACTGAACTCAGGGAAGACAGAAGGAACTGGCTGGGAAGAGGTAGGATGGAGGTGGACAGGGTAGAAGTGGGGCAGGACATGAGTGTGGCCTTGAGGTAGCAGTGGTTGGTATGGGAGTGGGGTCTGAGGCACAGCTGGTAGGTCAAGCTCCCTTCCTCCCTCCAGAACACTAGAAAGTCATCGCCTGAGTAAGCAGAGCTGTAGGAAAGCCATCTTTATTAAAGCAGAGAGGCCAGTGTTTGTTCTGTAGCAACCTGGCCATTAAACTGCATTCCTAAACTCTTTAGAAACTGCACCAAAGTAAGCCTCTCCTGAAATCGGATCCTCTTCTTCCATCCCCCCATATAATAAACAAAGGACTGTTCTAAATGCTGCATGAACACAGGGTGTCCGGTTCCTTATCCTGAAGAGTTTACCAGTCAATTTTGTAATCCTGAGTAACAATGAGAGAAGGAAGTTAAATGGAAAGACAAAGCTAACAGTAAAAAACTCTTGTGCCACCCTCTGAAGAATTTGAAAGAGGAGTAGATAAGGGCAGCTACACCCAGTAACTATGCTTTATGCTCTGGAGTGCCATTTACTGGCATTTTATCTATTCCTATCTATTTAGCTATGTGTAGACCTCTCTCATCTGGTATGCCTGCAACATGCACTAGGAAACCCCTAACTTATGGAAGAAGGATGAATGTATGCAGCACTGTCCTTAATATAGTTGTCTTCAGCGGTGTGTAAGGTGTTCTTGCAAATTCATGGAGCACAGAGATGAGCTGCCGTTAGGCAATGTCTCAACCAGAGCATTTGAAATGGACTTTTACCAGTGAATACTGCCCTCCCCTTGAGCAATCCTCATTGCCGTGGGTCCTGGAATTAGAGGTGCTGGTTACAGCATGCCTTGGCTGGAAGTGATTTCCATTATGTACAGGGTTTACAATGTGGCTCAGTGGCTCTCAGCACTCCCACTACACATATTGTTCCACCTGCTCACGCAGTGTTCATGTATTAGTCAGGAGAGACGTCTGAGCCATCTAGGCCTCTCAAGTCAATTTAAACCCTTAAGGCCAGATTGTGTCACCCATCATGAATAATACATCACTGTGGGGTGCAAAGTAAGGCTGGCACAATCTATTCTTCCCAGTTCAGAGATGCTTTGGTAACAATTATATTTCTAGATGCTCCCTGAGATTAATTTGCCCTGTCGACTCTCCCAGGATGGTGTGGGCAGAGAATCACCTCCAGTTCTGATATAAAGATTTGATCATTCACTGGCACTGCCACATTGTTTTGGAGAATAGAGCCCTCTTGATCTGTGTGTATTCTCAGTGTTCACTTCTTTGCCAATATTCTGACAATATATTCTGGTGCAGTGAAAACTCAGATGAGATGAAAAGTGATTCTATGTGCTTATACTTGCAGACCTCAAACAGCTACAACAGTATGAGAATAATTCCAGGAGGAAAATCTTTTGCAGGTCACATGCGTGTGCATTTTAAAGATCAAATGACCCCTCTACAGTGTGTAGAATACGAGAGGGGTTTAACAACAACTTTTGCCAACAGCTATCTAGGTGAAAGGTTAAAACAATGTCATTGGCTTTGGTATCCTTAAAGAATGTGAATCGTTATCTGGGATCAAAGTTAGCCATTCACAAACACAGATGTGCCTTCAGGGGGCAAAACAGCATTTGCTCCATTCTGATTGGTGGAGATAATTAGAGGTTAGAATACCAGAACAAAGATAACCTAATAAAGGAATGTTTTAGATTGCAATGTTGCCTCTCCAGTTTTCATAATCAGTGTACAAGTGCACTGGGTTTCTGTGACCTGGCTGTAAAAGCAGTGCATTTTAAAAAGCAGTACAACTAGGTTTAAGAAGACACCATCGACATTATTTCACAAAATACCGTACATGCATGGACTTTAGCTTCACTACATGTTAATCTTTCCTTCCTTTATTTGTAGAGCTAAAGCAAGGGGTGGGGGCATGGAACTATATTGCTAAACATGAACTTTTCCATACTTTCCAGTGTGGAAACTGGGCCTGATCCTGCAAACATTTCCTCATTTGAATAATCCAGCTGACATCAAAGCTTTGTGAAGATGAGTATGAATTTGCAGAATCAGGCCAAATAACTTTAGCATTTCATATGCAACTATCTGGCAGATAAAGTCACTGTTTGATCCCCCAAGACTACCTGTAAAAAGCTTTACTGCAAATCAATGTTCTGAACGTATCACTAAGGAAAGTCATGCACGTTGTCCAGAATTCATACATAAGTTAAGACAAATGTTCATATTAAAATGGTTCATTATTTGTAAAGGTTGTGGAAGATGCTATTTATATCACTATGTAGAAAATAAGTATTTGGTGTTGCAATATGAACCTGAACAAGGGCTCTGTGTTACCCAACATGCAACAGAACCACTGCAAGCCAGTTTTAAATAATTGGTTTTAAAAATTTAATCTTTGCCAAAAAAATCTAGAAATTAAAAATGTCCTTTGTTTTATTCAGAGAATAAAGGAAGTAAAGCTTAAGTCTTAGCACTCCTTAACCAGGCTGACCTTTTGACTTCACTGAGAGATTGTTTCCCAATTAGGAGAACTGGAGATGAGGTAGAGTCTAAGAAATCAGGACATGACAAAACAGTGAAACTAAAACAAAACAAAATCACTTAATCACCAAACCTCCAATTAAGAAACAAGAAGCTACAATGTGGAGAGAAACACCCAAAAGAGCTCAAAAATGGCATTAGCTCTGCATGAGGTATTCCACTTTGCATAATCCTTAAAGTATTCCTTGTACCAGTTGTGGACAGGTTTGTATATTATGGGACACCAAGGCTGTGTCTACATGTGCCCCAAACTTCGAAATGGCCATGCAAATGGCCATTTCGAAGTTTACTGATGAAGCGCTGAAATGCATATTCAGCGCTTCATTAGCATGAGGGTGGCAGCGGCGCTTCGAAATTGACGCGCCATGCCGCCGCGCGGCGCATCCAGACGGGGCTCCTTTTCGAAAGGGCCCCGCCTACTTCGAAGTCCCCTTATTCCCATGAGCTCATGAATATGCATGACTCTACCTCATCTCCAGTTCTCGTAATTGGGAAACAATCTCTCAGTGAAGTCAAAAGGTCAGCCTGGTTAAGGAGTGCTAAGACTTAAGCTTTACTTCCTTTATTCTCTGAATAAAACAAAGGACATTTTTAATTTCTAGATTTTTTTGGCAAAGATTAAATTTTTAAAACCAATTATTTAAAACTGGCTTGCAGTGGTTCTGTTGCATGTTGGGTAACATGAGCTCATGGGAATAAGGGGACTTTGAAGTAGGCGGGGCCCTTTCGAAAAGGAGCCCCGTCTGGACGCACCGCGCGGCGGCGAGGCGCGTCAATTTCGAAGCGCCGCTGCCGCCCACATGCTAATGAAGCGCTGAATATGCATTTCAGCGCTTCATCAGTAAACTTCGAAATGGCCATTTGCATGGCCATTTCGAAGTTTGGGGCACGTGTAGACACAGCCCAATTGTGCAGTCTCATTTCTTTTCCAAAAAGCCAAAAGAACTACAGCTATGAAAGAAAAAGGAATAAGACACTATGGTAAGAGATGAACATTTTGAAGTGACATGATGACAAAGTTAAAGAATTGTCTCCAAGAGACCCACCTTAGTTCCACAAAAGTAAAACTGCCTTTATAAAACATGAAAGCCATAAAGTCCATACTCTTGCCCCCAGAAAGAGTGAGTCCTTCAACCCATGTTAACAACCTAAATCCACCTAGGCTGCATCTACACGAGCACACAACATCAAAGTAGCCTATTTTGATGTAAGAACATCGAAATAGGCTACTTCGAAGCGTATCGTCTACACATCCTCCAGGGCTGGTGCCATCCATGTTCAACGTCGAAGTAGCGATGCAGAACATCAAAAGGAGCCGCCCCAGAAGGAAATGTGGAGCGTCCACACACACAAGTGCTCCCTGTCAAAATAAGGGGCCAGCAAAGCCCCAAGCCGCTCCCTTAAAGGGCCCCTCCCAGACACACTCACCCTGCACAGCACGAGATCCACAGAGCCGACAACTGGTTGCAGACCCTGTGCACGCAGCATGGACCCCCAGCTGCAGCAGCAGCAGCCAGAAGCCCTGGGCTAAGGGCTGCTGCACGCGGCAATCACAGAGCCCCTCAGGGGCTGGACAGATCGTCTCTCAACCCCTCAGCTGATGGCCGCCATGGAGAACCATGCTATTTTGACATAGCAGGATGCAGATAGTCTACACACGCCCTATTTCGACGCTGAATGTCGAAGTAGGGCACTATTCCCTTCTTCGGATAGGAATAGCGATTTCAGCGTCTCACCACCTAACATCGATTTCAACATCAAAATAGCTCACGGCACGTGTGGACGTGACGCGTACTATTTTGACATTGTGCCAGCTACTTCGAAGTAGCCAGACAGTGTAGAAGCACCCCTAATAAATTATTTTGTTAGTCTTTAAAGTGCTACAGGACTGCTTTTGGTCTGGCTATGGTCTGAAGAAGTGGGTCTGTCCCACGAAAGCTCACTTAATAAACTATTTTGCTAGTCTTTAAAGTGGTCCTTGACTGCTTCCTATTCTTCTGAGACTTCATATCAGCCTTGTTGTTCTCTTAGTGCTTCAAGGATGTCGGGGTATTCCAGAACAAGTGCATTCATAGCTTCAGCATTGGCACGATGTCCCTGAGTGGGATTTGGGCCTCAGCATACATTTGGTAGTGAATCTAGAAGAATCCTTCAACTGGTTGAAGCAAAGAAAAAAGTTATACAATTCCTAAACGAATTAAGAAAAACTAAACTGCTTCAACACAACAATCCACAGCGCACTTGCCAAAAACATTGAGTGAGCGCGCAGCACATCATATGTAATCAACCAAAGTCTTGCAACCTTATCTTTGCCTGCATCCCTGAATATTTGTCACTAATATTTACTTGCTTTGGCCACAAAAAACACTACTATTACGACTGCTTAATCCTTGTACTCCGCATGAAGCAGAGGTCATCTACAAGTTTCCTCCACTTCACTCTGTCTTGGGACAAAACTTCTAGCTGGCTCCAGGAGCACCCCAGTTGTTGTTCTTCAATCTCAGTAGACCTTCTCCATGTTATCCAAGGTCTTCCTCTTTTGTGTTTTCCTTGCGGGTACCACGTGAGAGCTTGACAAACTATGCTGGAGGATGGTTTTCCGAGAGTGTGGCCTAGCCATTCCCACTTTCTTCTCTTGCTTTCAATATCAATTGGTTCTTGTCCTGCTCTGTTCCAAAGCTCCTTATTTGTGATGAAGTTTTGCCATTTAATGTGAAGGATGTACCTCAGGCATCTGTTTATGAACGTCTGTAGCTTGTGATTTGAAGACATTTTAGTACGATAGGTCTTGCATCCCTACAAGAGCACACTCTTCACATTTGTGTTGAGGATCTGCAGTTTTGTGTTTACAGATATTATTTGTGAACTGCATATGAGATGGAGAGTCAATCCCATTTTCAATGAGGAAACTGAGTAGATATGAGACAAGTTTCTCTCCTATGTGAATGGTGAGGTTTATGAAGGTCATGAAACGCTCAATGGTTCACTGGGTAGCACATAACGTAAGATGACAATCACCTGATCAGCATGTGGCATATCCAGTATTAAGTCAACAGATACTGAAAAATAGCCCATTTTTTTATCCTATTTACAATAGCTGAGAGTGTCTTTTGTGTTGTTATTGGTGGTGGTGGAGGTCAGCCATGCAATGAATACATTACAAAAAGTCTTTGATAGCTATTCTGTATGGCATTTTCCATAATTTGTGTATTCACTGAAGTCGCTGGGCTAAGAAAGGTCAAACTGCAGAATTACCTCTAGAACACCAAGATATTTCAATCCAGCGGTCTCATCTGAGACATGAAATGGCAGCCCATTCTTGGCAAAAAAACCCCCAAAGCCTATAATTTCAATTATGTGTCTGAGAATGTTCTTCAAAACAAGCATGTACCTCCAAAACCTGGTTTTCAATTTGGGTATCAAGTCTAACACCAACTTTTTTTCAGGCACTATAGCTGCTAATTAACAATGTACGCTGCTCACTCATTGTGTGGTCGGTAATTTACGCAATATTCTTCCAATCACTGACGAGTTCACAGAGCATTCCCATATTTTGGTATCAGAAAAATGGTAGCAATAAAAACAGTACACTTTTGGTTTTTTTAAGGCAAATAGATGAGCCATTCTCTCTGGCCAATCTGTTGATGGAGCTTTCCCCTTAAAAGCACTGCTTCTCTCTGGCCGGCAGTGCGACTGCCCGCTGCTCCTCCAGTCCATGCCTCCCTTCCAGCTCTGCTTCAGTGTTGCCAACTCTCCTGGAGTGGACACCATTTTGGTCCGGGAGGTTTGGCAACCACTTTCCTCACCGCTTAAATGTATCATCGTCCCACGGCCACCCGCTGCTGCGTGGAGAAGACACTCAAAAGTGGGGGCAAGTACCAGTGCTGGGTTGCATAGGGCACCAGCACTAGCAGGAACAGCCCTGTGTGGCCCACTCACTAGCCTAGGTGCCCTCTGCTGTTGTAGAGGCTGCTCAGCACAGCAGCAGCTAGTTGTTCTGCAGCTGTTACAGTCAGCACTGGTGCTTGCAATTGTGTAGTACAATGTCCAGAACAAAATGAATCATCTTTAACTTCCCTTTCCTGCAGTAAGTACTTCAGAGGTACATGCTGATTCCAGTTGTATTTAAAGGCCCCAGCTAACATCAGGGCCTCTTAGTGCTAGACGTTGTACAAATGTGTATGAGACTGTTGCTGCCCCCAAAGAGCTTACAGCCTGAACAGGGCAAGAGAAAGGAAGTTAACAGGGAACTGAGGCTTGCCCAAGTCATACAGAACACGTCAGCGGCAGAACTGAAAATTGTGATCCAGTCTGAAGCACAAGACGCACACTCATTGAGCTCTTTCATCTACGGGCTGGGAAAGATGAAAAGAAATCATTTCTCACGCATTTGGTTTTTGAAAAACTGGGAAATGCTCAGCTGTTTCAGTAATCAGGGCCATCAGAGCAGAAGAGGCAGGGCAGTTGCTCTTTCTGTCTCAAACTCAGTGAGGCTTGAATATTATTAATAAGCAGAACTAGCATCAGCATATTTGAATGGGCCTGAAAAACATCTCCAAATGAAGCCATTCTGCTTCATTATCACATTGCTCTGTGCCTGCCTCAGGGCTTTAAGGGCTAGCAAGATAAATTCAGGGTACAGCCCAAAGAATGCACTGAATAATTTTACATCTAGAGCTGTAAATAAGGAATTCCTAGGCTTAATGGTGGCTGTAGCCTCTGCCAGAAGCTTGGAATGAGCAACAGTGAATGGATCATTTGATGATGACCTGTTCTGCCCATTCCAGCTGGGGCACCTGGCATTGGCCACTCTCAGAAGACAGGCTACTGGGTTAGGAGGATCTTTGGTCTGACTGTTCTTATCTGAAGTACTACCCAGCCCTCCCTTGCAGACGTAGAGCCCAGCTGCACTACTAGCATGTGGGCTGCACTTCCAAATCTTGTTGAAAGGAAAAGGCTAGGGCCTGCTTTTAAAAACAAAAAGCCCAGAGATTGCTTTGTGGAGCTCAAAGATAGTCAATTAAGGGCTCCAATGAGCCTCCACGATGCCCTCCCAGTTCAGTGGCATTGTTACATGCCTTCTCAAGTCACTCAAGACCACAGCAGCTCAGGGCTGCTGATGGGGATGGGATGTGTGTGCGAAGGGGCAACTGCACCAGGGCCCTGCAATTCAAAACGGCCAGTTCCCAGCTTCCACCACCACTACTGTGCCAGTGGCCAGTGCTCCAAGCCCTTTAAATTGCCATTGGGGCAGGGTGCAGTGCACTCGATAGCCCCAGCTGATGCACTCCATGGCGCAGCCTGGGTGTCACTGAGGGCTGGCTGATCCAGCCCTGCTCCTTCCACCCAAAGCCCTGCCTCTTCCTTGCCCAGGGGCCTGGCATATCTGCTTGCTCCCATGGAGCAGCATGATAATATTTATGTAAAGATCAATGTGCGAGGAATGCCCCAGACTGATGGAGCGCTATCCCCTATTTTTCCCTTCTCCAAGTGGTGTCAAGATAACCCTTCCCATCCAGGGGGCAACACCTAGTGGTGCCTCTATTATGCTGTGAAACAGAGGTGAGGGATCCACAGCCTTAGGGCCAGATGTGGCCCATGGCTTGCCTGGATCCAGACCCTGAGACTGAAGGTTCTCCCCATCCCCATCATCAAGGAGCCCACATTGGTGGACCAGTCCTGCAGCCTCCTGCATGGCTGAAGTGCCAGTGATGGCTTCCTCTGGGGAATCAACGAAAGTATTGCACTCTTATTTTTTCCAATATCCCTGTATATTAGCCACTCATATTACTTGCGTTGTCTCAGTGTTGGCCGCAACAAAGCCTGATGTCAACCCATTTTCAGCGGGCAAACGGAGATTTGAGGGAACTTTCTCCCCTGGGTGGCTAGTGATGTTTATGAAGGTAATGAAATGCTCAACTGGTCCACTGGGTAGCACTTAATGTAAGATGACAGTCACCTGATCTGCCTGTGGCGCATACTGTATAGATTCAACAGATACTGGAAAATATTCCGTATCTTTTATCCCATTTACAATGGCCGATAGCAACTTTTTTGTCAGCTTGCAATGAATTCATTACAGTAGCCTTTGATAGATACACTGCATGGCTTTCTCCATAATTTGTGTATTCACTAGTGTGCTGAGTTAAGAAAGGTCCAACTTCACAATTAGCTCAAGAACACCAAGAGTGGTGCTGAGGCTGGCCCTGGAACATGTGCCAGCCCAACAGTTCGGGTGTTCATCTGGGAGGTTGGAGCTCTGGGCTCAGAGATTCCAAGGACAGAAGGGACCATTGTGACCATTTAGTCTGACCTGTACAAACACAACTTCCAAAATAATTCCTAGAGCATATATCTTTCAGGAAAAAATTAATCTTGTTTTAAAAGTGGCCAGTGATGAAGGATCCACTATGACCCTTGGTGAGTTGGGTCAAACGTTAGTTACCCTCTCTTAAAAATTTGTATTTTATTTCCAGTCTGAGTTTGTCTGGCTTCAACTTCCAACATTATATTATACAGCTTTCTCAGACAGACTGAATAATCCTTTATTAAAAATATGTTTCCCACGTAGGTAATTCTAAACTCATCAAATCACCTCTTACCCTTCCTTGCAAAACTGAGCAGATTCCAGGGGTTAAGCCTATCAGTTTAAGATATTTTTTAGTCATTTAGTTGTTCTTAGGGCTTTTCTCTGAACCCGCTCCATTGTATCAATGTCATTCTTGAATTGTAGGCAGCAGAACTGAACACGGTGTTCCAGCAGCAGTCAAACCAGTGCCAAATACAAAAACGATAAATAATGTTTAAAGCAAGGAAGCCTGGAGGCGTGACCCTCCCCATCCCAGATATAAATAAAATTTCTAACAAGTAATCAGAAAAATACCTTTAACAAAATTGGGCATTTGGAATCCAGGGCTCAAGGATAGGTTAACATAAACAAGATTACATCTAATACAGTTTAAACCAAGGAAGCCCAAAGGTGTAACCCACCCCCTCCCAGACGTAAATAGGAGGTGTTGTATGCTAAAATCTATTAAATACCCAGTAGTGGGGGGAGTATCACCCATACAATATAACTTAGTCCAGGAGTCCATAAAGTACATATGGTAGTGGGTGCAACGCTCCCTAACTTGGGGTCCGTCCAGTAATTCTTTAGTGATAGTCTTGTTCACTCATCCCTCATCACGTGTCTTTGTCATCCATGTCCTATTTCATTTTTCTATCTCTCTCTATCTCTCTCTACATAATGTAGTCCATTAAAGAAGTCCAGTATAGATGGACAATTATTTCTCCTGGTACTGCTGGAAGCCCGGTCTTGTTGTTCTCATTAAATAACTAAGATAAGATTTCCCTGTTTATACATTGAAAGAGTGCTTTTTTTTGCTTTTTTTTTTTGCCACTACAGCATGACTCTTGGAATGGAGGTTCTTGTGATTCTCCAATATCCACCATGACTCACAATCCTTTTTTCAGAATCTGATTCCCAGGACAAAGTCCCATCCTTCAAGTAAGGCCTACATACTTTTTTAGCCATATTAAAACACACTGTTTGCTTGTACCCAACTCACCAAATGATGAAGATGACTATCAATAAACTGTTTACCACTCCTCCAATTTTTGGGTCATCTGCAAACTTTCACTGATGATTTCAGATTTGCTTCCAGTTCACTGACAAAAAAGAAATATTAATCTAGAGGCAAGAACCAGCTCCTGAGGGACCACTCTATAAATATACCCTCCTTGTCAGATGTTAACATATTAGTCCCTGTTTACAATCAGTTAGTTTTTTACCTATTTAAACATTGCTATTTTATGTTATTTTAGGTTTAAATCAAAATATCACATGGGACAATATAGCTACGTCTACACGTGAAGCCTACATCGAAGTAGCTTATTTTGATGTAGCGATCGATGAATAACGTCTACACGTCCTCCAGGGCTGGCAACGTCGATGTTCAACATCGACGTTGCGCAGCACCACATCGAAATAGGCGCTGCGAGGGAACGTCTACACGCCAAAGTAGCACACATCGAAATAAGGGTGCCAGGCACAGCTGCAGACAGGGTCACAGGGCGGACTCAACAGCAAGCTGCTCCCTTAAAGGGCCCCTCCCAGACACAGTTGCACTAAACAACACAAGATCCACAGAGCCAACAACTGGTTGCAGACCATGTGCATGCAGCATGGATCCCCAGCTGCAGCAGCAGCAGCCAGAAGCCCTGGGCTAAGGGCTGCTGCACACGGTGACCATAGAGCCCCGCAGGGGCTGGAGAGAGAGCATCTCTCAACCCCTCAGCTGATGGCCGCCATGGCGGACCCCACTATTTTGATGTTGCGGGACGCGCATCGTCTACACGTGCCCTACTTCGACGTTCAACTTCAAAGTAGGGCGCTATTCCCATCCCCTCATGGGGTTAGAGGCTTCGACGTCTCGCCGCCTAACGTCAATTTCAACTTCGAAATAGCGTCCAACACGTGTAGTCGTGACGGGCGCTATTTCGAAGTTAGTGCCGCTACTTCGAAGTGGCGTGCACGTGTAGACACGGCTCATGTCAAGAGCCTTACAGAAGTACAAGTATATTAACATTAGGTTTAGGCAACGTCCCATCAAAGTATGGCAACACAGAGCTGGCGGTATAGCTTCCAGCATGAGGAGGCACACCTGCACTAGCTCAAAGCTATCAAAACAAAAAAGCAGGCAAGTAGCACTTTAAAGACTCACAAAATACAGTAAGCACTTCTTTAAAGTGCTACTTGTCTGCTTTTTTGTTTTGAATACAGACTAACACAGCTATGTCTCCATCACGAGCTCAGAGTTAGTGTGCTAAAATAGTGAGAGTAACCAAAGTGGCACAAGTAGTGGGAAGAGCTAGGCACCCAACTATATACACCCAGGGTCTTAAGCAGAGTTTCAGGGCACCTACCCCCTCCCATTGCTGCAACTACACCACCATTTTTAATGCACTAGCTACAAAACAGCGAACATAGGTCTGCCTGCTTGAGCGGAAAGTTATGCCTTCCTGTTTCAAGTGCAGTGCCCTGATCTGTGTTACTGAAGTCAGAGGAAGCTTTGTCATCAACTTCAGGGCACACATGACCAGAGCCCAAGAACTCAAACCTGTATTTGGATGTCTGCTAAAGGCAACTGAAGCAAATGTCACTATTTATTCCAGCCCTGCTATCAATGTGACCAAACTTAAGCTGTGTCAAGGTCCTTTATAATACTTTGGCAGAGGGGGTTAAAATCTTGTAGTGTCTGCCAAAAGACAAACAAATGCAAGCATTAGGTTTACAGAGCCTGCTGTATGACCTTTTGCACATATTCTTTTCCAAGTACTCAAAGGAGAAAAAATAACTCTGTCAGGTGGATATTTTCAACAGAGGTTGATAGGAGCAACAAGAGGGAAGTTAGGGGAATCTGCTCAACATCCTACACGTCTATACACAAATGCAAGGAGATTGGAGAACAAATAGGAAGAACTGGAAGTATTAGTAAATAAATTATGACAGAAGGCATCAAACTTGCTGGAATAAGTCAAGACTAGGATATTGTGTGAGAGAAGTATAGGAGACGAGGCATTGTATGATATGTCAAGAATAAGAACCCTTCATCTGAGGTGCACAAGGAGGTGAGGCACAGCCCAGTTGAGAGTTTCCAGGTAAAGCTAATGAGGTAAAAAAAATAAGGCTAACTTCTTGCTTGGGGTCTTCTACAAACCACCAAATAAGGATGAGAAAATGGGTTGAGCATTTCTACGACAAATAAATATCCTCAACAAAAGACCTGGCAGTAATAAGGAATTCTAGCTACCCAGACCGCTGTTTGAAATGTAAAAATCATTTTTTCAATAATTATTCAAATACA
This sequence comes from Carettochelys insculpta, assembly GCF_033958435.1. Taxonomy (NCBI): domain Eukaryota; kingdom Metazoa; phylum Chordata; order Testudines; family Carettochelyidae; genus Carettochelys; species Carettochelys insculpta. Next base: position 59,152,421 of record NC_134140.1, on the reverse strand, counting down.
TTGGAGACAACATTTTGTTCCAGAGAGTGAAGGAAGTAGAGCAGACAGAGCCATTTTAGATTTGATTCTGATTAACTGGGAGAAATTGGTTGAAATCAGAAGACGGAGGACAATCTGAGTGAAAATGATGATGAAATGATGATTTCATGATTCCAAGGAGGAGGAGTGAGCAGTACAATAAGAAAAGTAGACTCCAAAAAAGCAGATTAAAATTCAGAGAATCGGTATGCAAGGACTGATGGCAAGAAGATCTAAGGAATAAAAGAGTTGACAGCTGTCAGTTTCTCAATGAAGTAGTAGAGTCAGAACTTCAAACTAGACTGAGGCAAAGAAAAGATAGGAAGAATAGTAAAGATGCCAATATGGCTCCATCTGCTGCTCTCTGGTGATCTTAACATCAAAAAGGAGTCCACAGAAAAAGTGGAAACGGATGAATTGCTAAGGCAGGGTAGAACAGACTAATACAAGCACATAGGAACAGTCTGAAAAGATAAAGCACAAAATGAGTCACATTTACTAATGGATACAAAAAAGTAGTAAGAATAGATTCTTGTAATTTCTTAGGACAAGAAATAAAAGTAGGTCCTCTGTTTAGCTGGGAAGAAAAGCTAGCAAGTGACATCAAGAAGGCTGAGGCGTCTAATGTCTATTTTGCTTGAGTCTTCACTCACTAACTGGTGACAAGATGTTCAACATTGTATAAACAAGGAGGAAGGAATACAAGTCCAAATAAGAAAAGGACAGATTAAAGAATATTGAGCTAAATTAGATATATCCCAGCCAGCAGGGTCTGATTAAATTCATCCAGGTCACTTAAATTAGCTTAAGCAATCTTGAACTCACGGGGAATTATTTTCAAGCAGTCATGAAAGATGGGTGAAGTCCCAGAGGACTGGAGAAGGGCAAACATAGTACCTGTCTGCAGAAAGGAGAACAAAGAAGCTGGGAAATTATCGGTCAGTCAGCCTTGGAAAGATACTGGAAACATAGTGGAACAAGTTATTAAACAATCAAATTTGTAAGCATGTAGAACATAACAGGATAAAAAAAATAGCCAGCATATATTTGTCAAGAACAAATCATACCAAACCAAACCTAATTTCCTTCTTTGGCAAGGTTACTAGCTTAATAGATGAAGAGAAATAGTAGGTGCAAAATATATATGTTAGGAAGGCTTTGGAGATAGCCCTCCATGACATTCCCATAAGCAAACTAAAGAAATGTGTTTAGATGAAATACTGGCAAGGTTGGCACCAGCTGGTTGAAAAACAATACTCAAAGTGGTTATCAATGGTTCGCTTTCAAATGAAGAGAAATACATATCCAGTGTTGTCCTCCAGGACTCAACCTAACATCTAATACCATTCACTATTTTCATTAATGACTTGGATAATGGAGGGAAGAGTGTGCTTATAAAATTTGCCAACTACCCCACACTGGGAGAGGTTGCAAGTGCTTTGGAGGACAGGATGAATCTTCAAAACGACTTTGACAAAAGATGAAATCCAGTAAAGACAAATGCAAAGTATTACGAATTTAGGAAAGAAAGTCAAATACACAATTACAATTTTGGTTTGGTGGTTATAGGTATCACAAACTGAATGCAAAGCAGAAGTGTGATACAGTTGCAAAAATGGCTAATAATTTAGAGGGTTATTAAAATGAGTCAACAGAGAAGCCCTGTGGATTATCCTGTCAAAACTTGGCTGCCTGAGAAGATTCGTTAACCTCATACGCCTGTTCCATGATGACATGACTGGCTTTGTTCTTTCAAATGGTGAGTCCTCAGATCCATTTGAGATATCCAATGGTGTGAAGCAATGGTGCACGCTAGCCGCAGTGTTATTCAACCTCTTTTTCACATGCGTCCTCGGCCACGCAGTCAGGGACCTGGACCATGGAGTCTACATAAAATACAGACTTGATGGGTCACTTTTTGACCTTCATCATCTGAATGCTAAAACCAAGATGCTTGAGAGGCTCATCCTTGAAGTCCTTTTTGCTGACGACTGTGCACTTATGGCACACAAGGAATCTGACCTCCAGCTCATCTTCAACAAGTTTGTGACGCCACTCGCCTTTTTGGTTTGACCATCAGCCTAGGAAAGACTGAGGTACTGTTTCAACCTGCTCCAGGATCTGCTGTTCTCCCTGCTTCAATCTTCATTGAAGGAACAGAATTAAAAATGGTGGAGGAGTTCAAGTACCTTGGCAGTGTGATAGCCAACGATGGCTCCCTTGACAAATAAATCAATGCCAGAATCTGCCAGGCCAGTCGGGCACTAGGACGTCTGACAGCACGAGTGTTGAATCAACACAATATCCCCTAAACTGAAAGTGTACAAGGCTGTAGTCCTGACCAGTCTCCTGTATGGCTGTGAAACCTGGACTTTGTACAGAAAACATATAAAACTGCTTGACCGCTTCCACACATGCAGCCTGAGGTCAGTACTGCACATTTAATGGCTGGACAGAGTTACGAACCTGGAAGTCCTGGACAGAGCAGGAATCATGAGCATAGAAGCAATGATTCTGAAAGCCCAGCTTCACTGGACAGGGCACATTACACAAATGCAGGAGTCAAGAATCCCTAAGCAACTCCACTATGGTGAACTCTCCCAGGGCAAAAGGAATCAAGGTAGGCCTCGCAAGAGGTATAAAGACTGCATGATAGCCATCATTGCTCATGCTGGTTTAAAACCAGATCAACTAGAGCACCACGCAAAAGACCAAATAGGATGGCGTGCTCTCGTACGACATATGTATGACAACTTTGAAGAGCAGCAATGCGTACACCTCATTGATGCTCATGAGAAGAAGAAAGCAACAGCAGTGGCCGCACCAACAGAGCCAGGACAATTCCCTTGCCCCCAGTGTGAACGCACATGCCGTTCAAAGCTCGGACTCCTCAGCCACATGCGAGTCCACAACTGATGAGTTTGTGCAAGCTCCAGATGTCTTCGTCGGACACAACGGACTATCTACTATGTAAGACAGACTAGAGATCAGTGTCTCCTGCTAGTGTTACTTCACTGATGCACTGAGCTGGAGTACTGTTTCCTGTTCTGGACATCACATTTTAGGAAAGATGTGGAAAATGGAAGAGTGTCCATAAGAGAGCAACAAATAACAAATTTTAAAAAACCCAGCTTATGACGGGAAGTTAAACTAGGTATGATTAATCTGTCATTGAAGCAGTTTGGACAAATGCACCTCTTTCATATATTGGCTTACTTGGTACTGCCTCAATTCTGGGAACTGGAATTTATGACCTTTCCAGTTACATTTCAGTCCAGGATTTCTAAGATTCTCTGAAAATATGTAAAGTTTAGGATCACAAGTCCCATTTAGTACCCTTCCCCCCCTTAAGAATGTGCTGAAATATTAAAGGAAGCACTTCATTCCCATTGACTTCATATTTCACCCAACTCTACATATTCTAGGTACTCTCCAGGGGGGATATGTAACATAAGATTTTTTAAAGATAGATTACCAGTTACAGCATTCACCTGCGTGTGTGTCTGGGGTCTAAAATCCCCACTGGTTAAAAAGCATCAGTATTCCCAAAATAGTAGTGAAGCATTAAATGTAATGACAAAAAAGGCCCACCTGCCCGAAAAGTAGCATGACCTCTGCTATTACAGCTATTGCTGCCAATTCAGAACAGTTAACGAAAAATTACAGCTGTATTAAGCTGAAAAGTTCCCCTTTTGCCAGTATCTAATTGTCATTTTAGTGTGCTCTGCAGTGCCCTATCCAATTCGTTTTAAGTCATTCACAAAACGGCGCTTCTGTGTGCCTTTGCGGATTTCCTTGTTCAATAGATCAACAGAATTGCCAAGCTATTATGCCTAAATTTCTTATTTTCTCCATTTCTCCTCCTAACTATATTGTCTTGGGCCATGCTTAATTTCTGTTCCTTAGCTGTTTGATAATCCTATGACAATACATGTATATATGTAAATATATGTATATTTAGTGAAGAAAGGAATTTATGAATAATAATGATGATTAGTTAGGGCAACATTGAGGGGAATCACAGGTTTTTTTGAACACAAATAAAGGCCATAAAATTAATTTGCCTGGGCTGGTAGGCTTGTGTAAAGCAGAAAGACTAAACATTTATAGTGGCATAAGGTATGTCTGATGTACTGCAACACAGACACACAATATTACAGCAAGATCACTCCAGCAGCCTTACAATGTGACTTAAGCAGCCAAAGGGAATCATTCGGAGCCTGCAGATCTCATTGCATTCAGTGAGAAACATTGGAGCAGCACATTCTTGTTGTCCATCACTGCAACAAAGACATATTTTGGGACATTGCTAGTCAGATGTCTGAGAAGGGGCACAACTGGATACCAGGTAAACAGGCACCAAACATTTCTAGATAACAAGCAAACAGCTCAGGAGGACTTGAATTAAAACTAGGGATGCCAGGAAATAATCTAGTCATTAAAAAGGTCCATTTTTCCAGAGCTGAACAGGTTGTTAAGCAATTACAGTGCTACTGCCCTCCTTTTGCACACATACCCCTCCAAAGGGCAAGCAGCAAGAGTCACTGGAGGAGAGAGCTGGAGAAGGGAGTGAAGAGCTCTCCCTAGTATGCTAGGATCTCTTTGGAACTCTAAGGCTGTGTCTACACTAGTTCCCTACTTCGAAGGGAGCATGGTAAGCAGGGTGTAGGGAGATTATTAATGAAGTGCTGCGGTGCATATGCAGCACTTCATTAAGCTAATTCTCCCCCGCAGTAACTTCAAAGCAGCAAACTTCAAAGTGCCAGCGTGAGTGTAGCCATGGCTAACCAGACAGTACTTCAAAGTGCCTGGGCTACTTTGAAGTACCGGCGGGTTAGCTGCAGCTACACACATGCCGGCACCTCTAAGTTTGCCACTTCAAAGTTGCCATGGGGCAGAATTAGCTTAATAAAATGCTGCATACACACCGCAGCACTTCATTAATAATCTCCCGACACCCTACTTACCATGCTCCCTTTGAAGTAGGGAGCAAGTGTAGACACAGACTAAGGGCAGCTATGTAGGAAGCAACCCTGATTCTCAGCCAGAAACTTAGCCTGGGACGAAGGAGGCAGGTTCTACTGAGGGAGTTTGAGCAGGTAACTCTCTCATTTCATTGTATTATATTGCTGAGCCAACTTTTTTTCTGGGTTCCACATGGCTACAGCTGTTTTTGATGAATGTGAGCCCACAGCCTTTCTAAATCTTCAGCCTGTGTAGCCAATGTCCGACATTCAGACAATAATTTTGCCTGAGTCTTTGCTGGATGCTATCCAGGATTGTTTTCAAGTGGTGTACAAGGCTCGAATCAAGATGTGTCTTAGATTTACTACTGATTTTAACACCTACATCCAGCATGTGCATTGATATCTCCAAATAATAAAGCTACAATAAGGTTTGGGGTGGAGGTGAGGGGGAAAGGATTAAGACCTGAGGCAAAGGTGTATACTATGTGAAAGTAAAGATTGGATAAAGATAAGGAAACCAGGTGAAGTTCTCTCAGAACTCACCTGACTTTCTGCAATGGCTGTGTAATAGGTTTCACTCACTGTGCAGCCCCTCCTGCTGGCCAGTCCTGGGAATTTACTCTTGCTGCCTAGAAGCACCTTCTTCCAGTCAGTGTCTCACCTGCTATTACCTGTCCCTTCACAATCTCCAACACACTGGGACCTGTGTCCCTCTGAGACTGCAGTGCCCCTTCCTCTGGGTATTGCCCTACAGCAGTACACATTCTTGGGGTCATCCCAAGCCCTCTACTTGCCTGACAGGAGGGTGCACCTGATATCCATTCCTTCCCGGGATGCTCCTCTATAGCAGTAGTACCTCCTCGGATCGCTGCACTGGGCCCTCAGTCTGGGGGTTTTCAGGCCAGTGCTCCCCTGACTCCACCAAGGGTCCCCAGCACTGCTCTGTCCAAGATACCTTTCTCTGTATAAGCAGCTTGGTCTCTCTCCCTCCAAAGCCTGCAAAGAAACCAATGTCCCTCAGGCCAGTTGCCTTTTTATACAAGCCATCCAGGCTCTGATTAGGTGCCTCAGGCCTCCCACTTCTTGGCTGATGCCACAGCTTAAGCCCTTCTTCAGTAGGGCAGTGCAACCACCCCATTCCAGGCTGGCAAGGAACACCTGTATTCCATAATGTAAATCAGGTCCCCTAACTCTGCTTCAAACCTGCCAAGACAACTATAGGTGAAGCAATCATAGCAAATGGAGAGAAGGGTCTCAGAGAAAACCCAACACTGGAAGAGTCGAGATAGTGGAGTTTATAACAGAGAGAAATATAGGAGAAGCATCATCCACTTTCAGGTTTTCCAGTATTTAGGAAGTGAAATATCTAAGGACGCTGAAGATGGTTTTCTGACTCCAAGCACAGGAACTCCATCTACTGCTAGTAACACTAACCCTCAAAGGAAACCTGCACAACTGTTTCAAGAGACAAATCAGGTAATTTAAATTCATCACTTTGCGAGACGTCAAAACTCATGAACTGAAGAAAGACATTGGATTTATGACTTATTACAATTATTTATAACCAACTAGCCTCTTCTTTTTGTCCTATAACGGCAAAGATGTTAACAGAGCACTACCTTGAATGCTCTTTTACAATATGTGATAACCACTTATGATAAACCATCTGTTTCACCTTGCATTTTGCTGTGAGGCTGAAACCTCCTTTCCCAGACCCGAGGAACAGCTCTGTATGGCTTGAAGTTTCTATAGCCCACTAACAGAAATTGGTCCAATCATTTCACTCCCTGGTCTCTCTAGTAACAATAAAGATGTGTCTACACAGCCTCTCCCTCTCGGAAGGGACATGCAAATGTGGACAATCGAAAATCCAAATAAGCTGTGGATTTAAATGTCTTGAACCTCATTTGCACATCCCATGTGATCTGGCTTCCAGAAGAGCCATTTCTGGAAGCCAAAGCCAAAGGAAACCCCCATTTCAAAAGCACCCTTCTTCCTGAAAAAAATTAGGATGAAGGGTGCTTTTGAAAGGGGGGTCTCCTTTTAGAGGAACGCTGTCCACACAGCTGCTTTGGCTTCTGGAAATGGCTCTCCTGGAAGCCAGATCACGCAGGAATGTGCAAATGAGACAAGATATATTTAAATCCATGACTCATTGGCATTTCCAATCACACATATTTGCATGCCCATTCTGAAAGAGAGGGGCTGTGTAGACACAGCTTACGAGTAATAAGTGTCTTATCCACAGAAGTTCATTACCTCATAAATGTGTTAGTCTTTAAGGTGCTACAGGACTGCTTAGCCGTGTCTACACGTGCACGCTACTTCGAAGTAGCGGCACTAACTTTGAAATAGCGCCCGTCACGGCTACACGTGTTGGGCGCTATTTTGATGTTAACATCGACGTTAGGCGACGAGACATCGAAGCCACTAACCCCATGAGGGGATGGGAATAGCGCCCTACTTCGACATTCAACATCGAAGTAGGGAACGTGTAGTCGTTGCGCGTCCCGCAACTTCGAAATTGCAGGGTCCTCCATGGCGGCCATCAGCTGAGGGGTTGAGAGACGCTCTCTCCAGCCCCTCAGCTCAATGGTGGCCGCGTGGAGCGGCCCCTTAAAGGTCCCCACCCCCTCCCTTTCTGTGCAGGAAGCTGAGAGAGCGTGCAGGCAGCAGCAATAACACGCGGCTCTCCTGCACGCTCTTCTTCAGCCACCCGCACCCCCAACCGACCTGATGGCCGCCCGGCAGCCCCCCCAGCGCCCTCAGGGAACGCCTCCCCCGAAGGGGAGCCAGGGTTCCCAGGGCAGGAGCCAGGCCGGGAAGCGGCAGCAGGGCCCCTCCTGGATGGAGGCCGAGCTTCGGGACCTGCTGGGGCTCTGGAGCGAGGAGGACGTGCTTCAGGTAATGGGGAGAAAGAGGTGGAACGCGGATGCGTTCGCTCGGCTGGCTGAGGGCCTGGCCGCCCGGGGTCACCCTGCCCGCACTCCGGACCATGTCCGGAGTAAAGTGAAGGAGCTGTGGCAGGGTTACGCCCGTGCCCAGGATGCGGCCGGCCGATCTGGGGCTGCCCCTGTCACTTGCCCCCTTTACAGGGAGCTCAGGGACATCCTGGGCCCCCAGCACACCTCCTCCCCTCCAGCCACTCTTGACACCTCGGCTGAGGAGCCCCAGCAGGCCCCGGAGGCGGAGTCCGCCCCGGAGGCAAGCCCCGCACCCCGGGGGCCCCCCCAGGAGCCCACCCCTGGGGCACCGGAGCAGGAGGAGGAGGAAGAGGGGGACTCCTCCTCCACCGACACCGGCCTCCAGATCCTCCTCCTGCCATCCCAGAGCAGCAGCCGGGCGTCCATCCCCCGGGTGTCCCCCGACCGTGGGAGTGGACCATCAGGTATGTACCCCCCCGGTGCACACCCCCGGGGTTGAGGGGAGGGGGTAATAGATATGTGGCCAGGGCCCTCCACATGCCCAGATGACCATGGCCCCAAGGACAGCAGGGGCATGTCCCTCACAGGAGTGCATCAGCCCCTGCCCCCCACAGCACAACAGTGCCATGCCCCACCCCCGGGGCTGGGGGAAGCGGAACCTCTAGGGTCCCCCTGGGGGAGGGGGTGGGACACCCAGCAGCAGCAGCAGCAGCATGTGATGGAGTGGGGGGAGTGCAAATGCGAGACTCAGGCTAGATATGAGCAACAAGCTGAATAGCTCCCAGTGGCTAAGGATGATCCTGGGGCTACAACTGGCAGGTTACACCTCTGCCCTGAACAAAGAGGAGGGAGGAGCCAAGCTGGGTTTGAATTGGGGGCCGCAGTTAGAGGCTAGGGGAAGGGAGAGCTAGAAGGCTGCCTGCCTGAGGAGGGGGAAAGCTACACCCCAGAGGGGCACCCCTCAGGGTCTTCTCCGCAGGACGGGTTGGAAGGACTGTCTCTGACTGCTGTACTGTCACTTCTGGGAGAAACTGGGCATCTGTTGCCTAAGAAACCTCTCCTGTCATACCTGCTGAGTGAAGTGAGAGTCACTCCCGCCAGGGGACAGGGTGCAGTGCAGGGGGACCCTTGAACCCCATCACAGCAGCATCTCCCGGGGACGGGGATAGGGAACCTGCAGCACAGGGGTGGGGGGACAAGGGCCACGGCTCGGGGCCCACACTAACGCCTGTCTCCACTCTTCTTCCCCGCCTCCTGTGTTCCGCAGCTGCACCATCGGAAGGACTGGAGAGCGCCGACGAGGCTTCCGTGGTCCCGGAATCCCCTCCGGGGCCATCGCTCCAGGCCAGCCCCTCGGCGGAGCAACGACCGGCCCCACGGCGGGCAAGACGGCGGACCCAGCAGCAGCAGCCGCCAGCAACGGACCCCCAGCTGCTGGCCCTCCACTGCCGGCAGGTGGAGGTCACGGAGCAGAGGCTGCGGGTGGAGCAACGCCGCCTCCACCTGCAGGAGCGGGCGCTGGTCTGGCGCCAAGAGGCATGGGGGGCCTACATGCAGACATTCAACCGCATAGCGGATTACCTGGCCCCCCATGCCGCACCAGCAGCTGCTGCGCCCGCCCTGCATGCTCCACCCGCCGCGCCACGCGCTGCTCCAGTCGCCGCGCCGTCCGCCGTTGCCCCGCCACCCGCCACCGAGGGCCATTCCGCCGAGGGGGACCTGGAGCCAGCTGACACTTGCCGGCCGTATCTTCCGGTCCGCCCAGCCCCCAGCCAGCCCCGGCCAGAGCTGCGGCCGAGGCGGGGATCCTAGCCGCCCACCCCCAGTGCTGGACTGTAGGGGCGTGGGGCCCAGGATGTGGCCCCCCCCACCTTTGTATATATTCCCCCCACTTTTTTGGTTTTTTGCCCTGTACATAGTTTGTATTTATTTGTTTGTGACCCCCGTTTTCACTGTCTGAGCCTTCCCGCCCCATGTAAATAGTTCTCCCCTTCCTTGTTATCCCTGTTTTATATTAATATACATACATATAATATATAAGTTAGTTTGAAGTTCTATAGTTATTATTAAGAAGAGTTCAAGTAAACATGTTTGATTTCACAAACAAGTGTCTGCTTTTATTTGTACAAGAAAAGTGGGGGGGGGTGCTGTTGGGTGCTCTGTGGTGTGGGCGTAGGAGCAGGGAGTGTTGTGGAGGATGGGGGGGCAGTGGGAGGCCTGCCAGCATTCACCCCGCGGCCTCATCTAAGTTGGCCCGCAGGGCCTCCCGGACCCAGGTCCCTTCGGGGTCCACCTGGCGACTGGGGGCAGCGGGTGGCTGCACAGCGGCCCTGCCAGCCTCCACAGCCCAGCCCTGAAAGAAGGCCTCCCCCTTGCTCTCCACCAGATTGTGTAGGGCGCTGCATGCACCCACAATCTGGGGGATGTTGGTGGGGCCCACATCCAGGCGGGTGAGAAGACACCTCCAGTGCCCTTTGAGGTGGCCAAATGTGCGCTCCACCACCTGGCGCGTGTGGTTCAGGCACTGGTTGAAGCGCTCCTGGCTGGCAGACAGATGGCCCGTGTATGGGTGCATGAGCCAGGGCCGGAGGGGGTATGCCGCATCTGCAATGACGCAGAGGGGCATGGTGGTGTCCCCAACAGGGATCTCCCGCTGGGGGATGTAGGTCCCCGCCTCCAGCCGGCGGCACAGGCCCAAGTTCCGGAATACCCGGGCGTTGTGGGTGCTGCCAGGCCAGCCCACATAAATGTCCTGGAAACGGCCCCGGCTGTCCACCAAGGCCTGGAGGACCACTGAGTGGTAGCCCTTCCGGTTGATGTAACGTCCTCCACTGTGCTCCGGGGTGCGGATGGGGATGTGAGTTCCATCCAGAGCTCCGAAGCAACTGGGGAAGCCCAGGGTGGCAAAGCCTGCGATGGTGGCATCTGGGTCCCCAAGCCTCATGAGCCTGTGGAGGAGCATGGCGTTGATGGCGCGGATGACCTGCAGGGGAAGCACATGGGAGAGCACCAATGAGGCGTGAGCAGGGTGTGTGTGGCCCTCCCCTGCCCTACCCTCCCCTGCCAGGGCCCCCCTCCCCTACCCTCCCCTGCCCTCCCCTGCCAGGGCCCCCATCCCCTGCCAGGGCTGCCTCCCCCCCTCCCCCCGTGGGTCCTCTTACCTCCATGAGGACAGCCCCGACGGTGGCCTTGCCGACACCAAACTGCTGGCCCACGGATCGGTAGCTATCTGGAGTGGCCAGCTTCCAGACAGCGATGCCGACCTGTTTCTCCACAGGGAGGGCACACCGCATGGCGGTGTCCTGGTGCCTGAGTGTGGGGGTAAGCCACTGGCATAGCTCCAGAAACGTCTGCCAGCTCATGCGAAAGTTCCTGAGCCAGCGGTCTTCGTCCCACTCCCCAAGCACCAGCCACTCCCACCAGTCGGTGCTGGTGGGGTAGCTCCACAGCCGGTGGCGTATGAGGCAGCGGGGGGGTCGGGGTGCTGCAGGGTTGGGGGTTGCATCCTCCTCCCCTGCTGGCAGCTCCTCCTCTGTGGCAAGGAGGCGCTCAGCTGCCTCCTGCATGGCATGGAGCAGGGCGAGAACTGCTCCTGCAGCGGCGGCTGGGTGGACCTCTGGCTGCTGCTGCTGCTGCTGCTGGGGGTCCATCATGACTGTGTCGCCCAAGGTGTGCGTAGCTATGGCTCTGCAGACCACGTGCTGTGCAGGCTGAGTGTGTCTGGGAGGGGCCCTTTGAGGGAGCGGCTAGCTGTTGCCCCGGAAGCGCTAGTCCGCCCTGTGACCCTGTCTGCAGCTGTGCCTGGCACCCTTATTTCGATGTGTGCTACTTTGGCGTGTAGACGTTCCCTCGCAGCGCCTATTCGATGTGGTGCTGCGCAACGTCGATGTTGAATTTCGACGTTGCCAGCCCTGGAGGACGTGTAGACGTTATTCATCGAAATAGCCTATTTCGATGTCGCTACATCGAAATAAGCTACTTCAACATAGGCTTCACGTGTAGACGTAGCTCTTGTTCTTTAAGAAGCTAGACTAACATGGCTACCCTTCTGAGACAATTATGAACTTGTGCGAAAACAATCATTAGACCATTGACCTTACAATCTTACCTAAAAAATAAGCAGAAAAGTTTCCCCTAAGAAATGAAAGAAGAGGAACTGCTTGAAGAGGCTGTGTCCCCAAAAAGACAGACAAGTCAAAAAAATGTCCTATCAGCTGTGACTCCAGATGATGGCTCTCCTATACAGCCCCATCCACAAAGGTGAAATTGGTCAACATAGCTGCTGCAGCATAGTGTCCACATGAGGAAGTTATTGTCCACACAGTGTCCCTAAAAGCCTAAGAACAGCTACACTGGCTCAGACCAAAGGTCCATCTAGTTCAGCATCGTGTCTTCCAACAGTGGCAAATGCCAGGTGCCCCAGAGGGAATGAACAGAATGGGTCATCATCAAATGATCCAGAAGAGTTCATTCACAACAGCAGTGCTAGTCATTCTCTTCAACAAGGTAGATAAGGCCTAAGAGTGAAACAAGGTAACATTTTAAAATATGGTGCTGTACCTAGAATTATTTCTAACCAGTTGTGATAACCAGCATCCCAGCTGAGGTCACTCAGTTACAGTACACCACATGAAATAGAATGGTCGATCCCCAAAGCTGGTATTATTCCAATATTTATGTTTACCGACCCAGCACAAAGCAGCTTCTGTATTGCTTTACTGAATAATCAGAAGTCCAAACAACTTAGTTCCCCTAAAGAATCCAGCCCTCATGCTTCCACCCAGACACTCCAGTCAGATAAAGTTTTACCAATTCCAAAAGGATCAAACACATGACCTTCCAGGTCAATATTCCAGACCTTATCCCAAACATATGCTAATTATCTAAATTAAAATTTATTTTTTAAAAAGAAGAGTATTGGATAAAAGGTCAAAAAAACATACCAACATGAGTTCAATTCTTGACATTCAGATTTATAACAAAGATGGTGCTCTTATGGTTACAGATGGATCTTTTCAGATCAGTTCATTGTAAGGATACCAGGACCTCCTGGGATCCCATTTTTATGACTCATAGCTTTCCCTATGAGTAGATATTAGATGAAAAAGGATCCTATCCAAAGGGACTTTATACCTTTCCAACATCCTCATGGACCAGGAGACCAAACATCATGGCAATTAGCACGAAGTAATTTATTCCTTAAAGAGTTTACCACAACCTTCAAACGCACATAAACAATAAGACTACTTCAACCAAGTTTCATCATCAATGTTAATATTCCCTTCTGATATTGAATCAAAACTATAGTAACAGACAAGGATTGCTTGTTCATAAGATCTGAATAAACACCTATGATTCTAATGCTCTAGCAATGCAAGTTTTATTTTCAAACTTCTACTTTCATCTAGTGCTATAGCCCAACTATCATTTAGACATCTTCCTTACAAGTCTTACAAGGCTAACCCTTGGTCATTCAGCCTATGAGCTAGCTAATGCAGTCCGGCCATTTGCCACATTTTACTCCCATGTCTAATATTCCAATCAGATAACATCACACAAGTTCTCTGTGATCTAAACTAGGAAGATCTGAGCATCTGATAGGCACTCAGGAACAGTATTCCCTGTAAGCCGTACACTTGTATACTTGTACACTCAGTAGAAACTCAAATGCAACCAAGCCAATTAGCAGCACATCCCAGCAAGGTTTTCTGTTTCTATTGACGGTATATTCACACATGCTTTGGGACACACAAAATTATTATATACATGGATGGAAAAAATATGCACATGGAAAAGATTAGATGGAACATTGCACAGGAGGCACATTAGCAGAATGCTAGTTCTCACAGAAGTCTGCACAACATTAATAGAGAAGATAAAATCTAGTGTCATCACCTCTAGCAAGCACTGGTAGGTAACACCCATAGCATCAACCCCTGTTCCTACAATTCTTGGAAAAAATGTTGAATAGTAGATTGACTGACCAAGATTAGGAACATCTCTAAACTATGTTCAAGACGTAAAATGCCAACTTGAACTGTTATTAAAACAAAATTAGTGGAATCACATTGCAACCTCTCAGTCCCAGACACCTTTGATACTGTAACCTCCCTAGAGCGTTACGAGTCTACAGTGCCAGACTAACCCAGACGCATGCCTTCAGCTGATCATGCGCAAACTGCAAGATGCTGTGGTCAATTGCCGTACCATCAGAGCTTGAGAAGATCAGGTAACTTGTTTGTTTGTTTTCTTGTTTGTTTGTTTCTAACCATATGCCTGAAATCTGACAAATGTCTGATACTGTGCAGGGAATCATAGAAGATGTGGTATGGAAAACACCTCAGGAGGTCATCTAGTCCAACCCCCTGCTCAAAGCAGGACCAACTCCAACAAAACCTTACCAACCAAGACTTTACCAAGCTGAGCCTTAAAAACCTCTAAGAATGGAGTGTCCACAACCTCTGTAAGCAACCCATTCCAGTGCTTCACCACCCTACGAGTGAAATAGTTTTTCCTAATCTCCAACTTAATATCCCACATCAATTTAGTACAAGAAATGAAGACTAGCATAATAATTGAAATCACCCAGCCAATTTAGGTAGGCAGGCTGAAAGTACACAAATTTCAATGAGGCCACTGCAACTTGAGACCATTGTTCCTTATTCTGTCATCTGTCACCACAGAGAACAGACTAGCTCTATCCTCTTTGGAACCCAACTCCTTCAGATAGTTGTAAACGGCTATCAAATTACCCCACGCTCTTTTTTTTTTTAACCTGCAGACTAAATAATCCAGTTCCCTCAGCTTCTCCTCACAAACCATACATACCAGCTCCTTAATCATTTTTGGCAGCTGCTCTCCACTGGACACACTCCAATTTGTCCTCATCCTTTCTGCAGTGAGGGCCCCAAAATTTGATGCAATACTACAGCTGTGGTCTCACCAGTGCCTAACAGAGGGGAATAATCCCACAATCTGCTGCCAGTGTGTCTACTAATGCAGCCCAATATGCCACTAGCCTTCCTGGAGATCGGGGCACACTGTTGACTCATATCCAGCATCCCATCTACCCACCTCCTTTTCTGCACAACATCTGCTTAACCAGTCAGTTCCCAGCCTGTAGCAATGTACTGAATTCTTCTGTCCTAGGTGCTGGACTCTATACTTGTCCTTGTTGAACCTCACCAGATTTCTTTAGACCCAATCCTCCAACTTGCATAGGTCACTCCGGACTCTGTCCCTACACTTCAGCATATCTACCTCTTCCCTCAATTTCGTGTCATCTGTGAACTTGCTAAGAATGCAATCCAACTCATCAACCAGATCAGTAACGAAGATGTTGAGCAAAACCCGCCTCAGGACAGGTCCCTGGGGCACTCCACTTAATACTGGCCACCAAATGAATACAGAGCCATTAATCAATACGTGTTGAATCTGATGATCTAGCCAGCTTTCTATCCAGCTCATAGTCCATCCAATCCATACTTTTTTTTAACTTGCTGGCAAAAATACTGTGGGAGATTATCATCAAACATTTTGCTAAAGTCAAGGTACAGTAGGGTCTCAACATTCACGAGGTTCTGGGTTCAGAACCCTCACAAATGTTGCTTTTCATGAATGGGGGTGGGGGCTCAGAGCCCCAGGAAGTGGCCCTGCAGGGGATCCCTGCCCCAGAGCCCCCGGGAAGCAGCAGCTGCTGGTGCTCCCTGCCCAAGAAAGCAGCAGCAGCTGCCGGCACTCTGGCCCCGGAGCCTCCGGGAAGCCGCAGTAGCTGCAGGCACTCCCAGCCCTGGAGTCCTGGGGAAGCAAGGATACTCATGAATAATTGAATTCACAAACGTGAATGTCGAGACCATACTGTATATCACACCCACCATTTTCACCATGCCTACAGAGCCAGTCATCTCATCATAGAAAGAAATGGTCAGGCATCATTTGTCCTTGGTGAATCCATGTTAACGGTTCCTGATCACCTCCAAGTGCTTCAGAATGAATTCTTTGAGGATCTGCTCCATGATTTTTTTCAGGGACTGAGGTGAGACTGACTGATCTGTTTGTTTCTCCAAAGGTCTGATGGGCCAAACAGGTTAGAATAAATGAGGAGGTGGCAAAGTTAATTTCAGAGGGGTTTGTAAGTCCATTAATGACAATTCTGGCTGCCCAGATAATGTAGGTATTGCTTTACAAGCATAGCACCCCTGTATTCAGAATGCACACACTAAATGAACTTCAACAAAAAGTAAAATTGTGCCAAAGAACATGTGTTAGTACTATAGAGGATTAAGAGTCTGCAAGCACCTGAAGAACCAGCAATCAGAAGGATGTACTGTGGAGACCTGAGACACCTGTCAGAGGACTCAGCCCCCTGAGAAGCAGACCATACCACAGATAACACTAAGGCCTGGTCTACATTATGCTACACCATTGGTCTACTTCAGCCACGCTATTTGCATCTTCAGAGAAGATGCAATAATACCCACAGTCTTCCAACTCAGACCTGAAACATGCTAAATAGACATCCAGGGTGAAATCTTGACTCCATAAAGTCCACAGAAATTTTGGCACTGCTGCAGGGGGCCAGGATTTCACCCTAATACAGATTAAAAACCAGTTTAAACTAAGGTGACAGTTTCCTTCATGTTATACTCAGAAGACAGTATTTGAAAAGATCCAACGGGAAGCAGTAGCTCAACTGGAGTTGAGTGCCTAGCTTTAGTAGGCCTATCTGAAAACCCTAGACTAAAGTTTCTTAACTGATGTCTGTTAAATCAGCACAACACAGTAATTCTTTACCTGCCACTTACTTGCTGACAGTCCCAAATCCAGGGAGACACTTAAGCACATGCTTAATTTTAAGCACATGAGTTGTCCAGTTGAATTTAAGCACATGCTTAACTGCTTAGCTGGATCACTATAGTTTAGAAGATCTCAGGTTATTGAGGACTTCTACATGAAGACAGCAAGCACCATCAAAGTTTCCACACAAGTAATGCGGATCATAAATGCTCTGACATTTCACTGAAGGGTCATTTAACAGCATATACTTGTTAAAAATGATCCATCTTCCCACTGACTGTACGGTGCAGGGTCAAACCACGAAGGAGGAGACAATCCCAATCTGTCAGTCTCTTGGGACAACCCACAGGCACCCTAAATGTCAATATGAAAACAGAATATTTTAGCCAACCCCACTGCTGAAACAGGATACCTGCCAAACTGCCATGTTCCAAATGCAAACCTGGAACTCTCGAGCTGTGTCTACACGCGTCGGGCGCTATTTCGAAGTTAACTTCGACGTTAGGCGGCGAGACGTCGAAGTCGCTAACCTCATGAGGGGATCGGCATAGCGCCCTACTTCGAAGTAGGGACCGTGTAGACGATCCGCGTCCCGCAACGTCGAAATTGCCGGGTCCTCCATGGCGGCCATCAGCTGGGGGGTTGAGAGACGCTCTCTCTCCAGTCCCTGCGGGGCTCTATGGTCACCGTGGGCAGCAGCCCTTAGCCCAGGGCTTCTGGCTGCTGCTGCCGCAGCTGGGGATCCATGCTGCATGCACAGGGTCTGCAACCAGTTGTCGGCTCTGTGGATCTTGTGTTGTTTAGTGCAACTGTGTCTGGGAGGGGCCCTTTAAGGGATCGGCTTGCTGTTGAGTCCGCCCTGTGACCCTGTCTGCAGCTGTGCCTGGCACCCTTATTTCGAAGTGTGCTACTTTGGCGTGTAGATGTACCCTCGCAGCGCCTATTTCGATGTGGTGCCGCGCAACGTCGAAGTTGAACATCGACGTTGCCAGCCCTGGAGGACGTGTAGACGTTATTCATCAAAATAGCCTATTTCGATGTTGGCTTCACGTGTAGACGTAGCCTTGCTGACCAATGCTTATCTGGGAGTGGCTGTTGCTCAGCTAGTCAGTAGGATGAGAGTCTTTGAAATTTTCACTGTAGCTGTTACCACTTCTTTAAACAGTAGTTCTCAGTCTTGTAGTTCTTCTGCAATATTTTGATTTCCTCCTCAGACTTGATTTCAATTTTTAATAGAAGTAAGTGACAGTTTCAAGGCAAGCCAATTATTTAAATAGCCATCTCCCATGTGTACCAGATGAGTTTTCTTTTAATCTAGTCCAATCAATTATTTATGCAACCTCATTTCCTCCCCCTTCATAGGGGAGTAACTTTCACTGCTTGTGATCCTGTGACCTGAGCAAGAGGAGTTCGTTACAGTACCTCACCTAATGCATTCTGTACTTTTTTTTCCTGTGGGTTGGGTATGCTGGTTGTGCTATTTCATAAAGTGCTAGTTGAGCAAGTTATACTTGTCCAAGCAAATCTGCACTTTATTACCCAACTTTTCTACGCTGAGTTGCCAACACAAGCAGGAACAGAAGGGATGGGTTAAGAGCATTAAAAACAGAGTTAATTTACATTTGAGCAATGATTAATTTCCCTGGGGTTTCTGCACTCCACCCTCAAACCTCAAGACTAGGGTCTCTCCCCCATTCTCATCCTGTACCTGCCAACGTGTCTCTCCCTCTCAACTGTGATATCTGGGGTTTCTTTCTCTCTTCCCTCACAGCCTGCCCTTCTGTTTTCTAACTCCACCATACCCCACCGGTGTATCTAGGTCCCTAATTCAGACCCTGCTGCTAAATACTTGAGTCACTGGGAGTTTTGCTACAGATTTCAAACGTGCTATCAAACTCAGTGTAACCAGGATTTCATTTTGCTTGGTCATTTGAAAGGTCATCACACTATGTAGGCCAGGCTGGTCCCTCACCGTCAGTGCCTTCACCTCTACATGGGAAAGAACCCTGTCAATTTTAGTGAAAACCACAAAAACCTGATTTCCACTAACTTGATTGGAAGAGGGAGAGACCTGGCTAAGTGAGCCAGTAACCCTCATCTTGAGGTCACTACCTCATGCCCGTATCCTGGGTGATCAGATGATGATTTCAGTAGAAGCAGAGCTGTCTAGTCTTCCAATTTTCATCCAAATCAATGGGGTTCTGCCCAATTATGCCTAGAATTGGTTCTCACATTCTGACATTGATCAGATGCTGGTTGAGAGTTCTCCCATTACATGCAGACCAACAGAAAAATGTCACAGAAAGTGTAAGAACATATAGTCAAAGTATCTAGGGGGCCCTGAAGAGGATTTCAGAAAGAGAGCCATGACACTGAAATTTGGAACAATCCCTCAAAATGAAATGGTGGCACCACTATTTCATAAACAGTGTAAATATTTAATTTTAAAAAATGTCTTCATTCTTTTCCAGTCTTCTCACCTTTTCCCTCCCTTCAGTTGAGCATAGATCAGCAACATACACAGGGGAGCTCATGCTTATGAATACTAATTTTATTCCAAAATTTTTCCTTGCAAGTTTGAGCTTTGCAAGTTATTCATACCTTTGAGAGGTTCCACACTGCTCAACTTCCGACTTCTGTAAGATGCCTTTACGAGAGGCGGTTTTAAAATAATAAACTATCGTAGAATCATAGAACCATAGAACAATAGAGCTGGAAGAGACCTGAAAAAGCCATCGAGTCCAGCCCCCTGCTCTAAGCAGGACCAAACCCATCAGATCAGCCCCGCCAGGGCTTTGTCGTGGCCAGACTTAAACACCTCCAAGGATGGAGACTCCACTGCTTCCCTGGGTAAACCATTCCAATGCTTCACCACCCTCCTAGCGAAAAAAGTTTTTCCTAATGTTCAACCTGGACCTTTCCAACCGCAACTTGAGACCATTGGTCCATGTTCTGCCATCCGTGACCACTGTGAACAGCCTCTCTCCAGCCTCTTTGCAGCCCCCCTTCAGTAAGTTCAAGGCTGTTATCAAGTCCCTCCTCAGTCTTCTTTTCTGCAGACTAAACAGTCCCACTTCCCTCAACCTTTCTTCATAAGTCATATGCTCCAGCCCCCTAATTATTTTGGTCGCCCTCTGCTGGACCCTCTTCAGTGTATCCACACCCTTCCTATAATTGGGGGCCCAGAACTGGACACAGTACTCCAGATGCAGCCTCACCAAAGCCGAATAAAGAGGAATAATCACTTCTCTGGATCTACTGGCAGCACTCCTCTTGATGCAACCTAATACGCCATTAGCTTTCTTGGCTACAATGGCACACTGTTGACTCATGTCCAGCTTCTCGTCCACTACAACTCCCAGGTCCTTTTCTGCAGAACTACTACCGAGCCAGTCAGACCCCAGCCTGTAACAATGCTTGGGATTCTTCCGGCCCAAGTGCAGGACTCTGCACTTGTCCTTATTGAACCTCATCAGATTTCTTGCAGCCCAGTCTTCCAATTTGTCTAAGTCAGTCTGGACCCTGTCCCTACCCTCCAGCGTATCTATCTCTACCCCTAGCTTAGTGTCATCTGCAAACTTGCTGAGGGTGCAATCCAACCCCTCATCCAGGTCATTGATAAATATGTTGAACAGAACAGGACCCAGAACCGAACCTTGGGGCACTCCACTAGAAACCGACCGCCATCCCGACATGTCCAGATATGTTTCAGAAAAGTATCACTGGGTTGCACGGGGCTCAACCTTTGGTGATAGCACAATGCCAAGTACTAGTAATCTTTGCTCTCAAATAAAGGGTTTATCTAAAAGAGATGATGAATGTCAGAGGCAAATAACATTTATTTACTTTAAAATAATGGAATGACGTGAGGACCTAGGCAGGGACTCATTGATTCATGTGATAAACTCACTTCCCTAAATTAAAAATCATATTTCATTATGTAACTCTCGAGAAAGTTCAGACCAAACCATTTACTAAATTCTAATTCAGAAAACTAATTCAAGGCTGCTAACAATCCCCATTTGTTTTTTGTTTATTTTTGGGCAAAAGATACAGGTGTCTTTTTATGTCTGTCATCGTTGCTTCTTCAGTGCAATACACCCAGTGCTTTGAGGATTTCATACGGGTTGAGCCTTTCTAGTCCGACACTCTCTGGTCCAACATCATCTGTGGTCCACCTCGGTTTTAGTTAGCTGGATGTCCAGTTATCATGGGTGTGGCCAAGATTCCCATAATCCCATAAAGTTTGTTTACAGCCACCAGTCCTGGCTCTCAGTGTTCTATGCTGTTATTTAGCTGTAATTTACTCCTAAATGCCTTCTCTACAACCCCAGTAAGGAGTAGAAGTATTTGCAATACTGCTAGACAATATTGACCTCCAGTGGTTTGGCAAATTCTCTGGTTTGGCACCAGTCAGGTCCTGAGGGTAGCAAACTAGAGAGGTTCAACCTGTAATGGCAATGTCCCTTATCTGCTGCTCTGTATGATCATTCCTAACTTATCATAAAGATGTTAGTTGAGCAGTTCACACATGTAAAAGAAAGGTTTGATAAGGTTTAGTACTTAGCTTTATAGAGTTTGTCCCACTGTAGTTAAGACAAATATTTAGACCCAGCTGAGGTTGCCAACCATCCAGGAATTAAAGATTAATCTGCAATTAAAGATGGAATATGTTCAGCCACAAGTGGCACCCATAGACCCTGGTCTGCTTCATGTTTAGCTTTATAGCTGGACTGACTAGCACAGAAACACTGTGGACTCCCACCGATATCAAAAAATAAAGTTCTGCTTCGAAGTTTTGCAGCCAGGTAATGATAATCAAAGTTTGCCACAGAGTGCAAATGTCTTGAATCATTAGCCTAAATGAGAAAGTCAAACTCCCTATGCTTTAATTCCCAATAGACACCAAAGATTAGTGGCAAGGACAAATGAAAGAGGATCTGGACTCTATGCTGTGACTCAAC
The DNA here is from genome assembly GCF_033958435.1 of Carettochelys insculpta. Classification (NCBI taxonomy): domain Eukaryota; kingdom Metazoa; phylum Chordata; order Testudines; family Carettochelyidae; genus Carettochelys; species Carettochelys insculpta. Next base: position 59,130,752 of record NC_134140.1, on the reverse strand, counting down.
TGAGACACTGATTAGAATCCAAAATATTTCCTGTTTCTCAGCAGTTTGCCTTTAGTATTAGAGTATGAGCTCTTCAAATAGTTTTTTTTTTTAAATGGAAGCATGATTTTTTTCCAAATAGAATGTAGTGCTTTTGTTCACAAGAAGACGACAATGAGATTATGATACATGAGTTTAGAGATGAATGTTTCCAGTAGTCATTTGTGAGCCAGCCCTTGGAAAGGGTAAGAAGTCCAACAGGTCCAAATGTACCCAACATACACATTTATCATGAGCTGATATGTTTTGAAGATAATTATCTTAGAGAGCTATCAAGAAGGGGTTATGTAACATGGTGATTTGCAGTATCTGAGGCCATCATCCTAGTTACATGTATAGCTCATATGTAGCAACTTTGATTAAGTAGAAAATCATTTTAATACACTTCATCACTAGATGGCAGCAGCCAACTCCTGATCAGCCCGGATTTTTTTCAAAACACAGTGTAGGCTCCATAAACAAGGCAAGGATTTCATACACTCAAGTGAAATGCTCATTCTGTGCAGTGTTTTACCTAGATGGGTCTAGAAATAATTTTCGGAATAACCTTAACAGGACAGATTTTTGACAAGACCATTCATTAACTGCTCATGTCCATAAGATTTCTCTACCTATTAGTAATAAAGATTAAAATATTTAGCATGCGTGCAGTAATTTACCCCTTTTCCTAACTGATAAGAAAAATAATTTCAATTTTACAGAGAAGATAGAAAGCTTAACTATTTTGTCCTCAAGTAATGCACACAACCAGTTAGAGAAAGAAAATCACTGACCTACCTTTTTCAGTATTGGCAATGTGAACTGGAAAATTGTGCAAGAAAGAAATGCTCCCACAGTTATGTTCTGCCAAAAGTTAATAATTCTTTACTTTACACAGACTTTTATGAACTTTAAGTGAGAAATAAACTACTTTGCTAATGGTGAATAGCAGTGCATAGCTCAAGCACCTTATTCTGCTGTTGAATGTCAGTGTGCTTGTACATTAGCAATGCTGATGCCAGATTGTGGCCTTGGTTGTCCTCTGCGCTGCACTTTGTGCAGTCATTTATATCTGTGCACAGTGTAAATGACAGCACAAAGTGCAGGACAGTGCAGGCATTGGCACCCTATATTAAACTAGCACAGAGATGTGAGTGAAAGCAAATTCCTCTGAGAAAAGCTTTTGCTAATGATGCCAGAACTGCCATTGAGTAATACCTGGTAGCTCGCTGAGTAAAACAGATATGTGAGAAATGCAAGTTTCCAAGACAGTTCCTAATTCAGGAAGTCTCCTAAACATGTGATTCAGCCTGTCCCTATTACAGACAACACTTCAAGAAGTTTTTCTGATCAGGGCCATAGTGATGGGCATATTACACATAATGGGTTATTGTAGAGGGTGATGGTGAACTGGTTTGAGCATTACCCTGCTAAACACAGGGTTGTGAGCCCAATCCTTGAGGGGGCTGTTTAGGGATGTGAGGCAAATAGATTTAAAAAAAAAAAAAAAACAAAGACGGATGGTACTTAACCTTGCCGAGAGGGCAGGGGACAAGACTTGATATCCTCTCAAGGCCCCTTCCAGCTCTACGAGGTTTGTGTGTGTAACTCTACTTACCTAGTTAGATCCATTTTGAGTTTTAATCAACCAGACAAAAAGCAGCTCCATGAAGCCATTGTGCTGTACTGAAGCCCTGAACAATATAGTGATGCTAGGGCTGTACCAGACACTGTAGGGAGCTAAATAGTAACAGAGAGGGAGCCGTGCTAGTCTATACACTATCAAAACATAAAAGCAGTCAAGTTGCACTTTAAAGACTGACAAAATAATTTATTAGGTGAGCTTTCATGGGACAGACCCACTTTTTCAGACCATATCCAGACCAGAATAGACTCAATATTTAAGGCACAGAGAACCAAAAACAGTAATAAAGGTGGACAAATCAGAAAAAAATGATCAAGGTGAGCAAATCAGAGAGTAGAGGGGTTGGGGGGGGAGGTCAAGAATTAGATTAAGCCAAGTATGCAAATTCAAAACAAAAAAGCAGTCAAGTAGTACTTTAAAGACTAACAAAATAATTTATTAGATGAGCTTTCGTGGGACAGACCAACTTCTTCAGACTTGGGAAGAAGACCCATTTCTTTGTTTGCATACTTGGCTTAATCTAATTCTTGACCTCCCCGCCATCCCTCTACTCTCTGATTTTCTCACTTTGATCATTTTTTTCTGATTTGTCCACCTTGATTACTGTTTTTGGTTCTCTGTGCCTTAAATATTGAGTGTGTTCTGGTCTGGCTATGGTCTGAAGAAGTGGGTCTGTCCCACGAAAGCTCATCACCTAATGAATTTTTTGTTCGTCTTTAAAGTGCTACTTGACTGCTTTTTTTGTTTTGTAGGGAGCTAGTGTGTGCTCCTCTTATTCAGGGGCTGGCAGCAGTTGGTTTGGCCCTTGGGACAGCCCCCTCCTGGCCATAGCCCTTTTGGAGCTTATGGAAGCAAGAAGTTAAAATGAAGGCTACTCCAGACACCCTACCTTCTCTCCCATTTCCTCCCACTGCATCATCTGCTCTGGAAGCACAGAGCTGGCAGAACAAAGTACAGCTCAGCATGAATAACCCTGGCAGCAGTGGGTATGATGTGGTGGGACTAATGTCCTGCTGAAAGTACTTGAGAGTTAAAACCCTGCTCCCATCCTTCACTGCCAACCCTATGGCACAAGCTCAGGTGTTGTGTCTTCCTGGCCTCTCCCCTGTGAACTCTGTGCCTTTCCTTCATCCTGATGCTTTCCAGCCTGCATGTACCCATCGCAGTTGAGAGGGAGTAGGCTGAGCCATGCTTGAAAAGGGAGTGCCAAAGAGGAGAGCTCAGACTGGGGAGGAAACTGCATGTCAAGCACTGAAACTGCATCAGAAAAAGTCTCCCATACTTACAAGGGTAAATTATGGGCATCTCTGTCCCCATCCTCACCGCTGCTTCTCTTTGCTGAGTTTCTCCCACTCTCAGGCTGCGTCTACACGTGCACGCTACTTCAAAGTAGCGGCGCCAACTTCGAAATAGTGCCCGTCACGGCTACACGTGTTGGGCGCTATTTCGAAGTTGAAATCGACGTTAGGCGGCGAGACGTCGAAGTCGCTAACCCCATGAGGGGATGGGAATAGCGCCCTACTTCGAAGTTGAACGTCGAAGTAGGACACGTGTAGACGATCCGCGTCCCGCACCATCGAAATAGCGGGGTCCACCATGGCGGCCATCAGCTGAGGGGTTGAGAGACGCTCTCTCTCCAGCCCCTGCGGGGCTCTATGGTCACTGTGGGCAGCAGCCCTTAGCCCAGGGCTTCTGGCTGCTGCTGCTGCAGCTGGGGATCCATGCTGCATGCACAGGGTCTGCAACCAGTTGTCGGCTCTGTGGATCTTGTGTTGTTTAGTGCAACTGTGTCTGGGAGGGGCCCTTTAAGGGAGCAGCTTGCTGTTGAGTCCGCCCTGTGACCCTGTCTGCAGCTGTTCCTGGCACCCTTATTTCGATGTGTGCTACTTTGGCGTGTAGACGTTCCCTCGCAGCGCCTATTTCGATGTGGTGCTGCGCAACGTCGAAGTTGAACGTCGACATTGCCAGCCCTGGAGGATGTGTAGACGTTATTCATTGAAATAGACTATTTCAATCGAAATAGCATGCATGTGTAGACGTAGCCTCAGATACCCGGAGGCACAGGGTCCACTCCCCTTTAGGGCACCACCTCCTGGCTGCTCTGGGGATTAGCTCCTTCCAGGTCCAAAACATCCCTTTCCGCTGCTTACTACATGCACTGCCACCTTGCTCTTTCAATGCAGCTCCCTGTGAGCACTCTTCCTTCGTAGCTTACCCTCTGGCCAAATCACTACGCCTACATCTAAACTGGAGAGTTCTGTCAACAAGACCCGCCCTTTGTCAACAAAACTCACCAAGAGCATCCACATACAAAATGAGTATTGTCAACAGTAAACCAACAGAACGCAACATCTTTCTTTGTCAACAGCTTTCTGTCTCTCCCCCATGAGGCAGAATGCTTTTGTTGACAGATTCAGTCAACAGAAAAGTCAGGTGGACACACAGGGGGCCCATTTGTCAATAGAGAGATCCTCCATGGTGCCAGCCACCAGCCAGCTGGCTCTGGGAGACGCCCTGTCCACCGCAGTCACAGCTCTACGCTCTGTGCCTCTGGTCATTCTTAAAGGGGCAGGGAGCCCCAGAAACCCTGTGACAGGATGCTGAGAGCACGGCAGCAGCAGGAAGACTGGCTGATGAGACCCACACCCTCACACCTACCATCCTGAGCAGAGAATGACCAGGTGGCTGACAGCCAGCAGCCCTGTGGCCACCCCCAGGGCCCTCCACGGAGCTGCTGGAGGGGTCACAGGAACCTCCCCTCCTCAGGGTGCAAAACACAGGGCCCTGTTGTGGATGGAGCCCAAGCTGCGGGACCTCCTGGGCATCTGGGCTGAGGAGGCCACCCTCCGGACCCCACCGCACAGAGGAGGAATGCCCCTGCGTACTCCCAGCTCACCACCACCCTGGTGGCACAAGACCACCCTGCCTGGGCAATGGAGCAGGTATGGGCAAAGGTCAAAGAGCTAAGGCAGCGGTACACCCGAGCCCAGGATGAAGCTGGGATGCGGGGGGGTAGGACCTACCACCTGCCCATACTTCAAGGAACTGCAAAGCCTCCTGAAGGGCGATGACAGCTCCCCGCTCCCCCTCTCCTCCCCATTGCTGTGGATACAGCTGGGGAGGCCCCACCACCAGAGCCAGAGCCAGAGCCAGCCCAGCCCAGTACCCTGCTGGACTCACACCCGGAGCCACCCTTGGACCATGACTCCAGCAACAGGCACCTCTGGCCCTCTGCGAGGGACTATCCGGTGAGTACCCCATGAGTTGCACACCACCAGCCCCTGCCACAGTTGGAAGCAGGCCAGCCCTGGGCACCAGCCCGACCCCAGGCACGCCATAAAAGGCCATGGCTTCCGGATCATGGGCATGTCCACAGGAGACAGTCAGCACCCACTCCCATGGACAGCACCGTGAGCTGCATGCATGTGTGCAGGGTAGGGGAAGGTGGGGTGGGCCAGGTTGCCCCTGGCTCACCTGCTACCCACGCTGAGACCCTTCTGTGACTGGACATCCTGCTCTTGGCTGCTACCCCATCGAGCAATGGCCAGCCCTGTTCCCAAGGAACCATGGCGTCCCCATGCAGCAGGGCCTGCCCTGCAGGGCACACATGCCAGTGATCCTGTGACTTCCCTGTCCCTTAGCCGGCGGGGGGGGGCGGGGGGCTGCTGCCCAAGGTAGCGGAGAGGCAGGGACTTAGGCGCTGTGTTGCAGAAATGACTCACCATCTCTCCTCCTTCTCTTCCTACAGCCCCACCATCGGCGGCCCAGGCCAGCCCCACTTCTGCACCAGGGCCAGCCAGCCTCATCCCCCACCCAGAGCCAGGCAGCCCAGGACCAGCACCCGTGCCAGCTGGTACCCCACCACCATGACAGCAGACCTACATCACCAGCCTCAGGAGGCACACTGACCTCACGGAGTGGTGGCTGGCATGGGAACAAGAGTGGCGGGAGCGGAACCAGGAGTGGCAGGTGCAGGCCTGGGACCAACTTATGGCCAGGTTCAATGCCGCCACTGTCATCTGACAGGCATTGCTGGCCCTGGTAACGGCACCTGCAGCCCCGCTCCCCCCGAGGCCCTGTCTCCCCTGCCCCCAGTGCCCTGCCCCAAGGCATGCTGCGAGCCCTGCAGTGGGTAATGGCCATGGCCACCCCCTCACTCCCCAGTGCCCGCCACCATGCCAGCCTTCCCTGCTCCCCCAGCCCCTGTGCCATGGCCACACCCTGTGCCCCACAATCCTCCCTTCCTCACCTCACCGAGCCCAACCCTGCCGCAGCACCACCCCATCCATCCCTTCCCATGCTCCCAGCCGCAAGACAGCCCCACCAGGGACCCCGAACCCGCAATGGGAGGGACTTCCACGGCCAACACCACTTGGGGTCCCACTCCTCTGAAGCATCACAGCTCCCCACACCATCCCTAGACTGAGGTGCCCCACTTCCAAAATCAGATGCTTCCCAGCCCCTGTCCAAGCCCCCCCCATGCATTTAGTTACCCATAATTTTACATAGCTCTCAGCACACTTTTTTTTTTGCACACCTTCTTCTGTATTCAAGTAAACAGTTGATTTTTTTCACCACCCCTGTGTCCTTCATTACTGGGGAGAAGTGAGGAGGCAAAGGGGACAGTCATGGTGGGGATGGGGTAGGACTGTAGGCCCGAGAACCATGCTGGAGGTGCCCTGAGGAGAGTCCTTGGGAGCCGCAGGTGAAGGTTTCCCATAGAACCTCCCCGATCCACACTCCATCCACGCGGGCCTGTCAGACCAGTGCTGCAGCTGGTTGTTCATAGCTGTGGTCAGCGTTCGTCCCTCACTCCAGGAAGGAGGCCTCTCCCTTCCCCTCCACAAGACTGTGGAGGGCACAACAGGTGGCCACAACTTGTGGGACACTGTTCTCCCCCACGTCCAGCTAGGTAATGAGGAACTAAAAACGTTCCTTCAGGTGGCTGAATGCACACTCCACCTGATTCCTTGCCCAGTTGAGGTGGGCATTAAGCAAGTCTTAGATGGGGTCCATGTGGCCAGTGTAGGGCCTCATGAGCCAGGGCATGAGGGGGTAGGCAGCATCCCCCGCCATGCATAATGGCATGCCCATGTCCCTGGCCACCAGCTCCCGGTGGGGAATGTAGGTGCCCACCTCCATCCTCCAGAACAGGACAAAGCTGCAGTACACCAACATGTCACATGCCTGGCCTGACCACCCAACACAGATGTCCAGGAACCATCCCCGGTGTCCAGCAGGACATGCAGCACAATCAAGCGGCACCCCTTGCATTTTATGTACCGTGCCACACCGTGGTCTGTGGCACAGATGGGGATGTGGATCCTGTTGATTGACCTGAAGAAGTTCAGGAAACCCAGGGCAGTGAAGCCGGCCATGACCACATCCTGGTCTGCAAGGCGGACCACCCTCCAGAGCAGGATGGTGCTGATGGCCATCACTGCCTACCTGTAAGGGGAGGAGAACACACATGTGAGGGACTGTGGGAGGGGGGTCCCTGGGTCTCCTGCCCCCTCCCATCCCCTCTCTCCTGAGATCTCTAGGCACCCTCCATGAGAGGCTGCTCCCCCAGCAGCAGGTTTGTGAGAGGGTTGCTCAGCACAGTCCCCCTGGTATGGGGCTCCCCCCTCTCCCCACTCTCCCTCTCACCCCTGCCACCGGTCCCTGAGGGTTCCCCTTGGGCAGGATCCTCCTCCCACTCCTGCCTCTTCCTGTGCAGGGCCTGCAGCCCAAGAGTGCTTTACCTGCATGAGAACAGCCCAGACAGTGGATTTCCCCACACTGAACCAGTTGCCCAACTAGTAGTAGCTGTCGGGGGTGGCAAGCTTCCATAGGGTGATGACAACTCACTTCTCCGGGGGGTGGCAGGCCACATTTGGATGACCTCCCTGCAGAGGGCCAGGGTGAGCCAGGTGCAGAGCTCCAGGAAGGTCTCCTTCCACATGCAGAAGTTCTGGAGCCACTGCTGGTCATCTCACTGCCCCAGGACCAGCCTGTCCCACCTGTCGGAACTGGTGATGTACCTCCAGACCCGTGTGCCTGGTCACACAGCAGGGCAGGCACAGGTGGGGCATTGGGGGACCAAGGCTGTGCTCCTTGGTCCCAGTGTCAGGCCCATTCCCCCAGGGGACGTGAATGACAGCAATCAGCCGCATAAGCAGCAGCTCAAGCAGCAGGGAGTGGGTGCAGAGCAAGCCCGGGGGCTGCGCTGGCACCACGGCTGACTGGAAAGACAACACTCTATCACAGAAAGCGTGGGAGCCCTGCACGTGGGAGGGAGTGTGGGAGCCCTAGCTTTGCTGTCCCTGAAGGAGGAAAGCAAGCATCAGCATGGGCAGGGGACACAGGTTGGGGGAGTCCCTTTAGGGGCACACCAGACCAGGTCTCCCAGCAGGGCTTGCCTTCCATGTGACCCTGTCTGCCGCAATTCCAGAGCCCATTCTGTCAAGAAAGCGGCCAGGGAGTCTGGTCACTTTCTGTCAACAGAGCAGATCATTTTTTCGATCCGCTTTTGTGTGTGGACACAATGGCCGTGTCCACACTAGCACAAATCTTCAAAATGGCCATGCAAATGGCCATTTCGAAGATTACTAATGAGGGGCTGAAATGTATATTCAGTGCCTCATTAGCATGCCACCCACCACAGCTCTTTGAAATGTCTGTGTTTCGAGCCGCATGGGAGCGAAACATGGCAATTTCAAAGAGCTGCGGCTGGCGGCATGCTAATGAGGCACTGAATATGCATTTCAGCGTTTCATTAGTAATTTTTGAAATGGCCATTTGCATGGCCATTTTGAAGATTTGTGCTAGTGTAGACATAGCCAATCTGTCAACAGAGGTTTTGTCTGAAGTCCTCTTCTGACAGAAACTTCTGTCGACAGATTGCTCTAGTGTAAACATAGCTTGTATGTTTCCCCTCTTCCTGGGTATCAAAGCCTTTCCATACAAACTGGCTCAGGCAGCCTTCCCACTCAGTGCCACAGAATGCATTGCTACTTCCCCAGTGCCTGGTAGGGAAACCCAAGCCTGCTCTCTACTCCAGGTTCCAATTCTGCGATCCTCTAATTATCAGCTCAGATCTGCATCAACTTACACCTTGCTACAATTGCTCTGAACTTTTTCTTACACTCCTTACCTATAAATTTTCCTTTATCCTTCCCTTATCCTGAGAGTCACAAAGCTCCCTCACCGCATCCCCCTTCCGCTGTCAACTTCCTGGCTTCATCCTCCCTCACAGTGAGGTTCCTTAATCATTCAGATTACTTAGACTACCTGAGTCCCTCAGCCATAACCTATCTGGCTATCTGATCCCTTCTCAGCCACACTAGTTAGGCTAGTGAGAGCTGCGTTAAGACTGACTGAGATTCAACATACTGAGGCTACGTCTACGGTAGCATTCCTCTTTCGAAAGAGGCACACAAATGATGAAAATCAAAAATGCAAATAAGGTTCAGATTTACAAATCTGGAACTACATTTCCATATTCTTTCAAAAGAAGAAAAGCAATGTGGACACAGCTCTTTTGAAAGTAATCCCCATCTTTGAAAGAACACTTCTTCCTAAAAAAAAAAAAATAGGAAGGGTTCTTTCGAAGATGGACATTACTTTTGTAAGAGTTACATCTACGCTGCATTTCTTCTTTTGAAAGAAGCTCTTTCGAAAGGAGACTATGCAAATGAGGTGCCAGATATGTAAATCTGAACCTTATTTGCATTTTTGATTTCCCTCTTTTGCGTGCCTCTTTTGAAAGAGAAATGCTAGTGTAGGCATAGCCTGAGACTTTCCCTGCTAAAGAGGAAGGAGAAAGAAAGGAAGTCTTAAAACATTGCAAGGATGGAGAGTGAGCATAAGAACATAAGAATGGCCATACTGGGTCAGACCAAAGGTCCATCCAGCCCAGCATCCCATCTGCCGACGGTGGCCAATGCCAGGTGCCCCAGAGAAGGAGAACAGAAGACAATGATCAAGTGATTTATCTCCTGCCATCCATCTCCTGCCCTTGTTCTGAAGGCTAGGGCACCATACTTTATCCCTGGCTAATAGCCATTTATGGACCTAACCTGCAAAAATTTATCAAGCTCTTTTTTAAACCCTAATAGAGTCCTGGCCTTCACAGCCTCCTCGGGCAAGGAGTTCCACAGGTTGACTGTGCGCTGTGTGAAGAAAAATTTCCTTTTATTAGTTTTGAACCTACTACCCATCAATTTCATTTGGTGTCCCCTAGTTCTTGTATTATGGGAAAAGGTAAATAATTTTTCTATATTCACTTTCTCCACACCATTCATGATTTTATATACCTCTATCATATCGCCCCTCAATCGCCTCTTTTCCAAACTGAAGAGTCCCAGTCTCTCTAGCCTCTCCCCATATGGGACCTGTTCCAAGCCCCTAATCATCTTAGTCGCCCTTTTCTGAACCTTTTCTAATGCCAATATATCTTTTTTGAGTGAGGAGACCACATCTGCACGCAGTACTCAAGATGTGGGCGTACCATAGTTTTATATAGGGGAAGTATGATATCTTTTGTCTTATTATCGATCCCTTTTTTAATAATTCCTAACATCCTATTTGCTTTACTAACTGCCGCTGCACACTGCGTGGATGTCTTCAGAGAACTATCCACTATAACTCCAAGATCCCTTTCCTGATCTGTTGTAGCTAAATTTGACCCCATCATGTAGTACGTGTAATTTGGGTTATTTTTTCCAACATGCATTACCTGACACTTACCCACATTAAATTTCATTTGCCATTTTGCTGCCCAATCACTCAGTTTGCTGAGATCTTTTTGTAGTTCTTCACAATCTGTTTTGGTTTTGACTGTCCTGAACAACTTGGTGTCATCTGCAAACTTTGCCACCTCACTGCTTACCTCATTTTCTAGATCATTGATGAACAAGTTGAACAGGATCAGTCCCAGGACTGACCCCTGGGGAACACCACTAGTTACCCTCCTCCATTGTGAAAATTTACCATTTATTCCAACCCTTTGTTTTCTGTCTTTTAACCAATTCCCGATCCATGAAAGGATCTTTCCTCCTATCCCATGACCGCCTAATTTACATAAAAGCCTTTGGTGTGGGACCGTGTCAAAGGCTTTCTGGAAATCTAGGTATATTATGTCCACTGGGTGCCCCTTTTCCGCATGTTTATTAACCCCTTCAAAGAATTCTAATAGATTAGTTAGACACGACTTCCCTCTGCAGAAACCATGCTGACTTTTGCCCAACAATTCGTGCTCTTCTACGTGCCTTGTAATTTTATTCTTCACTAGTGTTTCTACTAATTTGCCTGGTACTGATGTTAAACTTATCGGTCTATAATTGCCAGGGTCTCCTCTAGAGCATTTTTAAATATTGGCGTTATATTGGCCATCTTCCAGTCATTTGGTACCAAAGTGGATTTAAAGGATAGGTTACAAACCACTGTTAATAACTCCGCAATTTCACATTTGAGTTCTTTCAGAACCCTTGGGTGAATACCGTCTGGTCCTGGAGACTTGTTACTATTCAGCTTATCAATTAACTCCAAAACCTCCTCTAATGTCACTTCAATCTGAGTGAGTTCCTCAGATTTGTCACCTAAAAAGGCTGGCTCAGATTTAGGAACCTCTGTAACATCCTCAGCCGTGAAGACTGAAGCAAAGAAATCATTTAATCACTCCGCAATGGCACTGTCTTCCTTGATCGCTCCTTTTATATCTTTATCGTCCAAGGGCCCCACTTCTTTTTTAGCGGGCTTCCTGCTTCTAATGTATTTAAAAAACATTTTACTATCGTTTTTTGAATTTTTGGCTAGCTGTTCCTCAAAATCTTTTTTGGCTTTTCTTATTACATTATGGCTGTGTCTACACGTGCCCCAAACTTTGAAATGGCCATGCAAATGGCCATTTCGAAGTTTACTAATGAAGCGCTGAAATGCATATTCAGCGCTTCATCAGCATGCGGGCGGCAGCAGCGCTTCGAAATTGATGCGCCTTGCCGCCGTGCGGCGCGTCCAGACGGGGCTCCTTTTCGAAAGCATGCCACCTACTTCGAAGTCCCCTTATTCCCGTGAGCTCATGGGAATAAGGGGACTTCGAAGAAGGTGGCGTCCTTTCGAAAAGGAGCCCCATCTGGACGCGCCGCGCGGCGGCAAGGCTCGTCAATTTCGAAGCGCCGCTGCCACCCGCATGCTAATGAAGCGCTGAATATGCATTTCAGCGCTTCATTAGTAAACTTCGAAATGGCCATTTGCATGGCCATTTCGAAGTTTGGGGCACGTGTAGACGTAGCCTATGACACTTAATTTGGGAGTGTTTATGTTCCTTTCTATTTTCCTCACTAGGATTTGACTTCCACTTTTTAAAAGCTGCCCGTTTCTCTCTCACTGCCTTTTTAACATGGCTGTTTAGCCATGGTGGTTCTTTGTTAGGTCTCTTACTGTGTTTTTTTATTTGGGGTATACATTTAAGTTGGGCCTCTAGTATGGTGTCTTTAAACAGTTTCCATGCAGCTTCCAGGGATTTTAGTTTAATTACTCTACCTTTTAGTTTCTGTTTAACTAGCTTCCTCATTTTAGTGTAATTCCCCTTTTTGAAATTAAATGCCAGAGTGTTTGACCGCTGCGGTGTTCTTCCCAACACAGGAATATTAAAAGTTATTATATTGTGGTCACTATTTCCAAGCGGTCCAGTAACAGTTACCTCTTGGACCAGATCCTGCGTTCCAGTCAAGACTAGATCGAGAATTGACTCTCCCCTTGTGGGTTCCTGTACTAGCTGCTCCAAGAAGCAGTCATTTAAGGCATCAAGAAATTTAATCTCTGAATCCCGTCCTGAGGTGACATGCACCCAATCAATATGGGGATAATTGAAATCTCCTATTATTACTGTGTTTGTTATTTTGATAGCCTCTCTAATCTCCCTTAACATTTCAGCATCACTATCACTGTCCTGGTTAGGTGGTCGGTAATATATTCCTAATGCAGGGAAAAGGAATAGTGTGAAGTATGTGACAGCAGGTAGCAACACACCTTTGGATTCAATCAGGGTGGATAAAAATATTTTTTATTTGAATATTTTTATTTAAATTGGATTTTTTTATTTTTTAAAATTATCAATAAAGTACTACATTTCTCATTTAAAAATAACAGTTTCAATTAAATCTCATCACAAACATGCTACACCGATATATACTGTCTCATAAGAATTAATTAATGGCAACTTGTTAGTGAGTTAAATAATTCACTTTGCAATGCTTCAAGACTCTCTCTATGCCTTTTAGTAGAACATGTGTAGTCCCAAGCTGTTTGCTATCTTGGACATTGCTTGGGGGAAAAAAAAAAGTTTAGCTTAGCTAATCCTTAAGGCTTATTTAATTAGTTGCCTAGATTTAGAATCAACCACCATCCAAGTATATGGTATAGAAAGCATCAGTAAGAGAAGACGAGAGCTGCCATGTACCACTGAGTATCATTTTCTTCTTTTATATTACACAATACATTATCCTTATCTACGGCCGACACTCCTGGGTCCTCAGCAGGAGGGAATGAACCCGCAACCTGAGGGACTGAAGTCCTGCGTGCAATCACATGAACTAAAAGCCAGCTGGCTCTCAGCCAAGGCTGCGGAGCAGAGACTTCACTCTCCCCTGTCAGTGGTCTCAGTGCCTCTGGGGTTACATACCTCCCCCATCTTAGGAAGCACATCCCATGCTTCTGAGACCTTCCAGCACCAGGGTGTCCAACCTTTTTTCACCGGGGGGGGGCACACGGCAATATTTTACATGTTCCAGGGGAGTCGAACACAAAATAGCCCCAAACACCCACCCCAGGCTTACACCCCTTGCAGCGCCAAACCACCCCCCACCACCTCAGCCTAAGAACCCCCACAGCCCCAAACTGCCTCCAGCCTATGACCCCCTTTAAGCCCCAAACCACCCACCACCCCCAGGCTTAAACTCCCGGCAGCCCCAAACTCTCCCCTGCCAATGCCCAGCCTTAACCCACCTCACAGCCCCAAACCGCTCTGCTGCCAGCTCCATGACCCAGCCAGGGCTCTGCCCCCAGGACTGGCAGCAGCTTGGAGCTCCAGCCGCTGGGGTGCTGCCGCTGGCCCCTTGCCCCAGCTGGGGCTCTGCCCTCCCTGGCCGCTGGCAGCTCCACTCCCCAGCCGCCAGTGCTCCACAGCAACTGGCCCCATGGACACTGGATAAAAAGGCTCTGCAGGCTACCTGTTGGACACCCCTGTTCTACCAGATCAGCTGGGACAAGACCCTTCTTGTAAGGTGGTCACACCAGCTCATCAGCAGAAGGGAATGAACCTTTGACCATGGGGGCTAAATTCCTCTGCTCTAGCACATGAGCTAAAAGCCACGTGGCTCTCAGACAAGGCTGTAGAGCAGAGACTTCAATCTCCCTTGTCAGTGGTCTCAGTGCTTCTGTGGTTACACTTATTTTGGCACATCTTGGTCACAGACCATAATGCCAATGCCATAACCCTGTTTCCTGTTATATTTTAGCAAATTCAGCTTTCCCAAGGGAACCTGCACTTGTTTTCTTTAAAGTGCTACATTTCTGCTGCTTTGTTCTGTTGGAGTACAGACTAACATGGCTACCTCCCTGTTTGCTCAAGAAACAGAAGTGCCAGTGAGTTCAATAGGCTTTCTCAAAAATTAAGCACACGCCAAGTGCAGTCATTCTTAACTTTTCTGATAAATTGGAATTGGATCTTCATCCTGGCTGGAAAACATTTAAATGATGAACCAAATATTAGAGTGAGAAGAACTGAGAAGAATGAGTATTCAAAATCATTTTTGAATGTTATTTAAGCGTAAGAGACTTAGGCTGTCTGTCTGCCACAACTTCAGAGTCCTCTCTTGGTACTTTTAGGGACAGTGCTGCAACTAACCACATTTCAGACACCAAAGTATCAGTAGCAAGCAAACATTTCAATCACCCAGTAAAACCACCAACATGGATAGGTTGTTTGTAAGGAACACCAACTGCCAAAAAGACACCATAGCTGTAATTATTGCTTAGTCCATTTATGCCACAATGTTTTCTTCTCACATTGCTTACAATAAATACCTTTATTGACACAGTTGAGTGCTTATGACCAATCTACACACCACCTGATGGAGCAGATTTTGGTGGAAGGTGGATAGATACAGTTTATGAGAAAGGACTTGAACAGTGTGTAATAAATACTGAGGGGAAATTTGCCAGTTTAAGCCTTGATGGGGGAGCAATGTTCACAATGATCCAGAACAACAAGAAGTCCTATGGCATCATATAGACGAACAGATATTTTGGAGCATCATATCTGTTAGTCTATAAGGTGCCACAGGACTTCTTGTTGTTCTCGAAGATACAGACTAACACGGCTACCTCTCTGATACACAATGATCCAGTAATCTGTGCCTGTGTGACAACAGAAGATGAGATTACACAATAGATACACTGGGAAATGCCTCCACATAATATTTAAATTAATTGGCAGTGAATGCTGTAATTAACTGTGAACAAAATCTCAACTGTCCCATGCAGTTTTG
Source organism: Carettochelys insculpta (assembly GCF_033958435.1). Taxonomy (NCBI): domain Eukaryota; kingdom Metazoa; phylum Chordata; order Testudines; family Carettochelyidae; genus Carettochelys; species Carettochelys insculpta. The sequence continues at coordinate 59,115,557 of NC_134140.1, read as the reverse complement.
TTATAGACAATGCTGCAAATGTGGTAAAGATCACAAGACACGAAGAAGAAGAAATGGAAGGATGCTCCTTAACAACACATGACTGCGGTGCCCATTTAATGCACCTTCTAGTCAAAGACTTAAAGTAGGGAGTAAAAGAAAATGTTGTTGAAGTCAGAAATGTGTCCATAACAACCATTTTATTTCAGCTTTAGTGAAGAGAACAGGCAGATCCACAATAATTTTCCCTCAGAATGTTTGATGGAATTCTGTGTTTAATTGCTTTGAACACTTTATTAAGCTTTGGCTTAGTCTCATAAAAGAAGAAAACGGTGATTAAACGAATGGAAGCATATCATTCAAAATATCTAACATTGGAGTAAATAAGTCCGTGGAGGATACGCACCGTATACTGAAGCCAATGATCCATACCCTTAAACAAACTTCAGAATAATTGCTGCTGCCTTGCTGATGCTGTCAAAATATGAAAGGCATTTCAAGTATCTGCGCTATAAATTAAAAGGCAATGGCCAGATAGGTATAATAGACGTGCCTCCTGGGCTACCAAATCTCATTTTATCTGGATTCTCAAGGTATTTGTGTTTTAGTAAAAGTCCCCACTTCCGGAGTAATAGGATTACATGAAAAACTTCAATTTTTCACTTTATAAAGAGTTTCTAACTTCAATAGTCATGCAGAAAAGTTTGACACGTCCATCCAAAAAGCTGAAAGGCCAGAAAGCAATAAAAAATATTTTTAAAATGATAATTGTGGAGGCATGGTTGGTGATTTACGAACGCCTGGGGTTGGCAATACTAGGAATGTTCACTCTCTCCTTTAAACAAACCGTTTTCCTGAGAGGGAGGGTAATATTTGATTACCCCCTGCTTCCCCTGAGCCTCGTCCAGGTATTCCCAACCTATGGGTCGCAATTAGATTTTTGAAGGGTCACCAGCTGAACTCGGAGCTGCGTGTGGCTCTTAAAGGAGCCATTTGCGGTTTTTTAATGCTGCCGCCTCTGGCAACTATCTATCAGTAGAGACAGCTGCTGGAGGTGGCAGCTATCTCTATCAACAGAGATAGCAATTACCTTATGCCTGGTGCTGAAAGCTTAACACTTGAGTTAATCAGCTTAACAACTGTTAAACCAATTAAACTAAGTCCTATTGGTTCAGCACAGCAGGGAGCTGAGAGCTACCCCTGTGTGCTCTACCTGCTGGGAGCCAGAGGGCTTGGGGGATCCAACCAGGCTAGCAGCCCTGGTGAATTGCCATGGGTCACTAAGACTTCCTGAATTGTTAGAATGGGTCCCCATCTGAAAAAGGTTGGGAACTGCTGGCCTAGAGTCAAAAGACTGTGACAGAGATGGTTTGCATCTAAAGCTTTGCTTATATTGCAGATGCCTACATTTGAAGCCAGGGTGTTCAGTTTATTACCACTTGGGTAAAAGTCAACCTAAAAAAGCGGGAAGGGGGAATGGAACGACAGGCATAAATGTTATACGCATGATTGTTGATAGCACCCCTGTAGTTCTGAGCCTGTGACAAAGCCCACTGGTATGATTCCCACTTGTGGCCCAATATGTCACTAGTTACCTTGTAACAGAGTCTCCAACAGTCAGCGCGGCTTGAAGGGCACGACACAGTTGTGGTTTAGCTCTCCGGCCAAGCCACACATGAGCCCCACACCTTCCAAAGTATCAAAGGCCCAAAAATAGAAAGCTAAATACTCAAAACAGGGTCATCCAATCAGTCTCCAGCAGGACCCTGCCCTTCTGCCTAGGCCTGGTAATCTGACAGCACTCTATTGGTCAGTCCCTCTCTGTCAGCGCTTATCTAGCCTGTGAGCTGACTCAAAAACTGAACCAAGGGTCTCAAACGCAATTTACCTGAGGGCTAGTGCCAGTCCTCAGATCCTCCTAGTGGACTAGCAGGCACCACCCCCCAGCAGAGCTCCAGGGGCAAGCGCGGGGGGTCCTCCATGCACACCCTCCCGCATGCCTCTCCCAGCTCGACCTGCTGGACAGTGCACTCCCCCTCTGTGCATCCCCCCCACTATGCCTGACGCCCCAGGCAATGTAAAACCCCCTGGGGGGCTCCCAGTGCCACCACCAGTGGTGAAGCAGAGCTAGGGTAGCTTCCAGGAGCTAGCTCTGCACCACTGCCAGCACATCCCTATGGTCCAGGGGAGGTGTGTGCCCAGCTGTCACACATCCATGGGATGGTTCTGCATGGCCACCGTGGGCCCCACGCTTTGCGGGGAGCTGGAGTAGCCACCCCAACTGTCCTTTGGACAGGATGGTTCCCCATACTCAGGTTAGCCTGCACAGCTCGGAAGGGTGGGGCCGGCAGCCTTGGTGGCGGGAGCCACAGGCAAATGGAACTATCCCACAGAATGTTCTGCTCCACTGTCACTCCCCAGACCAGCCCGCACCGGGGCTGGGGCTCTGCACTTGCCACCGCCACAGTGGAGCACCCTGGGAGATGGCTGTGGAGAGAAGCAGAAAATTCCGTGCCACTCTACTTCCCCCCAGCTCCCTCCGCCACATTGACACGTGAGCCCGACGCCTGGTGCCACGCCGCGCTGCTTCCTGCCTCACCCCCCCACACACAACCACCAGTAATCCCTGATGCTACGTCCAGGATTCTAGGAAGGAGTGAGATGTGGGGGAGAGGGCAGAACGTGGGCAGGGAAAGGCAGGGCAGGAGTGGAGCAGGGCCTGGATTTGTGGGGGGAAGGATATGGACACCCTCTAGAGGCACAGAGACTCACGTGGCAGCAGCCATGCACAGCACGGATTCTGGAACTACCTGGACCGCAGACAGCACCTCCTAGACCATGAGATTTGAGAGCCCTGCAATAAACTGTATCAGAGGAGGAATCAGAGCTCTACTCCTCTACCTAAATCAAACCTTACCTGAGCTAAGTTGCCTCCTTTTCATGCCGCTCACAACAGCTAACATCTGCTGCAGGTGTAGCAGTTGGGGCTAATTGGTTCTAAAAGCCTCATTAACTTCCTACTTGTCAGTGCTGGCAGTGTACATCCCTGTACAGAGCCAAATCTTGTCATCTTTATTCGGGTGAAGTTCACACTGAAATCTGTCTCTCTGTTAGCACATGTATACAATGTCAGCCACAGGTACCAGAATGCCTAAACACGTAAAAGGTAGTTTTCTTGAGGCAGGACTTTGGATTTGGGCTCTTATTTGTATAGCTTCTGTGACCGCAAAATGTAATTTTCTGGATGCACAGAGTCTTTTTTTTAAATGAAGTTTAGCAAGAGGTCTAGTCTCAATAAAATGATTGACATTGCATTAAAGAAGACTGTTGCAATGATTTGGTGGACTCAGATCTTGTATTTACCAGAGGGCCAAAGAATTCCAAATTTACAAAATGATTTACCAACTACAGAAATTACACTGATAACTTCACTCAGTACTAAAATGCAGCTACTTCTGGGGTAGAATGTGACAGTACATAGAACAGTGAGTGAAAAATAGTATCACACCCATTTGAAAATATAGGTGTAGTTTTTGTGGGAAGATTGTAATTATCTCAAATGGATTTGGATAGAACACCAGGATTACAGCTCCCTCAAATACACTACTGCAAAAAAAGTGTTGTGAGCTATTTGATAATTACATAGATCAGGAACACAGTTTTAATTTTCAGCCAAACCTCATCATCTTCCCCCTCCACAGTGTCAAGCTGGGGCACTGGGTGATCATGAACTCAGGGAAAGGCTATGAAAATGGATCATCAACAATACTTTCCAGTCGTGCTGTGGTACTTCCTGAGATCTCTCTCTCAAATTCTCGGACCATGGTTGACCTTGTTTAGCAAAACCAAGTATGGTCTTACGAATTGAAGAACTTTACTCTTTCTAATGTTTTCCTTTCAGGCAACTACTTCTGAGAAGCCAGAAAAGACTCTGTCAAATGATTAAGATACTCTGCTATCGGCTAAATCTGTTACCTCCTCTGCATTCCTACAGTAACGAGTGAAGTGGATTAGACATTGGACTTGGGTTTCCAGCATTATACAGTAGTCCCCTGAGATACACAAGGGCTCTGTTCCGCTCATCCCCTGTGTACCTCGAAGTCCGCGTAAGTTGGGGGCTTGGGCAGTGGGTTGGGGTGTGGTAGGGGGATGGTGGGGCTAAGCCTGGGGTGGGTTAGGGTTGCGAGGGGCAAGGGGGTGGAGTTGAGATAGGGTGTGGGGGGGTTGAAGCTGGGATGCAGGGGGTTGGGCAGGGGGTTGAGCCAGCTCGGGGATTGGAGCTGGGTCCGTGGGGGTGGTGGGTACAGGGTAGGAGCCAAGCCCTGTGCACACCCGAGCGTGGGCGGGGGGCTGGAACCTAAGGCCCATGTGTGGGTTGGAGCCAGAGCCCCCAGCATGGTCGGGGGGTGAGTTGGGGCCATGAGGGATTGAGCCTGGCAGGAGGGGGAAGAAGGGGATTTTAGCCCCATTAACTGCCTGCAACAGCAGGCAGCTAGGGGGCTAAAACCCTTCTCCCTACCTTCCCAACCTGACAGCAGTGCTGCTCTGGGAAGGCAGGCAGCTAGGTGGGCTAAAAGCCTTCTCCCTGCCTTCCCAGAGTGGCGCCTAGTGGTGCTCTGGGAAGGCATAGGGAAGGGGCTCTTTGTCTGCCTAGCTGCCCACCGCTGTAGGAAACTAGGCAGGCTGACAGCCCAGCAGCTTCACACTGTGCGAAAGTCACACTAAAGCAAGTTTCATGCACCATGAAGATATGTAAAGTGGGGTTTACTGTTCCACAATCCATTGCTAATTAGCCTCATTAGATTTGTTTTGCTAACACAAATCTAAACAGCCTACCAGGTCCTCCACAGAACATCACAGTACCCATTGCCGTAGTTAATGCTTTGTTAGTTTCCTTTTTAATCAGTATGGCTCTTCCTGTTCACCTGTTCACCTCATTCATACTGAGTACAGATGATGCACCAATTACATCAAGAAGGCTACTAAAATGAGTAAGATGAACCTAAAATCTAGAGTCCTACATTAGTGAATTAATGCAGATAAAGGTTAAAAAAATCAAAAAAAACCAAGAAAAAATAAACTGCTTCACCCAGCCTATCACAGTAGAATGTTGCCCCATTTTTGGTAAGTCTCCTTTTGAAAATACACCTGGGTTCAAATAAAGCAGCGAGATTAATCTAAGGATAAGTATCTCAGTCTCTCTATAAAAGACCTATTGAGGTATGCAGTGTTATTGTAGCCCTGTTAGTCCCAGGATATTGGAAAGACAAGATGGATGAGGCAATATATTTTATTGGACCAACTTCTAATTTCTTACCTGAATTCCAAGTAACTTTCCTGATTTTTTTCCCTTCCAGTGTGGTGGTTTCTTGTTTGAGGGTGTCCCCTTTGTCCTAGGTGAGATGCGATAAGTGGCTCCTCTGTTTCTCTGGGTCCCTATGCAGAGCTACTCAGCATATTTGGAGCTTTATCCTGGGCTATGCAGAGACTATGACAGGCAATCCTGGGGATGAGTCTTTTGTTTCTTACATTGGCTCAGGAAGTAAGTGTGGCTCTTAAGTTTTGCTCCTTTGCTCATGCTGGATCATTTCTATTTCAGCCTTCATCAGAACAACAACGCAAGAATGGCCGTAATGGGTCAGACCAAAGATCCATCTAGCCCAGCATCCTGTTCCCCGACAGTGGCTAATGCCAGGCCTCCCAGAGGGAATGAACAGAAAAGGCAATCACCAAGTGATCCATTCTGTCACCCATTCCCAGCTTCTGACAGAAGCTATGAACACCAGACCTACCCATCCTGGCTACCCGGACCTATCCATCACATATGTATCTAGTTCTTTTCTGAACCATATTAAAGTCCTGGTCTTCACAACACCCTCTGGCAAGGAGTTCCACAGGTTGACTGTGCATTGTATGAAGAAATACTTCCTTTTGCTGGCTTTAAATCCGTTTCATATTCATTTCATTTTGGTGGCCCATAGTTCTTGTGTTATCGGAACAAGTAAATACCATTCCTTACTTATAGGTTCTCCACACCTCAGTCATTTCCTCCGTAGTGTCCTCCTTTCTAAATGAAAACTCCCAATCTTTTTAATCTCTCCTCAAATAGCAGCCATTCCAAACCTTAAGCATTTTTGTTGCTGCCTTCTGAACTTTCTCCAAGGCCAAAATATCTTTTTGAGGTGAGGCGACCATGTCTGCATGCAGTACTGGTGATATGGGTGTACTGTGGATTCACAGAGAGGCAGTAAGATATTCTCCTGTCTTATTCTCTATTCTCACGGTGTCCAATATGATTTCCAGTCCCCACATGTGGCCAACTGGACACTGCTGTGTGGTGAAGCAGCTAATCAAAGCCGCACACATGGATAGCTCTCTGCCAGCTCCCCACACGTGCCTCACTACTTGGTAGGACAAGCGCATGGGGGCAGCAGCAGAGGTGGCTCCTCCTGCGGCTCTGGTGGCCCCACACGGCTTGTGGTGGGGGCTCCAGCTGCTGGGGCAGCTTGGCTCTAGCCATGAGGGCCGGCTTCTGCGGGGAGGCTCCAGCCACTGGGTGGCTTGCGCAGTGAGTTTAGCTCAGCTCCAGCCATGGCGCAGCAAACATGGGGCGGCTCAGCTCCAGCATGGGGCACGTGGCTCAGCTGCAGGGTGGCTTGCTTGCACATGGTGGCTCCAGCGGCAGCAGGAGCGGCTCCGGTCAGTCACCAGCACTTTGCATGGTGGGGAGGGTGCCTGGCTGGCCGGGGTGCTGCCTGGCTCTGGGGGGGGGGGGCACCTGGCTGGGGTGGGTGTGTGGACACCACTGCTCTCTCTGTTTTAACATGGCCTAACCTTGCTTTCCTGAGGGCTACTGCTGCACCCTGACTGGCTGTTTTCAGAGACCTGTCCCCAAGGACTCCAAGATCTCTCTCTTGCCTGGCCAGAGCTCAGCGAGACCCACCTTTTACCCCGGCAGTGGGGTTGCTAGTTGCCCATGTGCATTACTTTGCCTTCATCAGCTCTCCTGGGGCCTGGCAAGATGGTACTGCCCGGCCCGGCCCCTCACACGGTCAGCTGCAAATGGCGCGAACGGGCTGGGGTGTGACTTGGGCTGGTGAAGGGGGCTGACTAGTTTACAACCGGGGGCAGCTGCTGCAAAGGCCGGAGGGAGGCGCCTCCGGGCCAGCCCGCCCGCCAGCCACTGCAGGCGGCGCGGGGCACTTTCCCGCCCGCGGCGCCCGGCTCTGGGGAGCTAGAGGGGCCGGGCCCGGCCGCGCCCCAGCCCCAACGCGCCTGCGTCTGTGCAAACCCGCGCTCCTCTCTGTTCCTTCCCCCGGGGCGTCCTTCGCAGCAGGCGGGAGCGGCCGGGTTCCGCGCGGAGGGAGCCCAGCACCAGCCCGGGGCAGCCCCAGCGCCCTGCTCGGGCGGGACCGGGACCCACCCCACCAATAGCTGCGGTGACTGCGCCCCCTGGCCTCTTGCTGAATGGAGGATCCTGCCCGCAGGAAAGCCACTGCGCGCTGGGCCCCTGATTGCAGGCTCGGGCCCTTCATGCCCTGGGGGCGGCGGTCCTAAAGGACAGAGGAAAGGCCCCATTGGGCTATTTCTCCGAGCTGAGAGCTTCAGCCCGCTGGGCGCGTACCGCGTGCAGGTGCCAAGCGCGTTGTGGTTCACTAACGTCTGCGCCAGCTAAAGGCGTCACCCACCGCGGTCTCCTATCGGAAGAGAGAAATGCGGGCAAAAGCGACTGAGGACAGTGCGGGACAGGTAGCGGGGCAGCGAACCGAGCACAGTCTTGCTCTAGGAGAATCCAGCGTCATTGCAGGGGGGTTTAAAGGGCAAATAAATACTCCTCTCCTCTGGAGGCGCTGCAAAGAGTGCGAGGGGGTGAGGGAGATTTCCCCACCAGCTCCTAAATTCTGCTGGAGCTTTTCTTCTCCCTGCGATCCGAGCTATAAGGAAAAGAAAAATGCAAACGTGTCCGAGTTCCTAAACCGTAACATTTGCAGTTCTCCAACTGCACCAGCCCCACACCTAGCAAACCCACTTGTAAAGGTCAGGCCGCTCCTTCCCAGCCTTCGCTGCCAGACGGAACCGGCAGAGTGGCTTGGGGTTGCGACTCTGCGGCAGAAAAGAAGAAAATAAACAAGTCTAGTGGTGTAAAAAGTTGTCTTGCTGATGCCTGCAGCTGCTGGTTAACACAGGCTGTAAGAGGATCAACTCCATCTCGGCTGGCGAAGGAAAGAAGAAAGAAGGGGGGAAGCCCCCTCACATTTGCTATTCACAGTTTAGTTAATTTGGATGATAACGGTTAGTTTTTAATCCCATTGTGTGAGACTGAATATACTGAAACCTACAAGCGTCCCGAAAGAATTATCTACTGCAAACAGAGCAGCACGCTGGAGTTTCCGAGCTTGCATCCAGTCTGGCATGAAAACATTTGGGAAGATGCTGTTACAAAATGACTTTCTTGTTTTAGCCGTGCAGGGTTCTAAACTCCTTGCATGGGGAAACCTCAGGTTTGATCGTTGGACTAAGTATATTTGACTATATTGCACTTGAGGGCTGCGGGTCACCATTGCTGAGAAACAAGAACAAGAGTCTGTATTTCCAGTTAGGGCTATCCATGGAGCAAAATCAGATGGCTCAGGTTTTCCACACGTAAACTACAACTAATTGGAGGGGCGGGGATAAGGTAACACACTACATACAAATAAGTGGCTCTTTGGAAGAAATATGCTGGAGCTGAAAGGACTGGAACAAATGGCATTTTTATGATATTTCTCTGGGGAGTGCACCATGTCCCAGAGGGGCAGGACTAAACACTGGCAGTATAGATCAACCCCCTACCAACCGGCTCCTCCAAGTGAGGTTTTTATTTCCTTCCGCAGGGTAGAGGCACAATCCACCTTAGAGCTGCCGTTTAGTTAGTACATGTGTAAAGTGGGTTTCTTGTGGAGTGGGGGGGAGAAGGAGCCCCTATAGGAAAAGCAAGGGAGGTGGCAAGCAGCCGTGACCGAGCCATGGAAACGCGCTCAGAGGCCGTGGAGATGGGGGGTTCCCAGCCTCCTTTCAGCTGATTTCCTCTGATTTCTGTTTGTGTGTTTTCGATATTTTCCTCCTAAATCCCTTAAAAAGAGAGGGATCAACTTCCCCTCGCTCGCCCATTCTCCCTTTCTCCCCCCCCCCCGCCCCGGGACAAACGCTGCCATCCCCCCGTGAAGGAGTCCTCTGCGCTCTCGAGGCGAGAAACGCGGCTGCCAGAACAGAGGCCATAAAAAGTTAACAATGCTGTGAAAATATGTTTGCAGAAAATAGACAATTGTTGGATTAAACGTATTCAAGTATGAAATAATGCCTTTTTGTGTAAAAACTTCAGCAATGTGCGTGTACAAAAGTTCCCTGTGGCAGTTACTTGCTCCCTTTGTGAGCTGTGCGCTTTGGCGTCTCCACTTGGCGCATTTAACTCAGGGCCCTTTAAACGCGATTGTTTCTTTCTTTTTAATGACATTTACCGGATCAAAACATGCTGTTAATTCGATCAGAAAGCTTTACCCTCCCGAACAATGCCACAATAATTTCTCCTGAAGTTTGTTAAATTGACCAAAATTAGGCAAATGAATAGGGGGTCTGTAGGCGACCCCTCTTGCAGGTGACACCGAATAATGCACTCTCAGACCAGCTGCGATCTCCTCTTTATTTGCCCCTCTTTTCTTTGACCCGCATTATTAAAATTTAGGCCCAATGAAACTATTCAGACTTTTCAATGGGACATTTTCCTATAGGATAATAGGCTACAAATTGAGCCTCTCCAAAGGGGGGAGCCGGGGAGTAAAACAACAACACACAGACGCACATCACACAAAAAGGACCGTCGTGTGCCAAAGGCTCGCGGGAGCCTCCCCGGGCCGGCAGAGGGGAGGAGGGGAGACGGGGGGATCGTGTGCCAGCCCCCAGTCCCACACCTGCCGGGGTGTCCCAGCACATAAAGCGGTGTAAACAAAAACCCTCGCTGCCATCTCTCATAAAGATGGACGTGTCACCAAGTCGTGTGAGAAAAGCCTGGGAACAAACGGGGCCACTCCGTCTCCAAGGGCTCTCCCTTGAACTGGGCGGAACAGCCTATTAAGGGCTTACTTAATTACTGTAATGACTCTGGACAGGCTTTAAAATGCAGTCAGCGCTTGGCCAGGCGAGGGAGGGGGGCGCCTGGGATTTGTAAACAGGCGATCGTGTGAGAGAGACCAGGCGCTGGGGACGACAGAGGAGACCTTGTGTTTCACGCGCCGTTAGCGCGGTGCTGCGCCCTGCTCCCCTTCAGTCCTGTTGCCATGCAAATGTTAGTCTGGGGGCGATCACGTGTCCCCGGGAGGGCCACGTGGAGTAACAAAGCTGAGCTGCCCCTTGCTCGCCCCCTGGACTGAAAACAATTTTTTTTTTGCTCCCTTAAGGCTGATCTGCAATGCACACATTCCCCCAACGCCTCGCCCTAATCCGAGGGAATCAGGCAGGCCATGAATGCACCCAGTCGCCCCCCAGAAATGATCGCTTTATAAGCCGCCCGCTGGAGGTTGGGGGGCTCCAGTCCACCTGGGACGCTTGAGGCGACACAGCGGTTCCCCGCTGCCCGGCTCTCCCCGCCGGCCTCTCCCCAGCATGGCCTCGAAGCCGAAGGAACGGAAAGTAAGTGGGAGCCCCGCCGTGCGCACCGGGGCGGCCGCAGCCCTCCGGTGGATGGGCCGGGGCTGGGTCTCCGTCGCCTGGCCTCGTGCTTGGCTTGGGAAACAGCTTAGCGCACCAGGCTGCGCCTCGGCCACAGCCCCGCTGGGGAGGGCGGCGTGGGGCGGCGTCGGGTCAGTCGCTACCTCAAGGAGCTGGGCCCAGCGCTTCGCAAGGGCCGCAGCCCTCCAGTGCGATCCCCACGCAGCCGCTTGGCGGAGGCCGGCCTGAGGTTAGGGTATCTGGCCGGCTCAAGTCGGAACGCGCCCTGGGGAGCGTCCCCGCGCCCGGGGCCTGACCGCGTGGTGTGTTCCCCAGCGGACTCCGGTGTCCCACAAGGTGATCGAGAAACGAAGGCGGGATCGGATCAATCGCTGCCTCAACGAGCTGGGGAAGACCGTGCCAATGGCCTTGGCAAAGCAGGTACGCCCCGCGGCTCGCCAGGGAGCGCGCAGACGCGTGGCACGGTGACCCGGGGGGCAGTGCCAGGCCGCTGCGTGTCCGGGGGAAACGGGGGGCGGCCGGGAGCCGCTTGGGCTGGCCGGGCGGCCCCGGGGAGTTGCTGGCACAGACGCGTCCCAGGAAGGTGACTCGCGTTTCAAAGCCCCTGGAGCGTCCACCCTCCCGGGATTGAGCAGCCAGGGGTGTGGCTGACGCAGCCGGGAGGGCTCTGGCTCGGCGCCCCCCCGGGCGTCTCCTGAGGGCTTCGCGGGTGTCTTTTAGAGCTCTGGCAAGCTGGAGAAAGCGGAGATCCTGGAAATGACCGTGCAGTACCTGCGAGCCTTGCACTCCGCCGATTTCCCTCGCGGCAGGGAGAAGGGTAGGTACAGCCTTGGCACCCGGGGAGACCCCCACTCCGCGAACCTCTCGCCTTTGGATCGCCGAGCTGCGGGGGCGGAAATAACCCGCTCACTGGCTTACCTGGGCCGTGTTGACATTCAGCGGCTCCACGCCTCGGGCTCGGCATCCCCAGCGCCCAGCGGGGCTCGGACCTGCCCCGCGATCCCCTACCTGTACGTTGTTCCTTTTCCAGCAGAGCTGCTGGCGGAGTTCGCCAACTACTTTCACTACGGCTACCACGAGTGCATGAAGAACCTAGTCCATTACCTGACCACGGTGGAGCGGATGGAGACCAAGGACACCAAATACGCCCGGATCCTGGCTTTCCTGCAGTCCAAAGCCCGCTTCGGCAGCGACCCCCTCTTCAGCTCTCTGGGAGCCCTCCCAGAGCCGGACTTCTCCTACCAGCTTCATCCCGCTCCGGAGTGCCCGGCTTACAGTCCCACTGAGTCGGTGTTCCAGCAGGGACCCGGGGGGCCCTTCGCCTGGCACGGCCCTGCCAGGAGCCCCACTGTCCCTTACCTTGCCAGCTCAGCCAGGCCCCTGCCAAACCCCGGGCAGCAGCGCAACACCTTCTTGTCGTCGGTGCAGGGTCTGGACAGACACTACCTCAACCTGATCGGCCACCCCCACCCCGGCACCTTCAGCCTGCCGCCGGGCCAGCACCCCTCGGGGCTATAGCCACTCGGGCCGCGGGCTGCATATTTATACGGGGGAGGGGAGTCAATGCCCCACAGGCGCATCCATTCGCCTGCTGAGCTCTGGGCACACGTGCAGATAGATGCGCCCGGTGGGGAAGTCGCAGCGGTGGCTGCGTGGGGCGGGGGGGGATCCCGGATCAATGACAGCTGGGGAGCCAGGGGAGGTGCTTTCGCCCTGCGCCCTCGCCCCAGGTCCTTGCATGCCTCGGTTCCCCGCCCCGGCAATAAACGTGATGGAAAGGCTCTGCTCTGGCGTCCCGTGGGGGCGGGGGAGACCCAGTGGCTACGGCTGTGAGAGCGGGCCGGGCGGACGCGCGTCCCAGGGCGCACGGTGCGCTCCGCAGCCCGGGCGGGCGCGGGTGAGCTCCGCGAGTTAGCACGAGGCGCCCGGTGCCCCGGCGGGCGAGCGGGGCAAAGGGCGGCGGCGCTTTGCCGGTGGTCCCCAGCCCGCCCCGGGACCCGCCAAGGCGCTTTGCAGCTGCGCCTGGTTCCGTCGGGGCGCAGGCGGCGGCGGGTACGCGCGGCCCCCGCCGGCCGGAGGAGGGAGCTCCGCTCAGGCGAGCCGCGCGCTGTGGGCCCCGAGTGTGACTCCGCGTTACTCGGGCCTGGCTGCGGGTCCAGCGGGCGCGTTCAGCAGCAGGGCTGAGGCTGCGTGGGGGCCGGAAACGGGGCAGGGGGGAGGGGCCCCCATCCATTACCCCGGGAGGGACGAGCCCGGCTCCGAGGGCGAGCGGCAGGACGGGAGCGGACGAGAAGCCCTGGGGCACCTTAGAGACTGACGGGTATTTTGGAGCACGAGCTTTGCCGCTCGGTCAGACGCACGAGTGGGGCTCCCAGAGGCGGGTCTAACTGGACAGGCTCGTGCAAAGGGGGGAGCCCCCAGGAAGACAAGTATCGGAGGGGTTTCCCCGTCGCCTCCTTCGGGCTTCGCCTTCCGGCAGTTTATCTCCCTGGCCCGGGGAAGAGCAGGGCGGGATGCGGCCTGAGGAACAAAGCAAGACCGGGCTCTGTAGCAGAAGCGTCCCAGGCCGCAGGCTCGCTGGTGGGAAAACACACTCGGGAAAAGCCGGGCGTTTGGGGACTGTCCCGCCGGCTCTGGCTCGTGTAATGGCCGAAGCAGAGGTGCTGGGAGTCGGCGCAGCGTTTTGTGCGATCCAGGGTCCAGCCTGGCGCTGCAGCTCTCAGCAGCCCCCGCTAAAACTGTCCCAGCGCCCTGGCTTTTCTCATTATGCCCTGCAATGAAACAGCCGCGTCACCGCCTCTGAGCCGAGACCTGATCGACACGGGGGTGTCATGTGCTTGCAGGCGGGGCACCCAGCTTTCCGGGCAGCGATACTCACACTCCCTAGCAGACGGGGAGCCCTGCTAGTCTGTATCCGCAAAAGCAACGGCAAGTCCGGTGGCACCTTAGAGACCAGCAGATTTTGGAGCATAAGGTTTCGTGGGCAGAGACCCGCTTCGGAGGAAGCTTCTGCTCTAAAATCTCCGTTGGTCGGTAGGGTGCCAAGGGATGTCTGGTCGTTTTCACACCTCCTGGTGAGTGAGCTTCTGCCCCGGAGCGGGAGTGCCCTTGCTATAATCACAGAGGCGTCAAAAACAAAGGACAAGCAGGAGGCGTGGAGAGGGACCCAAGCCCCTCCGCTTGAGGGCGGAATCAATGGGCCGAATGCGTCTAGGAAAGCGCAGCGACCCCGGCGCGCAGGCAAACCATGGCTCGCCTAAGAGTCCCTCTCCCCAGCCCTGCCTTCCTTTGGCGCTCTTCGTCAATTTCAGCGCTTTAAATCCTCCTACCTCAGCCGCGTCACTCAGTAAGAACCCGCCTCGCCCAGGCGACGAGAGCGGTTGTTTTCTTACGTGCGACTCCTGGCGCGGCTACTTCTCGCGTGTGGCTGGCACTCCCCGATCCGTAAATGAACTTTTTGCATCGCACGCTGCGGCCTGGAGGGAGCTCTGCCCCGGATTGTTTACCCAGGTCATGGACTGGGCCGCCCCACAATTTGTGCACCACCCGCTCCTTTATGCACAGGCCGGCTAACAGCTCTTCTTTACAATGAGCCAAAAAAAAGTGTGACGTGGACCTCGCGTTTTACCCTGGGCGCCGAGAAAAGCCTGGGATTGCAGGCTGACAAGGAAGAGGCCGTGTTACAGGGGAACTGAAGGGGGTCGGGGGAAGGCTGTGTCACCGGGAGAAATTTGTGACCTTCAAGCCAAGCGAGGAGAGCACGAAAATAGCTGGTGTTAAAAATGTCCGTAGGGCCATGCGGGACACCGGGACAGCATTCAGGAGCAGAAGAAAGGCCGGTGCCTATTATGAAAACACATGTCCTACACTCATTTCCCCCAGCGCTTGGTGCAGAAAATGAAGCAGGCGTGCCGCGATTTTTCTTCTGCCAGCCTTAAGCCATTCTCAATCCCCCTTCTGCACTGAAGCATTAAAGATACAGTGTTACCCTGGAAATATACATTATTAATACACGCGGCGTTTTGCTCACTGTTAACCAAATGAGAGCAAACTCCGTCCCTCTGCTAAGTAGATTTTCTCCCCGGGATTAGCACGGGGCCACCACAGACAAACCTTTGGTCATTTACATAGACGTTTGCGAGCTCGCAGTGGCCCATGACAGTCTTTGTCACTTGAATGTTGCTGCTCTCGGTTGCTTTGTTCCTCCCGGCTGCATTTAACTGCGGCGGATAAACCCGGCCTCGGGTTGCCGGTGGCTCTCGGGTAACGCCTTCCTCCCAGCCCCCGCGCCCGCCGGGCTGTGGATGCCCCAGCCTTGGCCGGCGGTGGGATCTGACCCGAGGCGCTGTCCCGTGCCTGGCTTGAGGCCCCGCTTGCCCGGCGCGCTCCCCGGAGTGACCGGCCGGTTTCCAAGCGAGCCCCCGGGGCCGGGCGCAGCCGAAGCCTAAGCCGAAGCCGGCCGGGGCGCGCGCGGGAGGCGATCCATTGTGCCGCCGCTGCGAGGGACCAGCTCCCGGGCGCGGGGCTCCATCCCGGCGCGGGCAGGGACCGGATAACCAGCGCCAGGCACCCAACGGGGCTCCCCAGCCGAGCGGGGAACAAAGCCCCTCGCCTCGGCCGCCTCCTTCGTCCCGGGCTCGCTCGGGGCTCCGAGCGGCAGGGAAGGCGCAGAGCGGGGCGCGCACTGCGGGCGGGCCGGGAGGTGACGCCACCGCGGGAGAGCTGGGCCCGGGGAAATCCAGCCCGCTCCCGCGCGGCTCGTGGCCAGGGCTGGGGCTGCGCGGGGCGGCGCCGGAAGGCCACTGGCTCGGGGGGGATTTGTTGTGCGTTACGGGCCGGGGCGGGGTGTGAAGCGCCCTGTGGTGATCTAAAGGCGCCGCGCCCCTTCCCTGCGCGGGCCGAGGAGCCGCAAGGACACACGCGCTCCAGCAGCACAGCGGAGCACTGCACAGGCACCAGGCGGAGGCACCAGGCAGACACACACCGTCCCAGGGCGCCCGCGCACATTCGAAGGGACACACAATGACGGCCCGAGAAAAATGCACCCGGCCCCCCCCCCATATACTCATTCCCCAGCATAGAGACATCAGACACGCACACGCCCCTGGTGCAGACACACAAACCTATGGCGTGTGTACACACACACACACACACACACACACACACACACACACACACACACACACACACACACACACACACACACACACACACGCCTTGAGCACACGCAGCCACAACCACACTCGCTCAGAGCACCGTGCCATCTCTCCGCAAAGGCGTCCTCGTCCAGACCCTACAGCAGTGGGGCCCCCTAACGTGGCGTTTCTCGACCTTTTTTCATGACGGGTGTTCTCCTAGGGGAGTTGCTCACGTCCGTTCCAATGCCGGTGTGTGCACCTCCCTGCCCAGTTGCCAAATGTCTTCCCCCCCTCGGCCCCAGCGGGTAGCTGTCAGGTGGATGCAGCACCCCTTGGAGTGGCACCGAGATGCTGGACCCACCTCCCACGCCGAGTTCCTTCTTGCCGGCTACTCCGAGGGCGGGAAAAAGCGGGAGGGTTTTGGAAGGGACGTGAGCAACACATCTGGAAGAACACCCCTCATGGAAGTAAGCAACTGTCTTTTCTTCTTTGAGTGACTGCTCAGGTGCATTCCAATGTAGGTGAGTGCAAGCTGATGTCAGGAGGTGGGGTCGGAGCCCAGATTGATTGTAGTACAGCCTTGCCCACTGCAGCGTCCTCCCTAGAGTGCTGCATGCTTGTGAAACCGGCTGCAAACATATGCATGGAAGACCAGGTGGCTGCCCTACAGAGCTTCTCAATCAGGACATGGGCTAAGAATGCTGGTGAAGATGCCTGTGCCCTCTTAGAATGAGCCCTGATAGTAGGAGAGGGAACCCCTGTTCACTTGCTGCATTCCACAATACAAGCCACTGTCCAGGAGGAAATCCACTGGGAGGAAACTTAGAGGCTCTTCATCCTCGCTGCCACTGCAAGGAAGAGCTGCTGTGACTTTCTGAAAGGTCTGGTCATGTCTATATAAAAAGCCAAGGCGCAACGAACCTCCGAGGTGTGCAAACTCTGCTCCCTTGGGGTAGCATGAGGTTCAGAATAAAACAGGGGTAATGAAATATCCTGATTGACATGGGAAGAGGAGACCAGGTTAGGCAGTATAGCGCTCCCCCATATGCACCCACCAGCCTAAGTGAAGCATTGGTTACCAGAGACAAGGAAGGATGTGGAGGCATGAAGGGACTCCCCACACACACAGTCCAAGCATCCAACCACCAATGCAGGGTCCGTAACACCTGATGCAGCACTGTCTCTAATTTGTCTATATCGTCCCTCACAGTGCAGTACCCTGAAGCCAGCCACAACTGGAAGGGACGTAGATGAAGTCTGGCATGTAACCCCATGAATGTATAAGCTGCCATATGTCCCAGGAGCTTCATGCAACACCTGGCCGTCATGGCAGGAACTTGATTATGTCATTTATGCTGCTGGCCGTAGCAAGGAACTTGCTCTTGGGCAGGGAAATCCTCATGAGCACCAAATTCAGGAGAGCCCCCACAAACTCTGTTCTCTGTGCGGGGACAAGTGTCAACTTTGCCTCATTTACTAGAAGTCCGAGAAAGTTTGATGGATAAATCTTAAATGCTGCTGAACCTGGGTCTATGAGCTCCCTTCGACCAGCCAGTCCTCCAGGTATGGGAACAACTGGTTTCCATGCCTGTGGGGAAAGGCTGCGACCACCTCCATGCACTTGGTAAAGCCCCTTGGAGCTGCTGACAGGCTGAAGGGAAGGCCTGTGAACTGACAGTGTCCCCTGTTTACCACAACCCTGAGGAATCACCAGTGGGGAGGACAGATCGCTATGTGGAATTACCCGTCCTGTAAGTTGAGAGCAGCAAACCAGTCCCCCAATCCAGCAACGGGATAATGAGCCCCACAGAGACCATGTAAAACCTGAGCTTTTTTTACAAACTTGTTCAGGTCTTGCAAGTCCATAACAGGCCCCAGGCCCCACTGGATTTCAGGATTAGGAAATAATGGGAGTAAAACCCCTGACACCTGAAATGAGTGGGAACCTGCTCTATTGCCCCCCACTTGAGGGGCGACTGGATCTCCTGCCTGAGCAGGCTCCTGTGAGAGGGGTCCCTAAAAAGGGACAGGGAAGGGAGGGGGCAAGGGGGGGTAAGAACTGAATTGTATAGCATATCCCCTTTCTGCCGGGTGAAGGACCCACTGTTCCGATGTTATATGGCACCAAGCAGGGTAGAAAGCGGAGAGGCGGAATGAAAATAAAGGGTGTGCTGGGTCCAATACGGGGAGTGGTGTGGTGCTCCCGACTGCTCCTTCAACAGTTCAGTTTTGGGCCTGGCCAAAGCTTCTGCTGCCCCTGGCCACGCCGACTTGAGAGCCTCCTGCCACTGTGATCTTGCCGCCTATTTTGATCCCTAGGCTGCTGAGGGAACTGCCTAGGAGGTTAAAATGTCTGTGCTGCATCTCAGGAATATGGAGCCCCAGAGACCTCAGGGGAGCCCTAGAGTCTTTAAGACTGTGCAGCTTTTCATCTGTTTTCATAGAAAACAAAATGTTGGCCCCTCAAAGGTAAGTCTTGAATAGGCTGCTGCACTTCACAGGGCAGGCCAGAAACCTGGAGCCCAGCCGCCTCTGTTTCATGGCCACCCCGGACGCCATGACTCTTGTCACTGCAAAAGCAGCATCCAAAGTGACTTGTAAGGCCGCATGTTTGTTCTCCTCCACAATCACCGTAAATTCAGGTTTAGTATCCAGGGGAACAAACTCTGTAAATTTTGAGAGGGAAGACACTGTGTTATAGGAGCACCTGCTCACTAGGGCTATATACAGCTGTAGCCCTCCAGTTGAATAAACTTTCCCTCCATATAAATCCAGTCATTTTGCCTCTCTATTTTTGGGCGAGGGCCCCTGAAACCTTTGTCTCTCCCTGTGGTTGGTGGCATCCATGATCAGGGAGTCAGGAGGGGGGTGGGTGAACAGGTGCTCAATCCCCACAGAGAGGACAAAGTACAGTCTCTTATTTTTCCTTGCTGTGGGCTCAGCCGAGGCCAGCGTCTACCACATGGTCTTGGCTGTTTGGGCAATGGTTTTTATGAGAGGCAAAGCCACTCTAGTAGGACCTGATGAGGACAAAATATCCATCAGCCTCATCTTTGATCTCCTTTGCCTGCACCCCTAAGCCCTCGGCTACCTGGTGGAGCAACTGTTGGAGGGCTCAGCCATCATCCAGAACCAGGGAAACAAATGAGGCAGCAATTGCTTCCTCTGGGGAGGAAGAAGAGGAGGTCCCCGCCTGCACCATTCTGTCTAGATCCGTGGCCATCGACGGATCCAAAGTGCTCCCTCCTAGGTGCGGTAGAAACAGCTGCAATGCCTGTATCACCACGCCCACAGTGGGTGGTTTCAAGGCCTGCACCACTAAAGGAGGAGGAGCTGAAGGAGCTGCCAATACTGATGGCCCCCGGAACACCAGTACGTGGACAGCACTGAAGCACACGACACCAGAGCAGAAGGCAACAAAACTACCAGAGCCAACACCAGCATCAGCTTGGAAGGGGTCAGTGCTGAGGAGAACAATGAGGACCACTCCGTGGAGATAGGCTGCTCCAATGACGCATCCCACGGTGGTGGTCCTAGTGAAGATAACAGTGCCAAACATGGTACCAGGGGAGCTCCTGACACTACCATCAGTGACAGGGCCCGGGACTGCAGCCAAACAAAATGCTCCTGGAACTCACAGAAAGCCGATGGAGTCCAAATGGGCCATTGTGGTGCCAACTGCCAGTTCAGTGGCCAATGCCATGTTGAATGCCGACTCTAGCGGGAAGAAGAATGAGCACTTGTATTACTGCCAGAGCTGAAGAAGTAGGAGTTGGACTCTGACCTGGATGCCTCCAATGATGAAGACCAAGGTGACACTTGACCCAAAGGCACTTGAGTTGGCACCAAGATGGTGCCTGCATGAGCACTGAAGTCACTGCCAGGACTGGGGGCAAAGGTAGATGCACCATTACGGCTGGTTTGCCCTGAGAGAGAGGACAACTGGGCATCTGCCTTGTGGGTGTAGTTCTCCTTGGTGGTGAGAAGGGTGCTGTGATCTGGAACAGGCTCTGTGCCGCTCTGAATGCCTCTGGCATTGATGGCATCTCCAGAGAACGAGGACTGGATCTCTGGACTGGGGTCAATGCTCAGCCTTCCCAGACACTCCCATGGCGCAGCTCAGCCAACAGCACCTGGGGAATCCTCCCTCTATTTCAGTACCATGGGGGCGTGACCCCTGTTGTGCCTCTTCTTTTTGTGAGGCACTGCGGATTGAGATTTATGTCTCCTGGGAGGGTGAGGTGCCAGCCCTTCACCAAGGTGCTGGGCTCCCTTCTCCTTCATCAATGCCATGTCTGAGCCTGCTGCCAATGCACTCCGTACTGACTATGCTCTGCTCCGCTCCATGGATGGGGACTTCTCCGGCTCGAGAGCTGCCTCTCTCAGAAGGATTGTAAGGTGCTGCTCCCTGTACTGTAAGGTCCTGGGTTTAAATGTCCTAGAAATACGACAGCGATCCTGTTGGTGGCTCTTGCCCAAACATTTAAACAGGTGGAGTGCAGATCGCTTTTTAGCATGCGCTTGCCACAGTCTTCCAAAGCCTTGAAGCCTGGGGACTTCGGCATGCCACCAGCCTCCCGACTCAGGCCTGCCAAACTACTCTTACTATAACAATTACAACTATTGAACTATTTAACAAGTAGCAACTAATTTAAACTATCTACAGATAAAGACTAACACTACCAGCTACAGATGAGTGCTCACACCAGCCAAGGGGAGTTCCAGCAACTGATACTGCAAGCAAGAAGGAACTGAGCGGGGGTTTGCATCGGGTCAGGTCAGGTGGTGCCTATATTGGCCACCATATTGGCACCATTCCAGGGGGCGCCGCACTGACTCGCTGGCTACTGGCTAGGGGAAAAAGACTTCCGGCAATTGGGCATACGCATGTGCTCACATCTACATTGCAATGCACATGAGCAATCACTCGAAGAAGAACAATAAGAACCCCCACAACTTTCAGACATATATAAATATATATTTATAAATTTATTTTTATATGGCTATATAATATATATATATATATGTAGAGAGAGAGAGAGACAGAGAGAGAGAGGAAAAAATAAATATATAATATGTGGCTCAATGCCCTTGCCCCCAGAGCCAGGCCCCCCAGCCCCTCATTTTAACTCATCCCCCACCCCTCGTCCAGAACCAGGCATTTCCCCCACCCACTCTAACCCAATGCTTTGGACTCACTGGCGCCACTGCTATGCACTTCTCCCTCCCTCCTGGGGCACGCGTGCAGAGTGGTGGACAGCACTCCCAGCGTGCGGCTCCCAACAGGAGCCACATTTCATTGGTCAAAGAGCTGCATACCCTTCCCCCCACCGACTTCTCTCACGTAGCCCTAAGGGTTGAGAAAACACTGCTCTGATGACATGATGTCTCCCTCAGTTAGTAAATGGCCCCTCTCACAGTACTGTTGGTGTGCCATACAACCATCAAGGATGTGATTCACACAATGCCCTCTGAATGAGGGGAGTGCTACCTGCAGCATATCAGAGGCCGCTGAAAGGTTGAATTACTTGCAGAAAGTTTGTGAAACCGCCCCCGCCCCTCCCAGTGAACTCAAATCTCCTGATTCTTACACCAGTGCTGTGGCCAAAAGATACTTTCCTCCTCTTTAAAACAGATGTTCATGAAGGGTCACCGATCAATTGGCACCGACGTGATAACAATATAGCACTCCCCGTTTTATATATTTGGAAGCCAGTATTATATTGTGCTCTCCTGTGGTAATGCCCAAAATTGCACAGGGAGCAAATCACTGACTCCATGCTCATGGGAACAATATGAGGGCAGACACCCCACTCACATGCATAATGCCCTTCCTGGTCACAGGAAATTATCATGCTACTCATGGTGTTTGCTGTTCTATACAGCTCTCTCTCCAACTGGCATTTGGCAATGATACAATAGTTCACATATCACTGGCCTGCTTTACTTCCCTGCTGTGATATCTGATGACGTGGGTCTTATCCACAGAAGCTCATCACTTAATAAATAAAAATGTTAGTCTTTAAGGTGCTACAGGACTGCTTGTTTTTGTTTTTGTTTTCGTTTTTCTGCTGTGATATGTATAGGGTGGCAGTGCTCCAGCCATTTTCATCTGGATATCCTCATGCTAAGAGGGGAGGCATTGGACGTTTCTGAGTACGGCTGCGAGGAACATGGTGCATTTTCCTGCAGAGCATGTGGGAGCTGGATTATGGCTGTCACAAATGGCCAGCCCACGTCAGTGGCATAGAGAGGAGGTAGCGAGGGAATGTTCACTATCTAGCTGAGATCCTTGTTGTTAATATTTGCTTTGGGACTTATCCAATAAGTGCCCAAAAAAGACAGACACAGCTGGACAAGCAGAACACCCGCAGTGACAGGTGGGTGGACATGTAGCCTGGGGCTGTACAGCTTCTAGGAATCAGCACAGGACCCGCTCTGTTTTGTGGGGCTGTGCCACAGCTAACCACTTGTGGTGACAAGAGAGACTGTAGCTGGGACATGGTGGGCAAGCAGCACCTCAACCCACCATCCAGACCTCACAGCAGAAAGAGGCCCTACCATAAGTCCAGCACTCAGCATTCTCCAGTCTGCTGTCTGGTGACCAGGGCAGGTGGGTGGATCGCCTCCTTTCCAGCCCCCACCCCCACCCTGGAACTCCCTCAGTCAAATACGGATGTGATGGGATGGACCCACCAGCCTGGATTCCCTTTGCCTGTTTTGCTGAATTAAGCTCTCCTGTCCCTTGCAGCAGGCACTGATAGATGCAGACTGAAGTCAGCTCTGTAGGAGAAGACCCCCAGTACTCACGTGCTCACTCCTTTTGGGGAACAAATAAAAAATGATACTGTCCGGTGCTGTATAGAAAGATCTGCACAGCGCAAGCTTGTAAACAT
This sequence comes from Carettochelys insculpta, assembly GCF_033958435.1. NCBI lineage: Eukaryota > Metazoa > Chordata > Testudines > Carettochelyidae > Carettochelys > Carettochelys insculpta. The sequence continues at coordinate 59,092,840 of NC_134140.1, read as the reverse complement.
TTGCCTTCTCAATAGGAGCGAGAGATATACATAGTTTCTTGCCCCCCTCAGATATGAATTGTACAAACTGGGCTACGTCATAAAACAAGTAATTTTATTAACTACAAAAGGTAAATTTTAAGTGATTATAAGGGATCAGCAAATAGATCAAAGCCAATTACTGTAGTAAATAAACCAAAACTGCAAATTGAGTTGAACACACTAAACAGAGAAGATATAATTAGCGTAATCCTACCTTGAGTGATGAATAATCTGACAGATTTTTAAGGCACAAGTTGCCTTAGCTTTTCCAGGCTCTTGGGTTTTTGTTTGTTTTATTTTGCATTTTGATTTTGCTTATTCTGTGAAAAGTTAAGAGGAAACTTCATTACGGTAATAACAGAAGATCTTACAGTGAAGTTCTAATTCGCAGTAGGTGCAGAAAAGCAGACACCATCCCGCCGAATGCTTCAGTGATGGGTCAGGGCCTTAACTCAACAAATATCCTCAACTGGTGTAAATTTTCATAGCTCCATTGTTATACTTTCATTGACTTCAATAGAGCTATGACAATTGAAACCAGTTGAGGCTCTGCTCCATGGTGTGTAATTGGATTTATATCGGCTTTCTTTATTGTCAACATAATTTTTTAAACTACTTCTTATTCCTGTTTGCATGGCAGAGCCATCACAACTGCAGGGAAATGAGCTGGCTTCTACTCCTTCTCACACGAGGGCCAAAATCTACTCATTTATAGTTGTGCAATCCCACAGAGGTCAGTTAGATAGTATATTCTCATTGGACACAACTGGTATAGCTGAGGTGTGGTCTATAGAACTATAAGAAGGAAAGGACTTGTTTTGACTCTGAGATATCAGCTTTACTTTTCCAAAATGGAACCTGTTAAAAAACAATTTTTCTTTCAAATTGTAAACTGAGGAAAAATGCTCAAGCTCAAAGAGACACAACAAACATGGACCAAAAATTTTTACAGACCCATGTTACAAGTAAACTCTACAAAGGCAAACCTTTTTTGATAATTTTCATAATACCTCTCTAATATGTATACTGCATGTAATGAACTACCAGCAAGATGAGATTACTCTAATTTGTAAAACCCTGGTATTACAATAGTTTTTCTATACTACAACCTTTTCACAAAATAACACACTTTCCTCTATATTTTTTTTTTTAAAAAAAGGCATATTCACAGAAGCATTATGACTTAAAACACTGTGACTATCCTCATCTTGGCAGTCACTCAATAATGAGTAGGACATCTTCACATCACCCTCCTATTTGTGAGTCTGTTGATGGTGACTTTTGTAAACTATGAGTATGTCTACACAGCAGACTTTCTCCAAAATAAGCTATTCCAGAATAACTATTCTGAAATCTCACTGCTACACACAAATGGATTTCAAAATGGCTATGTCTACACTAGCCAAAAACTTCGAAATGGCCATGCAAATTTCGAAGTTTACTAACGAAGCGCTGAAATATATATTCAGCGCCTCATTAGCACGTGGGCGGCCGCGGCACGTCGAAATTGGCACGGCTCGTGCAGACAGGGCTCCTTTACAAAAGGACCCCGGCTACTTCACAAAAGGACCCCAGCTACTTCCAAGTCCCCTTATTCCTATGAGCAGATAGAAATAAGGGGACTTCGAAGTAGCCAGGGTCCTTTTGAAAAGGAGCCCTGTCTGGATGAGCCACGCGGCACCAAGCCACGTCAATTTTGAAGTGCGGTGGCCACCCGCATGCTAATGAAGCGCTGAATATGTATTTCAGCACTTCATTAGTAAACTTCAAAATGGCCATTTGCATGGACATTTCGAAGTTTTTGGCTCGTGTAGACACGGCCAATAGCACTTAGCTATTTCAAAATACAGCATCTACACACAGGCAGCCTATTTTGAAATAGTGCCTTTGGATGCACCATGGCTTATTTCGAAATAGGCTCTGTTCTGCATAGAATGAGGTTTACCAGTTTTAAATAAGTCAACAGCTATTTCAAATGTATTTCAAAATAGCAGTTGTATTATGTAGATGCTAGGATAGTTATTTTGAAATAACTACGCCATATAGACCAACCAGATGAGATAACAAGCAGGGGAAAGAATGTGGAAAAGGAGCTACTGCAGGAATTAATCTTCTCCTGCATGATTCTCAAAATACTTTGGAAGGAAAGGTCCTGCAAAGTCATCAAAACCAAGGCATTTTATTTATGATGGATTTCAAGTGAGTAGTTGCAGGGGAAGAGCGTGTTTAAAGCAAACCAAAAGGGATTCCTCACTCACAACAATAACTTTGCGCAGACTTGACTGGCCAGATCCTCACGTAATGTAAATCAGCAAAGATTAGTTGAAATCAGTGGTAGACAAATAACACGTTTAAGTGAGTACACATATTTAGCCAAACCAGCTCTGCGCTTACACAGGTATGAAAATGTATTTGCACAACAAAAGAAACAAATAATTTAGGTCTAACTGTACAACTGTGTTGAGCATGGAACACTCCGTGAAGTCACATGTAGAGGTGCTACCAAACTGGGCCCTCTGCCTGTTGTATTCTATGGAGAAAATACTTTTCTAACATAAAGGAAAAGACAACTAAGCTTTACAACCTATGTTTATATTAAGGGCCAAATTCTAGCTAAACACAAAGGACCTGATCCAACTGCCCATGAGATCAAAGGGACTCTCTCATTATCATAGCAGCCTAAGGAGAAAAAATCTACCTGGCAGGGTCACTGAAAGTTTTATTTATTTATTTAATTAAAATCAGCATATCTCTAAGCTGCATCCTTACCTCTATCTTTGAGAATATTTGAGAAAGTTAGTTTCCTTGAATTACATTTTAAATATAGCATGGCCTTTGTTTTATACTCAGCTTCACACTCTGCTTTCTCTGTTGTTATCCTCCTACAAAACAAACAGAAATACCGTGGGCAACTCATGAGTAGCCAAAAGACAAAAAGCAGAGATGCACACTTCTAGGAGAAGCAAATGACTTAGCTGGAAGGATAAACAGCTGTTGCAGATGCCATTCTTCCTCTTTTACTCACAAAAATACTCTAAATTATTTTATTGTGGGTTTGTGGTAGAATTTTTGGCACTAAGTGGTTGGCCTTTTTTGCAAGTTTCTTCCAAAAAGGACTTGTAATCAATTCGTCCACCCAGGTTGGGATCAAACTTTGACAGAATGTGGTGGACCTCACCCTTATCCAGCAGAAGGTTACAGAGCTTCAGGAGAGATCTGAATTCTGGCAAGGAGAGGTAGCCGTTACTGTCAATATCCAACTTCTTAAAGGCTCTTTGAAGGGTCTTCCACTCCCCTCATAACTATAGCCGTAAAGAAAACAATTAGGATGTTGAATTACCACAATGAAATAACAACCACATCACTATGTACTGTCAAGCACAATGTCCTTCTTAATATTTCACCTGAAATACCAAATGGTGAGATCTGAGGCAGCATTTTTTACTATACATATCTGTGCACTTACACAGGTCAGCACACTGGCAAGGTTCACACATTATCATTTGCACACTTTATTGCTCCATGAACATTAATGCAACACTTTTCAAAAATGATTGCCTGTTATGCTTCTATACTCAGAACCCTAAATAAGGTTTTAGATTTTCAAAATTCTAACTGAAGTTAGTGGCAGTTGCTCTTGACAAATCAGGTCACTCACCTAGATACCTAATATGGATTTAGGCGTCTAAACTTAGGCACACAAGTTTGAAAATACTGGCATCCAGGCCCAGATACAGCTGGCTCTTGTAAGGGTGTAAAAGTCAGGGAAAGCTGACAGAGCCCAGGAGACTTCCCCGCTTTTGCTCCTGAACATGGGCTAGGCACATTTACTGAAATATGTTTTACTGGCCGACCTTCACTGGAGATGTATTTCATCATGCCCCTTCTGGAATTCATCCCTGTGGTATTTTCCTTCAAGGAGTCTTCCTTATTATTTCATTCATGACAAGTGGAAGTTCCTGGAAGCTGTCATATAGGATCTCAACCTCATACCACTAGAAGAAAAAATGCTCTACAGTTTGACAACAGTGGCTTGTTCTCACACTCTGGAAGGGTCTGCTTAATAGTAAAATACCATGTATGCATAGGCGCAGAATAACTGTGTTTATCTACTAAGTCTTCTAATTGTAGCAATTTGTGATTCACCACCACAACGCCTCCTGCTGGTCACTTCAGGAATTAGCTCTGTCCAGCCTCAGAGCACCCACTCTCACCAGTGTCTCGCCTTCTATTACCTGCTTATCATCACTTTCCACCTTGGTCAGGACTCACATCCTTCACAGACCATGATGCCCATCCCTAAGGGTACTGTCCTCCAGTCGGTGCCCACATCTGCATTTCTATCCTCCAGGAGAACCCCATTAATCCTAAATCCACTTTGTTTCAGTGACCCATTGCTGTTCAGCATCTAGCCCCTACCCTCAGGAGCAAACGGCAGTCTGAACTGGCCACTTTATCTTTTGCAAGGGAAGTTGCACCTGCTGCCTATTCCTGCTCTGGCTGCTCCTCTGAAGCCCTAGTTTCTCCCTGGTTTATTCAGGCATGTACTTCCCTGGCTCTCCCTGCCTTCCTCTACCACTTCTCTGTCCAAGATACCCCTGCTAGCAGGCAGCTAGGGCCTTCTCCCTGCAGAGCTGGAGAAAAAGTTCAGGAGCCCTTCTTATAGGATTCAGCCAGGCCTTGATTGGCTATCTCATGCCTGCTTGTGATTGGTTCCCAATACCAGCCCTCTCCTAGGGCTGTTTTAACCCTTAGGTACCAGAGGGGCGCAAATGCCCCGATACACTAAGATATTTCAAAGGTATCACCAATATCCATGGTAATACATAAAGTGTAATATCAAGTTTAGTACGTCTCCCACTGACTCAGCAAAGTAAAGCTCCTGCTTCATCTCATCTGATAGGTCTGCTGCCCATGAACAATAAAGATCCACTTCATTTGTAAACACACATAGACTGGTAGCTAATCAATTTAAAATGAATAAGAATTCACATTTAAAAGTAAAGCCACCACCCAAGATAGCCATCATATCTTTTTTCGTAGTCTGGTTGTTAGACCACCCAGTTCTGCAGAGTGCAGTACTGTGTGCGATTGGTCCATCTCACCCTGAAAGGCCTGCATAACAGCAGCCACATTATTCCAATTCTTCCATCTTTGTCTCCTTAATGGCTTCAGAAACTCCAGGTATGAAACACTTAAAGGAAATCAAATGAAAAAGACATATGTCCACAGGCTACTACAAAACTACCTGTATGGTAATTTAATTCATCTTCCCCATTTGAATACCGTGTTCCAAATTTTCTATCATTCTCAAAATCTGTGTACTGTACTTAAATCTCATGTGTGTGATCATTTGAATGCAAAATTTTCATGCTTGCCCATGCAAATCAAGCAGTTCGACATCTAGCCATCTATTCTGCATCACTAAGCATGAAATTCTATGGCTGCTGATATAAAGTCCATCTTGTAAATGTATTCCTTTTTAAAATTCTAACAGGACCCAAAATATGAAGAGCTCCATCCCATATAGATAAAGGACCTCTCTGCCATGAAGAACTTTCACATGTATTTCAAACAAGATTCAGTGAAGGGTAAGAAGGAGGAGGGAAGGGAAGGGGAGGAAAAGTTGGGACAACATTTAAGAGGAAGCTGTTATCCTGCAAATGTTAGTGTGCAGCACTGTGAATCAAGCAATACTTCAACTGGTGACACATGGATATGCAGTACCCAGCGGCACTGAGACCTCATATGGGGTGAGTGAAGCCTCTGCTCTACAGCCTCAGCTGAGAGTCACCTAACCTTTAGCTCATGTGGTAGAATGCAGGGCTTTAGACCCTATGCTCTCAGGTTCTATCCCTGGTGCTGGCAACCCAGGTCTGTCAGCATTTCAGATAGAATAAAGTAGTAAGATAATTACCTGGCAAATTACTTGCAAGCACCTTGAAAGAAGTGAGCTTTCAACAGGGATGTAAAAGAGGAGAGGGCAGCGGGTGTACAGACCAGATCCAGAAAGGTAAGGTGTTCATAAGTTTGGAACTATGCAGAAGGGAGCATAGAGACAATTGAGGGAGACGCGGTGGGAAAGCTGGAAATCATGGTAAAGCAAGCTTAGACAATGGAAAGTGCAACACAAAAAAGATGAAGTTAGCTATCTAGTGAGGGCCAGAATCATGTCAGGTAAAAATGACTCTAAGGATGGAGAAACCAGGACAGTCTTGTATTGTACAGGGAAGGAAATAGAAGAGTGTGAGGTAAAGACAGAAGGAAATGGGTTAGAAGTTGACATAAAATCTTTTGCCAGTGTAGCAATGCTGGTTAGCAGCGTATTATTATTTTACATTACTATTCCAGCAAAAGCCTTTCTGCAGATGTTCTTATACCAGCATAAAAGTGCTTTTGAAGATATAATCACTGTCTTCAGGGAGCTAGTATAAACTACCAGCAAAAGCACCCTTTCCCCCATTATAAACTGCAGCAGTGGCCCAACCATACAGGTGATCTAGGTGGTCACCTAGAGCACCAGGCTTTAAGGAGCACCGAAGTAGATGGAAGTGAATTTTTTCTCTATTAAAAATATATAAATCCATTATTTCTTATAAACAAAAGTATCAAAATATTGTACTTGTAAAACAGTGCATCATTGCCATGTCAGAAGTTGAGTTACATTATTTATCTCACATTGTAGAGCACGGCTGTGTACATAAATACAGTCAAAATGTGTCACGGCATATCTCCCAAAGAGCACCGCCTGGGTTTGCTGCCCAGATGTGAGGTCTGGCAGTTCAGTCATTCTGAGTAGCTCAGTGTTGGCCAGTCATACAGCTAAACCACTGTTGTTTGCTGCTTAGTGAAGGCTGGTCAGAGACCTGCAACAGCTGTTCTGCTGTGTTACCCACCATGATTGCAAAGATTCTGTGACCAAATTTGTGTTGTGTTGGACTTGAAAAAATTGGTAAGAGGTTTAAGAAGATTGTAAAAGGAGAACCACAAATACTTGTAAGATTAAGATTGTGTATTTCTTGTAGATTATTAGTATTAAAGTAATTGTAAAGTCCTGCACAAGGTTACAACTTGTAAAAAGACCTCATTCAGTATGAAGGAATAAAGATTTTTATAGCTTCCCAAAAATCAGTTCCTTTGGAAGGAAAAGAGTTCCAGCTTGAAATGCAACTGTTTATAGCACTGACCAGAAACACTGTGTACAACTCAAAAGGGTTAAAGTGTCAGCTCCTGGGCAGTTTACCTTTACAGTATAATTATGTCAGGATTAAAGAAAAGTAGAAGAAAAAATCTATATAATATTTATTTTAATTTTTACATTGTTCATTTTGAATGCCAAATAAATAAAGGTAAAATTTCATTCTATACTTCTCATTTGTCTCTATACAGAATGTGCGACTGAGGAGTGCAAAAGTCATAGTTTGTGTAAGGCGCCAAAACCCCTGATAAATGACATCTGCAGTAGAGGGGTACGCCATTATATTCATACCCAAACAGCTAGACTAGGGGACCTTTTCCAGTGCAGTCTAGGCTTCGGAAAATGGTGAAATTCCCATGTTATTGTTATGGAACGTTAACCTTGCAACATCACTGAGAGGAACAGGGAATTTGAATTTTTGTACCAGTACAAAGAGAGCAGTTTATTTTGTACCTGGAGGAGGGGAATTATGAGTTAGACATTCATATTATCATATTTATTTTATGAATGTCAAGGGTCATATTAGCTCTCATTTTAAGACTACTGTAAGCCTGGGTTTGGAGACTCCTTATCTTTCCCTTTCAAAGGGATACATTTGAAAGGTAAGGCTGCTACATGACTGATGGGTTGCAAAAACTTTAGTTCTGAAAGAAGAATTATTTGTTAATTTTTAAAAATTTCACTGTGAATGTTTTGATGCATTTTGCTGCTCATAAAAGCAATGTACTAATAAGCACTGTACAGACAGTGCAGGTAATGTGAATAATTACTAACACAACTTTTCCAATCTAGTTAAAACCTGACTTGCTAAATGCATTCTAATCCAGACCTGATTGTCTTTTGAGCAGAAACTGGAAATTCGGAGACTCTGAGTCCTAAATTTTTGTGATTTGGAAAAAATATCCAGTTGAGACTAGAACAAGAAAATCAAATGACCTAAGCAAGAATTTAAATTCCTGTCTTTAACAAGTGCATTAGCCCATTGTGTTCCTTACCGTATCTAACACCCCCTACTGTTTTTTCAGTTTTATCGACTTCCACTTAGATCTCATACAAACATTTATAGATCAACTTCTAACTCTTTTATGAAGTTTAACTTACCATCCATCTCCATTGCTTTCAAATTTCTTTCCCAGCATTTCACATTCATATTCATTAAGATGCACACAGAGCTTGGTCAAAATGTCTTTAAAAACCTCTTTGCTTACAAAGCTTGTATGGAAAGGGTCTTACTCTTCAAACTCTTTTCTGAGATCATCCCATAAATATTCCACCTACAAGAAACAAACCACATAAAACCATGTAGTGTCCAGGGTCAGCCCTCAATCCTCTGACCAGCACTGCAGTGTATATACCTCCTGGAGTAACTAGAATACAGCATTCCTGCCCTAATCCTTATGCATCAGAGGCTTATTTTTTTCCTAAAGGAAATGGGTGGGACATATTTTGGAGTTATAACATACGTCTACATGGCCAAATTATCTTGAAATAACCGCACTTATTTAGAAACGACTTTGGCAGCATCTATATGATGGACACGTTATTTTGAAATAGCAGATGTGTTATTTTGATTCTGTTAAACCTTATTTCCTGAGGAATAATGTCTATTTCAAAATGGGCCATAGTGGGCTCCAATGGTACTACACTCATCCCTTGCCATATGAGCACAATTGGTTCCCAACTTTCTGCTCGTAGGCGAAAACTTGTAAGAGGGACATCAAATTACCACTAAAATACATGTAAAAGTGCCTGATTGGCTACTAATGCTCCAAACACAGTGAAGGAGTGGCAGCATGTGGCGCTGCTCTTGAAAGGTAAGTGAACCTTGGATTGTAGGGGGCAGGTTGCAGAAGGTTAAAGGCTGGGGAGAGTTTGGGGGCATGAGCAGGAGGGAGGGTTAAAACCTGCAGGCAGCTCCTGTGGTGGAGGTGGCGGCTTGCTCCCCCAGGCTGCAGCACAGGTACCTGGCGGGGAGGATGCGGCGGGTGTGGGGGGGTTTGGAACAGGATGGGGTGGGTGCTGGGAGCGAGTGGGGGCGTTGCTTGGGGAGCTGTAGGCTGGAAGAATGTTGGGACCGAGCGGGGCAGGGAGGTGGGGTGCGTGGGGAGTTGCCGCAGGGGGAGCATTGGGATTAGGCTGGGCGGGGCTGCGGATCTCCCCGTGCCCCAGCCAGGGACCCCGCAGCTGGCTTGGCTCCAGCCGCAGGGCTGCAGGTCTCCCTGTGCCCTAGACAGGGACCCTGTGGCTGGCTCGTATGAGCGGGGCAAGTTCACTCACATAGTGAACAGTGGTAGGTATATGTGTCCCTTGTTTTAGCGAGTACTCATAAGTAAAGTACTTGTTAAACGAGGGATGAGTGTATTTCAAAATAGCACTATGGACCCAGAAATGCTATTTCAAAATAGCTGGCTGCTATCTCAAAATGTATTTTGTGTGTGGTTGTGTTACTTCAATATAAGATATTTTGAAATAGCCATTTTGAAATGGGGTTGTCATGTAGACATAGGCATACAGTCAACAGGACAGATTTTTTGTTTTTAGTGACAACTCTATCTCCAGAATAACTGCATTAACCTCGCTAGAATTACTTTAGATTTACCAGTGGCATGCATGAGAATAAAATCTGTCCCAGTGACATTTCTGGGATTACAAAACCTACACAGTTAATATTTAAAAATGAGATCTTCATCTGAACTTGATGAGTGAAGGCCAAATGTTGCTCGTAGTTTCACTTGTACTTTTGTTCTCCCCCTGGAAAAAAACATTAATATAAAGTTTTTTTAAAGTTAAATTTGAGTTATTATACAGAAAGAGGACAAAAAATGTCATCCAGCCATCCCGGGCATGAAGTGCTCATTATCAATTTCTTAACCAAATTAAGTGTCCTTTCAGTGGGAATTAAAAAGCAGGGAGTTCTGGAAACCGAGTTTCAACACTACAAAGTTTCCAAATGATATCCCTATCTGTCTGGAGAGAATTGCCCCCATAGAGTAACAGCTGTCTGGACAACACTTCCTTCTTAAATTTAGTGTCGGATGGTAAGGGCAAACCGAGGAATCTGGTGGGCAAAAAGGAAAGGTAAGAAAGGGAGAGTACTTCCCCATCTTCCTCTATATGACGGGTCAGAGTCAATAGGTGGCAGGATGATCCCAATCAGCTCCAAGCCACTATTAAGCATATACAATTGTTTCAAAATATGGATGGGGTATTCAAGGAAAGTAGTGGTGAAGGGACTGCTGACACCCGGTCTAGGAAAGACAACACAGAATATGGCCATCTCATCCATGTGACGTGTACCACACCCACCTTCACAGCAAAGTTAAAAAAGACACACATATGTATAGTCCACATTTCAGGGTGTGTAGGAAATGACATAGAACCTTTCCGGCTCAACCATGCCTTTCGTACTGCGGATCTTCCTCTGGATGGTACATGTGTGATTTCCAGCCCTTCTCCATAACAGCAAAGACCAACTTGGATCTTTGGTTCCACAGAGTGGTGGCACTAACAGATACCAAGAATGGGCCATCTTCATCCCAGTCTGAATACATACAGCCTAGAGCCACAGTGTTCAATATGTTCGCTACTCACCACATTTGGCAAATAGGACACAACGTTGTGGAGTGGTGAATGCACACATACCTAATTCATAAGACAGGGTGGCCAATACACATCTCATAAGCCGTATGTAGCTCCTGGAGCCTTTAAATGGGGCTCCTCCTGAGAGCCGCACATGGGGAGTGCTGCCTGCCTGCTCCGCACACGCGTCCCACTGCTTGGTGGGAGAAGTGTGTGGTGGCAGAAACTCTGGCAGCGGCTCTGGCGGTGGCCCTGGCAGCAGCTCTGGTGGCAGCTCTGGCTGCCAGCGGCCCTGGCATGTTTGGTGAGTTGCTGGCACTGAATTAGAATGGTGGGGGGTGGGAGGGCAGGCGAGTGCCTGGCTCTGGGGGAGGGTATTCAGCTAGAGCGTGGTGGGGTGGGTGGGGGTGCCTGGCTCTGGGGCAGGGTATTTATTTACCTTCCAATATTCTTATATTATTTAATAAAGTTTTGTATAATATAATGTGGTGAATATGGAAAGACAACAATCACAAGTGTGGCAAGCTCTGAATTGCTGTTGGACACCGCGGACCTAGAGTATAATATCCAACATTCAGCTGTGCCATTAGCCTTTCATTCCTGGATTTTCTTTATTCTTAACTTAAAAACACACAAACTATAGCCTGAGCTTCCTCCCGAGATGCCTGTTTCTAAGTTTTGATCTGATAAGATCTCTTGTCCCATCCTTAACTCTCGTTGTAGAAACTGTCTACCTTGTCTTTTCCTAAGTTAAAGGTAATGGATCCTATCTGATCTGGCTGCCTGCATGAGTCAGCACAGAAGCTCTGCATTTCCATACAAGGACTGTAACCTGACTTCCCATCACAAACAGATACTCTGCACACAGACACAATCCATTGGCAATCTGTCCACACAAATATTTTGTTTCCCTTTATTAGGGAAAAAAGTTCTGGGCTGTGCTTTCTTTTAAATACATCCTCATCCTGCCTGGTGGTTGAGTACTATTAATGTTACACTTTTTTTTTTCCAGTATACAGAACAAAGCTCATTATCATGCATGTTAAAGAAAAACATTTGCAGGTTTCTTATCATGCACTAGAGGCCAACTCTGGAACTTAAGTCACAACTTGCCAATTTTATTTATATTTTAGCAGTAAAGTAACTACACACACTGATGGCATTTAGTCCCAACTGGCATTACTTCTTTAAACTGGAATAACTTACTTTTGCTTGCACGCTGTCCACCAATACGTGAGAATGACAGCTGGGCATTTTCAAACACTGTCTGAAGTTACTGTCTCCTTTTCTGGGGGGACTAATCTTGGCATTGGGGAAACAGGATGAGCTGGAGGAGTAGCCACAGTGTCTCACAAACTCCATGAAGTAAAGGGTATTGTCCTGATTTGTAATTAGAGTTTCCCACAGCTTGCAGATTTCACCTCGAGATATTTCAGGTTGGACGTCAAACCTTGCAACAAAACATTGAAAAAGACAAATGTCTTGTCACTAGCAACATTAATAATAATAACTAGCAAGAGGAAAAGCAAAAAGTTATTCTGTGCACTGTCCAACTCTCAAAGGGCTAAATCAGCAAACTTTCAGTGTGATTTCAGATGTACATCAAGAGATAGCAAAATGGTAAAATGATGAAAAATTGCTATTGCCTGCTGGAAAAAATTCTCGGGGCCAAGTCTCCAGCTGATGGAAATGAGTTTCACTCTATGGAAGTCAAGATCAGCTGAGGAGCTGGCCCCAAGTCTTTACAGAAAGCTCAGCTGACAGTTTCCTTACCTCTTCAAGAGAAAGTACATAGTCTCCTGAGTGAGGCACAGGGCGTTCATTTCATCTAAATCTTCAAATTCTTTCTCTATTGCTTGGTAGTGTTTATTTAGTAAGCTTTTAATAATCTTGAACAGCTTTTGGAGAAAAGAAGATAGGTGTGAAGGGTTATAAAAAGAGAGACTTTATTTGTTATTATCTTGACACAAACATTTTCTGGAGTTTTTCTTTCCAACAAGAAGCTCTCTGGTAACCGGTGACTCTAGTTTCACAATAGCATAATTTCACTACTCCTTCCAGAGTTCATTGGAATTGTGCTATGAGACAGCAGGCAGCCTCAGGACTTTTCCATTGAGCATGGAAATCCAAGTACAGCTCACAGGTACATGAATTTTACAGTTATTCAATTGGGAAATATTTAAATATCTGCACAAGTACCCACTTCAACTGCTCAGTAGTGAGAACAAGCTTCTTTTGAATGAGAAACTTTAGTTTAAGGAGGCCTATGCATTTCATACTCCTATACATGTGTTACTTTAGTAATTGTTCCATGTCTCTGGTATTTGTTTCCAATTATCATGTGTAGTAACTTTTTGATATACCTTGTAAAGTTCTAAGTAAGTCACATCTACAGCTTTCTAGTATCTGATTTTTTCTCTCTAACGCTCTCCAACTAAAATGACACAGAGCCAAGTCTAAAAAAATTACATGCTAACCTATTTCCTTCATTTTATTTTTGGACTAGCCCTCTTGACTTCAGTACAGATGTGCTGGAACAATTTGTATGGGGGTGGAGGATGCTAAGAACCACACTATACACCCTGTGTATGATGGAAACCACTTCAAACCAGGGGTATGGCAGCTCCCTCGGTGTTCCTTGTTCCAACACCTACACTTTTGCTTTACTTCTCCCTGTATTCTGGCTGTCCATGAGGTCCCATACAAAAGACTTGTGCCAGGAGCAAGAGTCTTATAAACTGTGGCCCTGATCCTGCAAACACTCATGTGTGTAGTTTTCAATCATTTTTCATTGGAGGCCCCAAAATTTTTGAATGGTGGTGTGGATCCTTTCAGAAAGTTTAGATGTAAGTTGAAAACCACACTTTTAATGGTAATGACAATGTTTTGTGGACCCCTTAAACTGTCTGTGGACCACAGGTTGAAAACCACTGATTTACACACATACTTGACTTTATGCCTGAGTTGCTTCATTTTATTCTTGAGAATATTTCTAAGCATTTACAAGATCAAAGAATAGCAGAGTGCACAGTAGTGGTGACTTGATCAGAGAGTCTGTGATAAAAAGTGTACCACAGCTGCTCTCTCTTTCTCTACAACAACATTCCAAGGTAATGTGTTGAGGAGTTTTTGATTAATGTCTCCTCTTATTACTATTTATGTAGTGCCTTAGGTGTGTATGGCATTTCACAGACTGGGCCATATTTTGCTCTCACTGACATGACTACAAATCCAGCAGTAACAACGCTGGTTCCAGTGAAATTACTCCAGGATATATACATCTGCATCTCAGAGCAGATTTTAGCCCACTAGGAATTGCAGCTATTTGTAAGCACATGTGTATTCCTATGTGGGTAACAGAATCTATTGTTGCCATGATAAAGACAGGAGGGAAGAAATCCCTCACATTTATCTGTCTGCAGTGAAAACAGGGAGGGCATACAGACAAAACACTATGCCTCTGAAGTTGAGACAACTAGGACAGATGGTCATACGGTCCTTGGTTGCCTTCCATAATACAGCTCATAGCTTTCTTGCAGACTTTTGATCAAGAAAGCGTCTGATCAGGACAAGCATTAGGTCATTATTGACTCCTTGAGGTCCTTTACAGCCCCACGCTTTTATGACTCTATAAGATGGCACTCAATGGAAAAAAGGTAGAGTTACTGCAACCGTTTGTGTGTATTGCCTGTACCTGCCTTGGAGTTCTCCCATAGTTATATTTCACTTTCTGGTTAGGGGTATTTTCTTTCTGCTGCTGCCCAACTTTGTCTTCATTAGGCTCACATGTAGGATTTGTTACAGATCTCTCATCAAAGAGACTAGGCAGCCCTCTGCTGAAAAAGAAGACCATTAATTTAACCTGCCTCTCTCCCCAACACTTGCTGGTGTTTTACAAGAATAGCTAACCCTAATAATGCTTTCCCTGTCTCCTTATCAATGTGTCAAAATCCAGGGCAATGTCCAACGAGAGCTATAACCAGCACAACTATTTCACAATACTATCAGCCTATATTGCTTCATTCTATGTTGCTTCTAAAGCAGTGATTCCCAGCCTATGGTTTAGGATGCAAACATGGGTCATGATTAGATTTGTTAAGGGTTGCCAGCAGCTTGGAGCTGTATGTGGATCTTAAAGAAGCCATTTGCAGCTCCATAATGCCACATCAAGTAGCTATCTCTATCAATAGAGAAGCAATTATGCATTACAAAGATAGCTTCTCATCTTTGATATTTGTGTCACCCTAGAGAAGCCACTTTATAGACTCTTGCCATAAGTAGTTTTCACCCCCCGACTTCTCTGCAATGTAGCTGATTTGTCAGTTTTCAGTTTTTGTTTGTATGTCTCCCCAGCCCCTGAGTGTGACACCCTGGCCCCCCCAGCCCTTCCAGCCTCTGAGTGTGGTGTTTAAGCTAGGGCAGCTGTGGGGGGTGGTTTGGGGATGAGGGTCTTCCCCCTACCACAACTCAGATCAACAATAATAGTAAAATAATAATTAACCATAATGAAGGTAGTGTTGTTATTTTATTATTAATGTATTTTATCTTTTTCTATAAAATAAGTATTATGACTATATTAACATGAGGGGATGCAATTTTATATTCTTGCCTCAGGCACAAAATTAGCTGTTACAACTCTGCTCCTCCCCTCCCCCTGCCCATTTTTGAATTGCCGTGGGTGACCAAGTCTTCCTGAATTTTCAGAGTGGGTCCCCGTCTGGAAAAGGTTGGGAGCCACTGCTCCAAAGGGTTAAACACAAGCATTTCATTGCTGTGTATTTGGTTGCATGGTTTTCATGAACAATACACCAACCTGATTTAGACCAGGAAAGCGAAAGTGTTACTATGGTGCAGGGCACACACTATGGTGAAGCCCTGACACATGCTACCTGGAAGGGGGCAGCTTGTCTTTTGCTCCCCAGCGTGAGCTCCAGGCGTTGTTGAGTCTTAGGACAGAAGGTAAGCCTCATGAGCCACTGATCTCAGCCAAGCACAAGAACTATATGTGGGGCTGGGCCCCTGCCCTAGGCACAGCTGAACCCAGACTAGGTACATTTTCAAAGTTAGGTGCAAGGGTTTTGTCAGCTAAATCCCTTTGGCTTAAACAGGAATTGTGTGACTAAAACTCAGATTAAAAAGTTCTTTCAAAAAAAGAAACCCAGAGCGTAAAACGCTGATAGCCCACAGAGCATCCCGCCAGTGACTGGTAACCCAGCCTTACTTTCTCATGGTGCAGTACCAGCTATCCAGAGTGAAGTCCTAGCATTTACCATGGAGCACACTGTAAAACAGATTTTTAAAACATCAAGGTTTTGAAGGCAGTTTAGAGCACAGGCAGCCTACACGGTGGGCACAGCTACACCAGCAGGGTTAAAGGGGAAACAGTCCAAATTCATCCAAGACCTGAAAATCTTGACATACGTAAACCCTACATGCATTAGATAAAGAGGCCAGAAAGAAAGGTGCCCCCTAATGAGTTTTTTTTGCGCTTGGGTGAGCGAAAAGGCTGCTTCAGGAGGCTAATAACTGAAAACCTTCCAGGCTTTTGTCCGGAGAAATGGCAGGCACTTTCCATCCCTTTGAAAAAAAGAAGGCCTTTCGGAGTCTTCACGAGAGATGTGGATTTTAGGGGCGACCTTAGGTCATACAGAACTAATCAAGCGAAAACAATAAGAAAATTAGCCTGACAGTCAGCAAGTATCTGAGGACTTTATCAAAAAGAATTAGGAATGGACAAATTCACTGGGAGCAAAGGATCAAATCTGCAAGGTGGCATTGTGTGATGGGATTAAATTATTTATTCATTGTTAATTTATTTATTTATGTATGTGCAAATGACCTAGCTGCTGCAGGTGCTGAGGAGTTTCTGAAAAGACCCAGTTTTAGAGCCAAGGCTAGGAATATTGGTCCATTTAACTCATTCTTTTCCTTAAGGCGATCAAACAGTGACTTTTATCTAGGAGATAGAGGAGGAAAAACCATATGTGTACCAGGAATGATGCGGCGTCTGAGCAGCACTAAGTACCCAAGTATTTCAGTCTCATTCAAGAACGCTGGGGGAGGCTCCGTGCAGTTTAATGTCCAGCAAATTAGCAAATGAATGCTTATGTCAATATGTGAAAAATCCCTAGTTGATTTAAACAGATAAAAAGCCTCTTGGAAAATAGAGGAAAATGCAGGGCTTTTCCTTTTTGAAAAGAAAAAATAATCAGAAGCAATACTTAGTAAGTTTTACTGAAACTCACAACAGTGGCATAAAACAATTATTTGCAGGGAGGCTTATACATGCATGGAAATATTTACAGCGCTGCCATGAGAAGAAATATAAGAAGCCTTTGCCAGCTACTCTTTGGACCATGTTTACTATTCAAAAGAAAATAGCTACAATCTGGGAAAGTTACTCTCCAGTGCCATCTTTGCTACCCCTTTCTTAAAAGTGGACTAAAACCAGTCAGTCTTTATAAGGCCCCCCTCCATCTCCTGTAAGATGAAACCTGAAAATATAATAGACAGGAATCTTATTTTTCTCCAAGTTTAGACATGTAATGATCAGTGGTGAAAACTGTCATCTCCTGCTGCTGTTGACCCAGCAGAGCAAAGTCACAGTGGGGATTCTGTGTAGGACATGACCCTGGGGAAAAAGGAACACAGGAACTCAGCATGGGGGTTGAAGACAAGAAGTTACACATATTGAAAACGATAGCATCCCATCAGTTAATGTCCTGTGATGGGAAGTCCTGCTGGTTCTGTGTCCTGCAAAGAAACATTTGGAGTTTGAATGTGTCCGGTAAGTAAGTCTCCTGACTAAATCCCAAAAGGCATGAAGGCACTAATAAGAGATGGCTCATCCAGGCAAATGTCCAGAGCTGGTGCCAGAGTTTGTAACACTGCCCTGTCCCATGGCACGAACTGGTATCTCACCTGAGTTTTAAGCAGAAAGGCAGGCGGATCAAGAGCACCAAGCTGCACAACACATTTGCCTGCTTCTCTCAAGCTGAGCTGTCCTGTTCATAGGACAAAGTAGGGTCGCTGCTCTAGGTGCTGTGCTTTTGGGACCCCGTGGCGGCCACCTCAGCTGACCTGTGGATGGGAAGTGGGAGGAATACCTGGGGGATTACCAGGGGCCATGAGTTGCACACAGTGGCGACAGTGGCAGCAGCAGGGGTTGTCGTCCCCCCCCGCCCCCCGTCATTCACCATGTGAGTGGCAGGAGCTGTAGCCTGCTCCACTCTGCTGTGCTGCCCTCCAGGCCCGCTGCACCTAACTTCTCTGCAGTGGTGGGAAGCACGGCAGAGTGGCGTGGGCTGCAGCTCCTTCCATCTGTGTGGTGAGGGCAGGAGGGTGGGAGAAGACAACCCCCGATGCTGCTTCCACCACTGCTGCCACTGCACACAACCCCTGGGCCCAGGTAATCCACTAGCCCCGCTGCTGGGGGAGGAGCAAGGGGGCACGGTGGCAGTGGAGAAGGGGAGGGGCAAGGCCTTAAGTATTGATGGGGGGGTTGCCTCAGGCTCTGCCACCCCCCTTGGGGCAGCCCTGCTCTCAAGATATCTCCCATGATTTGGTCATTCTCAGAGCTTCCACCCTCACTACAAAATAAAAGCCTCTATTTCAAACTGAGGGCTGGTCTAGACTAGAAGATTAAGTAGAATTTAAGAGTCTAAGGTTGACTTTATAAATCATCAGTCTACACCCCAGTGCTCAATAGGTTAATTTTAAGGGGCTCTAGCATCGACTTTTGCAATGCTGATTTCCCTGGGAGTAACCCATAAAAGTCAATTTTTCAATGTCTAACTACACAAGTGCCGAAGGCAGCATCATTAAAATCAATTTTATTAGCCTCCAAAAGTGTCCCACAATGCCCCTTGATGTGTCCTTTCTGGTCATTGCTCCACCTCCACTGCTCTCTAAAGCTGTGTCTACACGTGCACGCTACTTCGAAGTAGCGGCACTAACTTCGAAATAGCGCCCGTCGAGGCTACACGTGTCGGGCGCTATTTCGAAGTTAACTTCGACGTTAGGCGGTGAGACGTCGAAGTCGCTAACCTCATGAGGGGATCAGAATAGCGCCCTACTTCGACGTTCAACATCGAAGTAGGAACCATGTAGATGATCCACGTCCCGCAATGTCGAAATTGCCGGGTCCTCCATGGTGGCCATCAGCTGGGGGGTTGAGAGATGCTCTCTCTCCAGCCCCTGCGGGGCTCTATGGTCACCGTGGGCAGCAGCCCTTAGCCCAGGGCTTCTGGCTGCTGCTGCGGCAGCTGGGGATCCATGCTGCATGCACAGGGTCTGCAACCAGTTGTCGCCTCTGTGGCTCTTGTGTTGTTTAGTGCAACTGTGTCTGGGAGGGGCCCTTTAAGGGAGCGGCTTGCTGTTGAGTCCGCCCTGTGACCCTGTCTGCAGCTGTGCCTGGCACCCTTATTTCGATGTGTGCTACTTTGGCGTGTAGACGTACCCTCGCAGCGCCTATTTCGATGTGGTGCCGCGCAACGTCGAAGTTGAACATCGACGTTGCCAGCCCTGGAGGATTTGTAGACGTTATTCATCGAAATAGCCTATTTCGATGTCGGCTTCACGTGTAGATGTAGCCTAAGTGAGCATGAAGTAGGTGACAGGAAGCACTGGTCATGACCCCAGGAATTTTCATTAGATTTCCTTTCCTCCCTGCTGGCGTGGCAAGCTGACATGTCGATCACATCTCTGCAGCATGCCTAGCACACCTTGTAGCCATGAATTCTCCGGGCCCCTGCATGAAGTCATCAAGAAACCTTGGACCTCATCGCAGTGGGTGGGGGGAGGAAGCTGTCTTCTTCTAGCTCAAAGCCACCAAAAGAAATGCTGATATTTATGCTAAAATATTGCAAGGCATGAGTCTCAAAGGCTACATGGGGGATGCTCAGCAGAGGTAGAGCTACCAGAAATGCAAACAAGTGAATGGTTGGTTTGGGGCATCTCCCCAGAAATGCTGATACTATGATGAGCTTCATGCTATTCTGGGGACAGATGCAACCTCTTCCCCCAGAAGATGACTCCACTCCTTACAGAGTGTTCCTCGGGACGATGATGAAGTGCATTCTGATTTGGAAGAGGTGGATGACAGTGGGGTCTAGCTGAGTGTAGAAGCAGAGCCTGAAAGCCAAGAACAGTTTCTCAACTTGGGGCCATTCCCTTAACTCAGGGGGGAGCTTCAGAGGCAAATCTGGATCCTGGAGAGGGCACTTCTGGTAAATAGGCTTTATTTCTATTGATAATAGTATGTTGCAATCGTTGGGTAGAGGGTCCATTCCTGTTTCCCTTAGAACAGCTAATTAACGTTCCTGGGGATGGAGCGCAGATCCTGTTTGGACAAAAAGCTGATGGTCTTAGATAGGCACCCTTGGATTCTCCTCATGAGATTTCTGGGGAGACCTGACTTGTTCCTGCTTCTATGGTAAGACACCTCACCACACCAAGCCACCATAAGTAATCTGGGCTTATGGCTTCATGGAGTATTCTCGCAAACTTTCCAACATTGTACCCAGAAAGAATGAGCAATATTTCCTTTTTTCTTATTCTGATGAGGGTGATGTTTCCTTTGGCAACCTAGAGTGCATGGGAAGTTTCCTGAGTAGCTAATGATTTTTTTTCCTGTGACCTACCCAGTGCAGAGCAAAACTCATGCATCTCTTCGACCAGCCACTTTAAACTCCAGGTGCTGCTTTAAGTAGCACACACTCCAGGCAACTGCTTCTATTCCCACTCCAGCGGGCGATCGGACCACCCCTGGTTCATGCGTACGCCTGGAGTGACTTTTAACTCCCAGAGGAGCCACTTTAAAATCCAGGTGCTGTTTTAAGAATGCTGTAATGAAGCCACCCACTCCCTTCTGGGCCAGCGTCCACTGGGACACATGGTGGCCCCATCATCCCGGCGTTACTTTAAGAAGACTGCACTTGGACAAGCAGCAAAATTTTTTTCCCAGGAACCAAAGAAACCTTACCCTGGTGTTGAAGGTAAACAGCAGCCACAGAAGAACTTAAATCGTTATTATTGGAATTGTGCTGTCTGCAGTCTTAAGGGTTACCAGAGTGACCTTGCAGTTGCAATATGTTCTTCCATACAGACAGTATGGTCATTGTTGCGAGTAAAGATAAAAATGTTGCTCCTGACAATGTCGTTAATATTTCTACATTTATTTTATGAGGACCTGACCTTGCTAGATGACAGAGAGGCCCCAGTCTCACCCAGAAGAGGTTGCCCCAAATGTGGAGGAGGACAAAGTCCTGGCTTCAGTTATTTTGATGTAACAAAGGAAAAAGGAGAGCTGACTGACTGGAGGAAAACCATGATGGACTGTCAAGCACAAATGCATGCTTCATTCCTGTCTGTACCTGAGTTGATTGAGTTGCTAATTGAGAAACCATAATCAGTGACCTCTGCCTTAATTGAAGCAGTGGTTGAGAAAAAGTCAATGAACTCTGCAACCTTCTCCAACACATGCCACCGTATCCTACACATTACCTTCCCTTTCTGGCCACTCCAGGCACCACTGTTACATGCCACCCTTACTCCTTTCATTATTCTCCCCTGGACTGGGGCACTACATCCCCCCCACCCACTCCACACACCAGCATTTTAGACCTTCCTCAACGTACTCAGTCTACTCCCCTGCTCCTGGCTCTGCAACCCCCGTGCAAACTACACCCTCTCTTCCATACCTCCTCCATCCACACATCCAGCCCCCTCTTTTCATCATGGACCCAGAATAAGGGTGGGGGGAAGGTCATGGAGAGCCCTGGACTCTAGCCTCACAAAGTCACCCCGAGCAGAAGGCTCACCTAGAATAAACCATGATCTTATTATCCTTATGTTTTCCCTATACTCACCACTCTGCCATTAGTGCCCCCTAAATAAAAACATAACAGTTCTGAAAAAGAGTTTTGTTTATTGGTTAACATGCTTTGGGGTTGGTTGGGTGGTGATGGTTGTCATGTGGTTGGATGGGAGTTTCATAAAGGACAAGGAAACAGCAGGGGATGGGGGGCAAGGATAACCGTTAATGTCCTTCACAGTCATTCATAAACATGGTTTTCAAGGCATCCCTGATTTTCAGTGCCTCTTTCTGGGCTTTCCTGTTTCCCCCTGGGGTTAGTTGCTGATAATTTCTTGCCAGGATCTCTCCTCAGCCCCCCCATGCAAGCATGAAACTTCCACCCCCCTCGACTTGCAATTGTTATGAAGAATATAGCAGGCCTCAATGAGAAAGGTAGCATTTTTCTTCCTTGAGATCTAAACAAATCAGAAAGCACGTGAAATCTGGCTTTTAAATGGCCAAAGGCACATACTATCATATTCTGCACCTGCTCAGTCTGTACTTAAAGAGCTCCTTACTGGAGTCCAGGGCGCCTGTGTATGAATGTAATAGAGAACATAAGAATATAAGAATGGCCATTACTGGGTCAGACCAAAGGTCCATCTAGCCCAGCATCCCATCGGCTGACAGTGGCCAGTGACAGATGCTCCATAGGGGGTGGACCGAAGACAATGATCAAGCGAATTGTTTCATGTCATTCATCTCCAGCCTCTGACAAACAGAGGCCAGGGAAACCATTCCTACCCCTGGCTAATAGCCTTTTATGAACCTAACCTCCAAGACTTTATCTAGCTCTTCTTTGAACTCTCTTATAGTCCTAGTCTTCACAGCATCCTCTGGCAAGGAGTTCCACAGGTTGACTGTGCACTGTGTGAAAAAGAACTTTCTTTTATTAGTTTTAAACCTGTTACCCATTAATTTAATTTGGTGTCCTCTAGTTCTTATATTATGGGAACAATAAATAACTTTTCTTTATTCACCCTCTCCACACCAATCATGATTTTATATACCTCTATCATATCCCCCCTCAGTCTTCTCTTTTCTAAACTAAAAAGTCCCAGTCTCTTTAGCCTCTCCTCATATGGGACCCATTCAATATGCAGACTACAGGATTTAGCCATTAATGGATATTAACAACACTCTGCATTGCTTCCTAGGAAACTGTCTTGATATTCCAAACCCCTAATCATTTTAGCTGCCCTTTTCTGAACTTTTTTTAATGCCAAAATATCTTTTTTGAGGTAAGGAGACCACATCTGTACACAGTATTGAAGATGTGGGCGTACCATAGTTTTATAAAAGGGCAATAAAATATTCTTTGTCTTATTTTCTATCCCTTTTTAAATAATTCCTAACATCCTATTTGCTTTTTTGACTGTCGCTGCACACTGTGTGGATGTTTTCAGAGAACTATCCATGATAACCCCAAGATTTCGTTCCTGATTAGCTGTAGCTAAATTAGCCCCTACCATATTGTACGCACACTTGGGGTTATTTTTGCCAATGTGTATGGCTTCATGAGCCAAGGAATCAAGGAGTAAGCAGGGTCACTCAGAATCACTATGGGCATTTCCACACCCTCAATGTTAATGTTCTGGTCTGGGAAGAAAGTACCACCCTGGAGCCTTGTAAACAGACCACAATTCCAAAAGATCCATGCATCATGCACCCTTCCCAACCACCCCATGTTGATATTGGTGAAATGAACATTGTGATCTACCAAAGCCAGAGAGAAGTACCCCTTGCAGTTAATGTACTCTAGGGCCTGGTGGTTCGGTGCCAGGATGAGGGTGTGCATTCCATCTACGGTCCCACCACAGTTAGGGAACCCCATGACATCAAATCCATCCACAATCTCCTGCACATTCCCCAGACTGTCTTTTGTAGGAGAAGCTTATTGATCACCTTGACTAGCTTGAAGACAGCAGCCCCCCTTGTAGATTTGCCCACTCAAAATTGATTTCCCACTGACCGGTAGCTGTGTGGCACTCCAAACTTCCACTGAGCAACTACCACATGCTTGTCAACCGTCAAAACAGGTCTCCTACTGGTATTGCTGAGCTTCAGGGTGGGAGATAACAGTTCACAAAGTTCCTTGAAAGCCGCCTTACGCATGCAAAAGTTTCACAGCCACTGCTGCTCGTCCCATGACAGCAAAATGATGCAATCCCACCAGTCTGAGCTGATTTTGTGGGTCCAGCACCTGCGCTCCACACTGTGCAGTAATTCCAGTGCTGCCAGGAACTTAGTGGTGCTTCTCTCCAGATCTTCACGTCTCTCAATGCCCCCGGCAGCAATAAGCTGAGATTGCATGGATGGTATGTTCAGAAGACACTGCATGACACGAGCACAAAACACTGCATCAAACTTTGAAGTGACTCTGTATCCATGTTAGTGTTTGTAATGGCAGATGGCAGTCAGTGTAAAACAACACGAACATGCCATTTGTCTTCAGCAGGGAGTAGGAAGTGAGGGAAATGCATTCTGGGATGATGGGATCAGAAACCCAGAACCACCTGCAGTGACTTCTTTTACCACAAGACACCTGCACAAAAGCCCACAATGCAACTGGCCTGCAGGAACTGTGGGAGAGATGCCCCCCATTCACTGCTTCGACAGTCGGATTTGGCTACCTAAAATCAATTTTGTGAGCAGTTTATGTCACTCAAATTTAACTCTATAAAATCTAGTGTTAAAAACTCGACATTACCAAATTCGACTTTATTCCCAAGTCTAGATATACCCTAAGAGGAACAGATGGTAATGAGAAAAACAGTGAGCCTATTAATATTTTCCCAGACTATTAAACAATAAAATCTTCGGCACCCAAGAGCCCTGCTCTTCTCTGAAAAATTAACTCAACATATTATTTAAGGGACTGAATTAAATCAATAAAATGCCAATAGTCCTGTTGCTACGTATCACTTGAACCCCTTCAAAGCTTTCAGGTAACCTTCTGAGTTCTTGTAGTATTGTACACTCTATCAGAGTACCACATACTACTTCAGTGGAGAGTAATCTGTGACTCACTGGGGTTGTGTGTGTGGCCCACAGGACATTTTGTTTACCATTGCCCCTGCACAGGGTTGACAGATTCTGCTGGTTTTCATCCATATAGTTTGTTTCCTATCAGCTTACAGAAGTGACATACACTTAAAATACGAGCATGCAAAACGTGCAACGTGCACTGATTGCACACGCGCATGTGAGAGCCATGTGCTCCCTCTCCATCCAAGGAAAGCGCTGCTACGATTGAGTCAGCACAACCCACAAATTCTAGGCATACAAGCGCAGCTAGCAAAAGGAACCCACCCTGGGAGACCACTTTGGTTATGACAGTTTTGAAGCCCACTGAGAGGAAAGAGGGCCACTCATGGGCCCACTCACTAGCCTAGGTTGCCCCTCACTGCATTAAACGGTGCCATGTGGAACCTGCTGAGCTTGAGCCAGATTTTATGTAATAAGGTTTGACATGACATTTTATATATCAGGATAGCTCCCTCTGATCCATCAAAATGTATTCTGTTGGGGCCAAATCCTTGTCTTTATTTATCAGAGTCTTTTGTTAACCAAACTCCCACACATTCAATACACAGACTACAGGATTTAGCCATTAATGAATATTAACAACACTCTGCATTGCATCCTAGGAAACTGTCTTGATGTTACAAACACAAAATCCTACTTAAATCAATGGGACTTTGGCAGCCAACCTTTCAAACATGGGCACCCTTGTTGCATATTTACAAAAATGCTTTGCTTCACCTATCGCATGCGCAAATATTGACATTTCTGCATGAAAATTTACTGCTAGGTGACATACACATGTGCGTGCATGGTTAACTTTGGCCTGCATAAAGACTGTCATTATAAGTCACTTATAATAGGCAACATTTACTAATCCTATAGCACCTATAACATATGCATTTTTCAAAGGCAAACAAACCCCACTATACATTTATTTAGAAGCACCTATTATATAAAAGGATTCTTAGGTTTTACCCCAACCTGCCCTATAGACTCTAACACAAGGTGGTAACAACATAAACACCAAGTCAAGGAGTTTTAACCATTATTTTAACTCACATCAGCTAATACAGGGAGCTAACCCATGCTGAGAGCACATCTTTTCTGCAGTTTAGAGATACCCTACATTTGCAAAGCTCTGCACAAAACTCGAATTATCAGAAATAAAATAAGACTCTTACAGCACAATAGATTTATCTAGCAAAAATCAGTTTGGAAATATACCTTCATTTCCTACATCCATATATCAATCCATAAGCAATACATATGAACACACAGTGAGCTATTAACTCTGTCAACATCTTTAGCCTGTTTTGGCTAACAGGTAGTGCCATGAAATCATGGACTTGGATTCTCTGAGCTAGGTTCACCCCAGGCACATAAAGAGGTAGAGTTCAAGGGCAGATTTATGCAATCTTTCCAACTCCCCAGTTCAGTAATGAGCCCTGGCACAGTCTGGAACAGGAGCCCCCAACTTCAGTGGAGTGGGGCCCATTTACACTAGACAACAATTTGGCCTACACAGTTCAACACATGTTTACCCAGCAATTGCAGACATTCAAGCCCCAGTTATAAAAAGGTTTGGTAAAACAGTGCTTGTGTTCCAGGAACATGCAGATGTCAATGGGGTCAGAAATTATGGGCTGTAAATTTAGCAAAGGCATCCCGCCACCTTTACCTGCTCCTGGCAGTTATAAACACCAGCAGATACACTACCACCTCTTGACACACACACAGGAAGATAACTTCTGCCCACTACAAGCTTTAGGAGTACACCCACAAACCCCAGTAGTCTCAACGTGTTTTTCTGGAGAACCAGAGCTGAAAATAAGCCAGCGCACCCCTGTGTAGTGTACCAGTAAGAAAATGGCCAGCTAGGGCCAGGGCCTCATTCTTGTCCTTCCCCTTCTCTTCCCTCAGCCTTCTCCCCCATTCCCTGCCCAAATTTGAGGCTGGCAGATGGGATGTGGGGCTGCAACCTCAGGGCAGGAGGGGCAGGACCTCAGTATGCAGGGCTGGCAGCCAGGACCCAGGCATGTGAAGCCAGCTCTAATAAAGTTACGGCCATGTGGAGACAGTGTCGAGAAAGCCCTAGGCATGTGGGGCAGGTAGGAGAGCCCCAGGCATGTGGGGATGGCAGCCAGGATCTCACTGTACAGGGCTAATAGGAAAGCCCTGGGCACACTGGGGTGGTGGCAGGAGATCCCTGGGCATGTAGGACTGGTTGAAGAGCCCTGGGTGGGCAGGGCTGGAAGCCAGGATCCCAACATGCTGCAGCACCCCGTGCCGAACAGTGGTTCCCACACAACCCTCATTCGACTGGGAAGAGGAACAGCCAAGGGTAGGATCACAGCTGGGACTGTCCCCCAAGCCTCCCATCCCATACTCCACTTTGCATACGCCCACCCCAGCCCCCTGCTCTGACTCCTGCACTACACCCCACGCTCAAATTTCTTACAGGTGCTGTCGTATGGCAAACTCTCACCCCTAGGGAGGGCAGATTGTGATAGGACAGTACCTGTAAGAAATTTAAGTTACTTTCACCCCTGTGGAGACGTTCCAATGCATATTTGTGTTAACCTCTTCAAATTACACACAGAGGAGTTAGAGCACATACTGCTGCCTGCAGCGCTTGAGCGCAAGCATTTGTACGTGCGCAATTTTGTGTGGCAATCAGCAGAGAAGCTACTGAAAGAGTCTTATCTGAGAGGCTCTTACAGCCTGCTGCATCCCATATTCACCCCTAAAAACATACTGCTAATATTGAAACGATACTCACTGGCAGAAACATAAGGGTAAGGCAAGTACTGAAACCATTAGGAAACCCCAAGTTATGGTGTAAAGTGTCTCCAGTCATTGTGCACAGCTCAAGAACTGCCCTAGCTTTTCATTTTGGGCTCTGGAGAGATCACACAAACAGAGCTGGCTCAGTGCAGACAACCCATCAGCAGGCTGTACTCCTCCTGCTGGGCAGCTCCGGGAAGGGACATCCCTCCTGAGGGAACTCCAGATAAACTGACAAACTCAGTATCATCCCCATTGCAGACCAATCCAGAGTCTGACCCTGCACATCACACACAACCAACAACAAAGCAGATGCAGCAGAATAGACCCTGGATGTCTAATTTAACAACTCTTTCGTGCACAGAACTCTCATTGACATTACCAGTGTTGCATGAGGAGTGACTCTAATATTGGGCTCAAAATAAGGGACCTGCAGTATTTACTACTATCAGACTCCAAATATTCTAGAACTAAATTTTTTTTGTTTAGATTCTCAATGAACTGTTGATAATCAGGCTCTTAGTGGGGCAGGCAGCATTGCCCAGTGGATAGGACACTGGATTTCAATTCAGGAAACTTGGGCCTGAGCCACTGGCTTTCTTGGTGAACTTGAACAAATGATAAAACTTTTTCTTTGCTTTATCTTCTACGTCTGTGAATGGGGATAATATATTTACCTCCTTTGGAAAGCAATTTGAGATCTGATGATGAAAAATGCTAGATAAAAGTTCACTATTGCTTTTATTATTAATTATATTACATTTTATATAGGAACAACGTTTGGAAATACAGTGATTAGTTTTCTGGCCCCCACAGTCCAGGCCATCAAAATGTAATGAGACTGTACTTCTCTATACCAGTTGCTCTCAACCTTTTTAGTAAGACGGCACATTTCAACGAGACAAACAATTCCCTGGCACACCCACTTTTTTCAGCTTAATTGATTGCTCATAGACATCACATTTACTTACATTTACTATGGTTATGGTCTTACTAGAGAGGTTTGCAACATTGTAGCGCATACAACAAGGTACACAGGAATCAAATGTGATGCTGAGCAATCAAGTAACCACTGAAAGTTTATGCATGGGGGATGTCGGGGGGAAGTGGCTCCAGAGAACAGGCTCCCTTCACTTCCCTGCCAGCCCATTGGAGCCAGGATGTGGTATTTAAACTGCCTCCTAGCTCCAACAGGCTCCCACCCTCACTTCCCTGCTTGCCAAAGCAGAGAGGGGACATGGGCTCCCTGCCAGCCCATTTGGGCTAGGAAGCAGGATTTCAGCTGCCTCTCACTGTGAACAGGCTCCTGCGGGATCGGCATTCCCCTCACACCAGCTTCACAAAGAATCACTGCAAGGGGAAAATGATAAGCCCCTCACCAGCTGGGACTCAGGCAGCCTTGCTGCTTGAGCCCCATTTAGTTCAGGGGTTGCCAGTTCCCACCCCCAATCTTCTGGCAGTGGCTCTCTGCAGAGCCATGGCAAGGGGAAATTGACAGAAGTTCAAAGCACACTTGGACAGTTCCTGAGGCACGCGTGCCGCGGCACACCAGTTGAAAACCACTGCTCTGTACCATGAAAGGTGATCCCATCCTGCATTTGGAACAAATGCACAAGGAAGTGGAACCAGAAGTCATGGGGCATTTGGAAACGTTGTACTTTGAAGAAAAACTAATTATCACTGGCTAGTGAGTTAATAAAGTCTGCACTCTAACTTATGGCCATTGCTCCTTGTGACGTCCGTGCAAACACACATGGGCCTAACTGTGCATGTGAACAACGTTCTCTCTATTTTTTCCATTCATGGGCAGAATAAATTTTGTTATGTGCCCTCAGGCATGCACAGATATGCACCGCCAATACAAACAAATGCTGCCGGCCGTGGGAGCTCTGCTAATCAGCTGGGCAGCATTTGAATTTCTCCAGGGCACTGTCCGAACACTCAAGTTTACAGGCAACACTGCTGTGAATATCACATTGAAGTCAATGGGACTATGCCCATACATAAAGGTAAAGCACAGACTTAAGTGTGTGTAGGGTGGTGGCCTTCATCTGTAAAAAACAGCAATCTTAAGAAGGCTGTAACAATAGGTTACAAGGATCCTGCTTCTGAGTTCTGGTGGGATTGGAATACCTTTGGAATTGGTGCAATTGCAAGCTTCTCATTCAGAGAAGATGACAGTTGGATCAGACAGTGAGGGCCAGTTGGGGGGGAAGGAACGGGAGGGCCTTTTGGCCTTGACCTCAAGCTCAAAGGTAGCCTCAAATTTAGACACTTATTCATTTTTTGACATTTGACAAGTTTCACAACTTGTTTTTATGCATATCCCTCAATAATTACTGCTTTTGACCAGGACAAGGCTAGAAAAGCATTTGTTAAATAAAAATTATTCATCTTATGTCTCACTCTATTATGACTAGAGGCCTCCTAAGCTAAAAGTAGCCCTGGCTACTCTGGACCTCTGAGAGGGCCTGCAGAAAGTTTAAGTTAACTGAATATATTAAACTAAGACACTATCATTTTGTAAGGCAAACATTAACATTAGGAAAATAATAGGATGGTAAATGCACAAAAGCAGGAAGAAGACTGACAGGCATTTGAAAAGGACACAGTGCTGAGAGGCCAAAGTACAATGAGCTCCCCAGTAAAAATATGGGTGAACATAGCTAGCAAAGAACTGAAATGGAATTACACAGAAGTTGAAAAGAGGTGATGTTTACAGAAACAGATAAATGATAACACACAAGTGATAAAATACCGAGACAAACAAGCCCAGGGTTAAAACAAAGTAAGGTTCCTATAAATAAATCTGGAGAAAGAGGTAAGTGAGGGAAGAATCAAGAGTGCTATTTAATAAGAAAGAAGAAAAACAATAAAAATCATTAAAATATTATAGATACTTTTACTCAGTTTTCAACAAAAAGGATAAAGGTAAAGGGGGGGCATAAGGCAAAGGCCTGAGACAGAGACTCAAAAATACAGGCTTCTTACCAAAGAAATAATGGAAGGCTACCTGGCTAAGCTACATCATTATTCCATATACCAGTAAGTAATAACCAAACCAACCCTCCTAAACTTTTGAAGAATGTTCAGGTTGCATAATTAGGCATGCCAAGAAACAGATAGTGACAAAGTTCAATTGGCATGTACAAAACTAACTCATTCCTGTCATAGTCTTTAATTTCACAGTTATAGGCCCATTTTTCAAATAATACAATATTAGTAATTTTTCTACAACCTTAGCTAAATAGGTATTACTCAGAGGAATATAGATATTCCACAACAACGGTCAAAAAGGACACAGCAGTCTCAACTAGCAGTCACCTTGATGGAATGTCTTCTGGTGCAAATAGAAGAACACAGCATCCCCTGCCCAAATCTGAGCTTTCAAATGCTACAGTAACGCACACCCTTAGATACAGGAAGTGGGTTTGACATAGTTAACATTTTCATGGTCAGAATGGTCCAGTATATCTTTTCTGACATCAGTATTTTAGTCCAGGCTTTGGATACTTTGTGCGACTCTGCCAATGGAAAATGCCGCTGAATTCACCACACCTCCTCCCAGCAGCAGATGTAAGGTGCATAACACAGAGTAAAGAGTGAAATAGGGAGCTGGTGAGTCTGCACTTTGATCATTTCGGTGATGATTAATGGTTCAGGAGAAGCTGATGGGGGGTAATTATCTGATCAGGCTGGTGGGCTGGGTGGATGAACCTGTAGTCCAGAGTTGATAAAAGAAGCACAGGAAGAAAGGAAAAAGATGCAGTCTGAATTTTGTCACTACCCCAGCAACTTCAAAGTTCCCTTACCCTGCTTGCCGGTGCTTCGAAGTTAGTAACTTCAAAGTTCGCTCGATGAGAATTATGCTAATGAGGTGCTGCATATGTAGCACAGCACCTTATTGTTATTCACCGATCGGACTTGTTTACATGCCCCCGGTATAGTCTGTGCAGTTCTGGGATGGAAGAAGACAGAGGCAGAATCAAAACCCTCTGACAGGATATAGATGGGAAAAGAGGACTTGGGCAGTCTGTCCAGTGTAAAGCAACCTACGGCACAGAGGAGAATAAGCAACACCTTTGCACCAGCATGCTACAGCTCTGCCAAGTACTCCTTAAACTGCACCAGAGGGTCTGCCTCTTTGGAGAACAAAATACACACCTTGCAGGGAATATACTAACTTAGTCAATAGCCATGTACTGTATGGTTTTTTCTACCCAGAAACACAATTGTCCATATGTTTGTTTTCAGGAAAGAAACAGTGAATCAGAAAGCTAAGCACGTGCCCAGAACAGGCTTCCTTTTAAGGACTTTTCTACCCTTTTTAAAGAAAAGACAGGAAAAAAGAAATTCCATATTCAGGAACCATTTGGATGGACAACACCAGAATCTAAGCACTAGAAAAGATCTCCAAGACAAAGATTATTCAACAATGAATCTATCAACCCCTCAAGTCAATATGTATTTTGTTTGTTTAAAGAATATTCTAGCAGAGTCAAAAATGGCAAGTAAAAATATGATGTAACTACAATCAAGGAAATATTTTTTTGGAAGGAAGGGACTTATTCACATCAGACATTTAACAAGGAGTAATAAGCTAAAAGTAAAATATGAAATGTTCAAACTATTCAATAGGAACATTTGCTTATGATCGTGTATGCATTAGAATATACTACTTGGTAAATGGAGATGGCAGGCTATTTCTCCGGCTATTGAGATATAGTTGCTAAAGTTATTCAAGATGCATGGGACTAGATACTCAGGTACGTCTGACCCATACCATACACACCTGGCGTTAGGAGCTGCTATTTGTCCCCTCCATTCCTCAGGGCAGCCAGGGTCAAAACCAGCACAAGATATAGCAAGTTTTGGGCAGATGTAATTTTCACCAGCTAGAACAACCCCAGAATCACTGGACACCCCCCATTCCCAATCATGATCCCTTCAACTCGTAGTTATTTCCCTTCTCTGGGTGAGAGAGGCTGGGGCAGGATGTGGGAGAGAAGGCATAGAGCTAGCTATGCCAGTTTACTCCACTCCAAACATCTCCTGTGCAAGGGGAATGTCCAGCTGCCCTCTAGGGCAGCCTTCCAGCTGTTTTGCACAGAAAAAAAGATGGGAGATTTCAGTTAAATAAAAGATTAAAAATAAAAGTTACCAACCGTGGACAGCTGGCGAGAAGGATTCTTGTTTAAAATTATTCTTTGACATGTGATAGCTGGAATCTAAACAGTTGGTAACATCAACGTCAAAAGATTTGGCAGAGGAGAAGGCTGTGGCTCCAACTGCAGTACTTTTAATAGGTCACATTACTCAGAAACAGATCGTCTGGTTGACCTGCATATAGTTTCTCTTACTGTTGAAAGGACCACAAGAAAGGCCCTTTCAACGTGATTGTACTTCAGAAAGTTATCTCACAGATAAGAAACAGGTTGTGAACACTGTGCTGTTTCAGCTTTATTTTCAAAAAGAGTTAAATAAAACTATTCTTTCCAATTTTTTGACATCTGTTCCCACTTTGCAGGGGAAGTATGTTATTCATGTCTCAAAGAACCTCATGGTCAACAGTCTCTGTGCCTGTGTGGATACATTTATAACTCTGACCAGGGTTTATTAGAGATCTGGGAGTGTCAACTGACTCCTGAATTATAAAAATGTCGTACCAAAATAACAGACCTGACCCTGCCTTGCCAAACTACATTTACTAAAGAAAAAATCAAATCGTAATGTTGTAGTCATCTGGCTATAGAGGAGATATTGCGCCCCCTGCAGCTAAATGCTCAGAACTTCAGTCTTTCACAGTATTTAAATTTACAAACTAGCTACCTCTTGTAATTTCAACCTCTTGGCTTCTCCTATTAAAACTATGCCTCTTTTTCTCATGGACAATAACCAGCAGAATTTGATTGTGACATTTTTAACTAGAAGGTACTTTAGCCATATTTTCTCTGTGCTTCTGCTTTCATTTGGGCAAAAATAACAACCTGAGATTGCTAACTGTCAGCAAAAATCTGCTCCTTGTGTGTTCTGTTGCACCTTAAATAACTTCCACAGGGTCACTGCATTGCATTTCCTTACTTTGCAAAAATAAGTTCATTGCAGAGTACAAATCAAATAAAAATACTACAATTCAAATTCTTGTTTAAAATGTAACAATCATGTTTCTTTGGGAGGAAAAGGGATGAAGAGAGAGGACAAGGAGTAGGATTTGTAATTTATTTACCCCAGAAAGCTCTGCCCAGATGCATCATCTGGTTTTCTGTTAGGCCCTACATTTCTACCTAGTTTCACAGCTGGCGTGAGTGAGGTCAAGTGATATGTCACTCTGTCAGATCACACACTGAGTCAGGGGCTCTTCCCGGATTAGAACAATTCCACATGGCCCTCTGAAAAGATTTCTAAGAAATGTCAGGGCTGACGGTCTGCTATTTAAAGCATAGGTTTAAAAGTCTTAGACATCTCAGTCAAAGGTATTGTAAATATAGGAACAAAGCTGGTAAATGCTTGACAGTGTGGGTTTAATAATGGTGAACCAGACTCCAGTGCTAAAATAATTAAATGGGTCAACACAAGCAATCCTGCGGAATTAGGAATTCTACTTTGGAACTAACTCAAGGATGGGGAAAAAAAGTTTTGGAGGCATCAGTTGTCACTGAAGTGGTCACTGAAGCTATTAGTTCAGTGTACTTTTGGCAAGGCCAAGAACTCAATGGTTCTGAAATTTATTTTAAATTCAAAGTTCTCTTACTTTACTTTAAATTGGGAACCCTGCCTGGAAGCTTACTGAAAATCCTGCTAATGCAACAGCAGGGTAATGACCCATTTTGCTATGCACAATGCAGGGGAAAAGGCCTTGTACTATGGTTCTCATAATTTTATTTCTCTGGTAAGAACAACCACCACCACCACCACCACCAAATACTAGAACCTACCTGGCATTAACTGCACATGAGTGCAAACCTGTTGCCTCAAGACAAACTCTCTTTGTAAATGAAGCCTAAGTTAACCCACCCCGTTATATTCTCAGATGCTTGGAAAGGGAGAAGGGCCCCATTGGTTTAAAAAGAACACAGCAAAAGACTACACATCATTTCAGTCCTACATACATCCTGTTTAAAAAGTATGTGGGCCTAATGCTAACCCTGTACACAGGAACAAATTTGACTCAAAAAGTCTCTCAGCCTAATTGTCACTCATCACAAAAACTTGCAAGAATAAGACAAAGTTGTGTAGGATTTTCAAGTCTTTCATAATGTGGGTCTGATCCTGAGCGCCTACCTAGAACCCTTTTGCCTTCTTCCATTCCACTCTTTATAGATGGAATGGCTTTTCCTGAACTAATCTTGGAATTTCGTCACTCATGTCCACTTCACACACTTTTGCTCCACTGCCTCCTGTTGCTGCTGTTTTGTGTGTACAGCACATCGTATGTGTGCACACAAACAATACAGCAGTAAAGGGGGCATCAGAGAAGGAGGAGACATACCTAGCTGGAGAGAGGAAGTGTACCAAGTTTTATACATAGCTATGTTATCTAAATACAAACCATCATTGCTGTTACCCTTGTCCTCCGTCCACTTTTCTCTACTATTGTTACAAAATCTTAAATGGGGTTGTAAACACTGGGGCAGGGCTTGTGTTTTACCGAGAGTTTCTACAGTACCTAGTGTAATAGGGTACAACTCTGGATGCTATCATAACAGAAACATTTAATAATAACAAACTTATTCTCAAGAAAGGAAAGAATGAACATGTAAACCTATTTTGAGTTTGCTGTGCTTAACTCAAAAAAAAAGAGAAATCACGAACAAAAGAATCTTCTGGCTTGTTACTGGGCCTCTTGATCAACGTCTACTGAAAACATTGGATACTAAAGAGTCCCAAAGACTGAATTTCAGGATATCTTGACCAGAGTTGAGGCATGAACTATGTCATACACACCTGCACTAGCAACACAGTCAATGCCTAATGGAATTTTCATCCACTGGTAGCCTGGCCTCTTAAATATGGAGATTGATGGGTCCTCTCTCAGTGGGAGCCTCTCAAGTTATTTATATAATATCCCTTCATTAATGGAGCCATGACATCGAAAAGGGTGCAAAATCCTGTCACATTTTAAAAAGAAAAAGGAATGTCAAAATATAAGGCATGTCCTGCAGTGAGCTGTATTTATTATTCCTGATGTCATTTCAAGGACTTACACATGGCAGAGAACTCAAAAATCTAGATATAAGCTGGTAGATCTGAATTTATACTCTCCTTTCACACTGGGTAGAATTCTCACCTCCCCTGTGCCAGGAGAAAGGACATAAAGATGAGCAGATGGGGTAGAAAGGCCCTGAAAGCAGTAGAAAGGGATGATCTATGCCCCATGAAGCCTCTCTCTGCATGAACTTGGTGAGCTTATGCTGAACGTCAGGCTGGAAGAGGGCTGAGCTAGGAAATGCCACGCTGGGTCTCTAACTCCCCTCCAAACAAGCATAAATATTACCAGAAAATCTTGCAGAAGATGATACTTCTAAAAGCATTAAGCACTGAACCATGCTTTCCATACGCACTACTTGGATGGGTCATAGCACGGACATCAGAGAGGGGAGCCCTGGGTAGCACGGTTTCTGTTGCCAGATCAAAAAAGGAGCCAAGCAGTAATAATAGGAGATGTTACAGGACAGGACCTTGATTTCTCCATGGACCCTTTGACTGAAGAGTTTGTCATTTTTATTGCAAAGCCCTTCTCCCATGATCCAAGGGCACCAGATTTGTCCCATCTAGTGTCTTAGGTTAAAATTAAACCATTAACTATATGGTATGGTAGGGTAGAGTCTACTTCAAATTGTATGACTATTAGAATATGCACTGATTTTTTAAATTACAGAGGGAAAACCATGTTACTATGGCTTCTTTTCATCACAAGAGATGGTGGTTAGCAGTGGTGGTAAGGATCTATGGGCAGCGTTTGAGTCTGCAGCCTATCCATTCAATACTGGATTTGCACAGTTAACTGCAATAACTTCACGTCAGCCCCTTTCCAAATTCTTGAGTCAGAAAGGTTTTCCTTCTAAGGTGAAGTTCTTTTACATGACTTGCACATATACTATTGAAGGATGATGTGCCCTGTCGTAGCAATCATCGCCAGGTATTTCGATCCAATCATGTAGATTCCCAGGAGTTTAGATCGAAGTTGAATTTTTTTATGGAGTTTTTGTATATATACTTGAATCTCAGCTTTGGTCTTTCTCTTGTTCTTGCCCCGCAACAGTTCTCTGAAAAGGATTTCTTTGGGAAGACGTTCGTCACCCATTCTTCTCACATGACCAAGACATTGAAGTCTTCTGCTGTTGAGGATAGCTATGAGGCTGGGTATGCCAGATTGTGACAGGACATCTGCATTTGAAACTTTATCTTGCCAGTTGATACTTGTAATTCTTAAGAGGCAGTGAAGATGGAAGCTGTTCAATTTTTTCTCCTGGTTAGAGTACGTGGCCCATGTCTCAGATCCATAGAGAAGGATACTCAATACACATGCCTGGTGAATTAATATCTTTGTTTTCACTGTCATCTTAGGATTGTTCCATGCTCATTTCATAAGTCTGCCAAAAATAGTAGCTGCCTTCCTGATTCTGATGTTCAATTCTTTGTCCATGGATAGGTTTGTGGTGACAATAGATCCAAGGTAACAGAATTGTTGAACCACATCTAATGGGCTGCTATCCAGAATGACATTGGGTCACTGAGGAACACCTTGAGTGAATACAACAGTTGTCTTCATACTTATGTCAAGGGAAAACAACTTGCAGGCTCTGGACAGAGAATCCATCAGTGACTGTAGTGTGTCTTCATTATGAGCGATAAGAGATACATCATCTGCAAAGAGCAGTTCCCTAATGAGGACTTTCTTGACCTTAGTTTGACCTTAGTTTTGGCCCCGAGTCTTGCCAGGTTGTAGAGAGAGCCATCTAATCTTGTGTGGAGAAATATATCGCTGCGTGAGCTTTGGAAGTGCACAATTGAGTAGAACTGAGAAGAATATACCGAAGATGGTAGGGGGAAGAACACACCCTTTTTTGACTCTACTGTTCATTGCCAACAGTTCCATTGTAGACCCATCATATTCACTGTTGCTTTCATGTTTTCATGAAAGGATGTTATGAGCTTGAGTAGGGTCGGTGGGCAGCCAGTCTTGTTTAATACTCTGTATAGTCCTGATCTACTGTGTCAAACGCCTTTGTTAAGTCCACAAATGCCAGGGATAATGGCTTTCCTTGTTCCGTGTATTTTTTCTGTATTTGTTGAAGAGAGAAAATCATGTCCATTGTTGACCTGACAGCCCTGAAGTCACATTGTGTTTCTGGATAGGCTTGACCTGCGTGTCC